>NC_143214.1:11032885-11378879 GCF_030267445.1 Bombyx mandarina
AAGAACCTACATTTTAAGTAGGTAATACGTGCAGCAAAAATGTTGGACTCCTTTTTACGAAAATTGCGCGGACGGAGAAGTATGAAATTTCCCACACTCATAGAGAATATAGAGAAGTAGTGCAGATTGCTAATTTTTTTTTTTAATTGTGCATAAACAATAAAAAAATAAACTAAATGAATAAAAAAACCTTACACACATTACCATGTATTTGACACACACACACACATGCATTTATACTTTTTTTGTTTATTGATTTATCAATCTGTGGTCAAATTGAGAATAGATTAATATTTTTTGTCTTTAATATTATTTTTCTATAATGTAGCCTTGGCGACATAGAGCAATGATTATTATAGAAATGATGATAATAGAAAGGTGACAATAAAACTATAATAATGTTCAAACTTAAAATTTAAATAAATTATGGTCAAATTTCGACCACTGGACTACCATTAGTAGATAATAATAAATCATTTATTGCCTTTCACACAGATTTAGATTATTACAGGCAGCCTACAAGGAAACAACAAAAAAACAAAACACTATTATATCATTTCTGGCAAGCAGCTCAACATTTGCACTTGTATATTATATTAATAATATACAAGTGTAAAATTCCTATTAAGGAATTTTATTAAGAATATTGACAATTTATGAGGAATTTGACAAGTACGGATTAGTTATAGATATATGTAGTTACATATTGTAAATTAAATTAGTTTTATAAGTGCAATAAAAAATAATTTAAATGATAAAATGATAAAGCCATACCTTTTTCCAATGTGACGATTAGAGGGTATCCTATTATTCTTTTCTATATTATTCTATCAGCTTATAAAATTAAACAGTCTCTTTTAGTCTAGAAAAGGACAAAGTACTCTTTCTGTCTTTTTCAAATAAAATGGCATGCCTTAAAGTGTTTAAACCGAAAAACTAAAAAAATACAATTATTGTATTACAATATTGAAGTTTACCAGAAACTAAGAATTTTGGGTTGAGCCACTTTAATTCTAAAGGTACAAAATAGTATTGAACACGTGACATTACCCGAATAATTTTGAAAGTAGTTGGTTCCCATTAAAATGCTGTTAAAATGCGTTGTATTTCATTTAGACGGTCTAATGCCAAAACATCACGTGCTACCAATATACGAGAAATAATATTATTGCTGCTCTCGGTGAATAAACGCCCTGCGAAGCGAGTAGCATATCTCAACTCACACTCACAATTCTTCATTTTTCACCGTATAGAACGTAAACTCGATTTGATTTTGATTTATTCATTTACAATTGAACAACTAGGAAAAAAAGATGAAAAGACATTTTGGAGGGACCGCGAGGAGCTAAATTGTGTGAATTGTTTTATTTTGTCTATTTAATGTTTCTTAGTTAATGCGTATTTAATATTTCTTCGTGTATAAGTGTAATTTTGAGACCGTCCTGGCCTAAAGGTTAAGGCGTCCGGTGTATTCGTATCTTGCAATGCACCGGTGTTCTAATCCCGCCGGCGGGTATCAATTTTTCTAATGAAATACGTACTTATCAAATGTTTACGATTGACTTTCACTGTAAAGGAATAGCATCATGTAATAAAAATCAAACCCGCAAAATTAATTTTTGTAATTACTGGTGGTAGGACGTCTTGTGAGTCCGCACGGGTAGGTATCACCACCCTGCCTATTTTTGCCGTGAAGCAGTAATGCGTTTCGGTTTGAAGGGTGGGACAACCGTTGTAACTATACTGAGACCTTAGAACTAATATCTCAAGGTGGGAGGCGGCATTTGCGTTGTAGATGTCTATGGGCTCCGGTAACCACTTAAGATTAGGTGGGCCGGGAGCTCGTCCACCCATCTGTGCAATAACAAAGTAACGTGGGTTTATTAACTGCTTAGTATCTGTGAAAGTGCGAAAATTAAAAAAAATTAAACAAAACCGCTGGACGTAGCTTCTCGAAATCTTCGAAAAGGTCCACTGAAAAAAATCTCAGTATATAATCAGCATTTTGCAGAGATTATATTTTATCCCATATTATCTGATCTCATTTCATTTCATTCCATGCCAATTGATTAATGCTTAAAATTAATCAAATCCATTTCACTCCATATTATCATTTTTCATAAAAAAAGATTAGGCTCTATGGCATGATATTTTTGCCTCTCTAGTTGGAAAAATAAAACTACTAAAGAAATACTCGATCGAAACGTTAAAATCCACTAATTTGTAACACGCACTCGCACAAATGTCATTCGTAGTACTCATTTCGGTAAAATTACTCGGTTACGAGATCACAACGTTAATATGAACTCGCACTCACAAAATAACACCGAGTACGTTTGCCGCTAGGGGCGCTGTTCCAATTGCATACAAATTTGAGCAAACTGGCTCGCTAGTGAGAACGTTACAAAACTCGCACTAAGCACACTGAAAGTAATTTGATATTACTCAAATTTTATTAAACCGAAATGGGTTTACATTTATCATATTAGCAACAATGGACTAAAACTGCTTTCATTATTTTAACATATTATTAGATAATGTAATGATAATTGCAATTGCGAAACCTTCTTTAAATTACCAATTGTAGATTCTGTCAATTTACATAATAGCCACCCACCCTACTCTAACTCTAGACTTTATCAGCCTCATAACAATTTATTTGAAAGGATAGGAAAGCCGTTGTTAAAAATTGAAAATACGGCCTTACATCATAGATTGGTTTTTTGTATTGATCTTGTAGGAATACGAGGATACGTTCCCCTGATAGCGATTATTGTTGCTCATTGACATTAGCCACAACAAAGGCACCACCAAACCGCTGCCTATCGTTAAGTACTCTTCGCAAGCCTTGTGTAAAGAGGCACATATTATTATGTCAGAAATGGAAATGGGAAATAAAAAATCAAATAATGCGGCACCTCTAAACATTAATATTAAGGGCTCAAACTTTACCAGAATTTTTGTTTCGCCATCTTGGACGATATTTTCGTACAACATAAAGAAAAAACAAATTTTTTTTTGTCCCACCCTAATAAACAGTATATCAAATGATACTAAACCTACTGCTATAAATTTCCAATCATCCGGTCGTACCTTCAGCTATATTATGATATTTTGTATCACACTGGTAGAGATAGCTTTATACTTTTATCCTGCAATCCTATGTTTTGGTTTTAAGCGTAGGACAACTAATGTACATATTGAGACTTAGTGGGAACATTATGACGCCTGTAAACTCTAGTAGTCAGCCTAACGCCAGAGACAAGCCTAAATGGAGAAAGATCGTGCGTGCGAAGGTGATACAAAAGGGTGTTCACGACCCTCAGCAGTGAGGAATACGACTCAAGGAGGTGGACATTTTTTTTTTATTGATTGTTAGTGTGGACGAGCTCACAGCCCATCTGGCGTTAAGCGGTTACTGGAGCCCATAGATATCTACGTCGTAAATGCGCCACCCACCTTGAGATATGAGTTCTAAGGTCTCGGTATAGTTACAACGGCTGCCCCACCCTTCAAAACGAAACGCATTATTGCTTCACGGCAGAAAAATGCGGGTTGGTGGTGGTACCTACCCGCGCGAACTCACAATACGTCCTACCACCAGTACAGCAGAACAATCCCTCAACAAGAAATAGAGCCGTGACCTCATCACTTGCGACACGACTGTTATGTCGTCGACGCGTTTGACAATAAAATTACAAAATCGCTTCGGCCGCAGCGCCGGTCTTGATCCCGATCGCTTATATAACACGACCCGCGCAGATGTTGCAGTCCGCCGTTTGATAATGTTGCAATTCTGTTGCTTAACGATCGTACTTTAAAATTACGCGTCAATGTTCTATCGAAACGACGCCGATTATCTCTCGCTGAATAGTTTTTAACACGCTTTTATTAGCTTCATACGTATGTTAGTATCACTACATAGTATAAAACAAAGTTGCTTTCTCTGTCCTTATATCCCTATGTATGCTAAATCTTTAAAACTACGCAACGGATTTTGATGCGGTTTTTTTAATAGATAGAGTGATTAAAGAGGAAGGTTTATATGTATAATAACATCCATTAAATAGTGGAGAAATCAATAATAAATTACAGTTTCCGAAGCGAAGCGAGGGCGGGTCGCTAGTATATGTAGGTATGTAACTTAAAATTTTGAACATGATTTTCACCCTCTACAAAAGGTCGGATTAACTCGAAATTTGGTATACCTGTCAATGACTGATGACAATTCAATATTTTAAAGAGCTAGACCGGTTAACCTTCCTAGAATAATCAGGATTAGGGTTATAACGAAACATCCGTAAAAACCACTGTAGATTTATATATTAGTATAGATTCGCCGATGAAATGAGAGCATAAAAATGTTCATTAACATTCCCACACGTCGCAGATTTCATTGCATTAAAACAGACTTACATACCTACATCGTCTGCTGCGCTCAGCGTGTGGTATTAATGAGATTAGAAATGACTTATGTTTGTAAGACTGTTTTTATTTTCTGATTCATTTCATCGGCGTTCGCTAAATGTTCTAATTAAGAATAACGAGAAATTTCTTTGTCAGGATAGAATTCTTTTATTTTTTACTAGGTGACCCGGCAGACTTCGTAGTGCCTCAATCGATAAATAAAAGACCTAAGCTTTTGTATAAAATAAACTTAAAACAAATAAAAGGAATCCGTCCGACGGGGGACACGTCAAAGGAAAAACAAAATTGTAATTTTTATTTAATTCCGAGCATTTTCATATATAACTACCTTTAAACCTTCTCTGGACTTACACAAATAATTCAAGGCCAAAATTAGTCAAATCGATTTAGCGAGACTAACGAACAGCAATTCATTTTCATAACGGCCGTCTGGTGTAGTGGTAAGTGACATGGTCACTACACAAGGGGGTCGCGGGTTCGAATCCCGCCAAGGGAAGACATTTGTATGATAAATATAAATGTCTTTTCCAGGGTTATGAATGTATATTAAATATATGTATGTGTATAATAAAAATCTTACATTTATTTCCGTTATTCTGGTACCTGTAACACAAGTTCTTTACGAACTTATCACGAGACCAGTTAACGTTGCGTGATTGTTAGTAAATATTTATTTATTTATTTATATAATATATAGATTTTATTGCTTAGACGAGCAAACGAGCTCACCGCTCTTCTGATAAAGACTGGTTACCGGAAATCATAGCTGTCACAACGGGTTTGGTGCTACCCACCATGAGACATTCGGAAACTCAGTTAAACTGTATAACGGCTGACCTAACCTTCAAACGGGAACAACTGGGTCGCGGCAGAAATAGGCGTGACAATAGTGCCTATTTTTACCCGTGCGGGTAACTCATAAAAATTTTGGGTTGGTTTTTATCGCATGTTTTTTTTTCTTTCATCATGTAGGTTGTTCGTGATACCTAAATTGTGTCATAACTATATATATATAGTCGTATGGTCCGAATACACCGGGCCTCTTAATTCTTAAAGCCAGGACGGGCCATTTGCTAATTTAGTTTAAAAAAAATAGGTGACGCAATAAAGGGAAAATTAAATACTTAAAAGTACTTATTATGGAGTTCAAATTGTTTTAAGCCGATTTAAGTTCATATAACCGACAAGGCAACGGCATCTATCCCACAGACACAGTCCACTGAGTTTCTCGCCGGATCTTCTCAGTGGGTCGCGTTTCCGATCGGGTGGTAGATTCTGCGAAGCACGACTCTTGCTAGAGTTAGCAACGTCGTCAGGTTTGAGCCACGTGAGCTCACCACTAGCACGGCGAATCTAGAATAACCTCTTACTAGAATAGGTGGGGGAAAAAAAGGTAATCTATACTTAGTCTGGCCATAAATACTGTTACAATTAAAAATAAAGAAAATATTACATTTCAATTTGGAATCTGTAATTTTTATATGATTGCTCATTGAGTTTTTTTCATTTTGGCGCCAATACATTGTACAATATTTTGCGATATTAAATGGAGTGGGGTTATAAAGAGAACCGAATCGCTGTGATTGCATTACACAAAGTAGGTATGGAGCCAAATGCAATTTTTAAAACTCTCCATACGCTTGGTATTAGTAAAATGTTTGTGTACCGGGCTATTAATAGGTGCAATGAGACCTCCTCTGTTTGTGACAGAAAAAGATCTGGCCGTCCACGTAGTGTTCGTACGAAAAAGATGGTCAAAGAAGTAAGGGAAAGAATTTGAAGAAATCCTGTCCGAAAGCAAAAAAAAAAGCTTTTTATACCTGTGGTTTTATATTTATGTATTAAACTAACACACTGTAAAAGTAATAAATGTTATACGCAATAGATTTTTTTTTCTTTTGTCTCAGTATTTATGGCAAGACTAGGTAGACCATATAGTATGGTCTTCTTCTCAAGAAGCCAATCTTCGTGCCCGACTTTTGCTAGCAAAAGCATGGAATCATTTAAAATCTCAACGTTAACTTCGTAACAAATAATTCATTTTATACAAAACGATTTGTTTCACGCGACGATCGCGTGAATGGTACCGTCTGTAACAAGGAAACACGCAAAGGTCATAAGCTCTTAGAAAACAGTAAGAGCGAAACTAATCGCGTTTTAAGTTCACGTGTAATTTATTGTGTAGGAGCCATTTACGAGACATTCTCGATTCGGGTCTTTTTTCTTTCACACAAATTAGGGTCAGTAAACCCGAAACAATATTACAACGGATTATTAATTCTTGACTACGCCGACTTACTGGTGGTAGGACCTCCGCGGGTAGGTACCACCACCCTGCCTATTTCTGGCGTGAAGCAGTGATGCGTTTCGGTTTAAAGGGTGGGGCAGCCGTTGTAACTATACTGAGATCTTAGAACTTAAATCTCAAGGTGGGTGGAGCGTTTACGTTGTAAATGTCTATGGGCTCCAGTAACCACTTAACACCAGGTGGGCTGTGAGCTAAGCAATAAAAAAAAAAAAAAAAAGTTATAAAATGACATTCGTTCCGAGATTTCGGATTTCATGTCTCAATGCTCTCCAGTTTTGACACTGTGATATTTAACTATTAAGCTATCTATCTAAAAGATTACTCGTATTACAAGAAAAAAAAACGTTCGAATCGTATACCAATTAATGGTATTACATTGTAATTAAAACGATTACTTATTAAGAATACGTAAGCTAAAATAGCAGTTTAATTGGTGCGTCGATATTACACATCACTTGCGTCATGTTTACGTCACGTAACTTGTGTCTGGATCGTAATGTTTGTGTTGAAAAATTACTAACAATGCAAACAGCATTTTGTATATGACGAGATAATTCATTTGCAAAAAACGCTTTTAGACGAATTCGCGTGTTGTTATTTAGAGATTAATTGACCTAAAAATTGTCCTATATTTAAATTAAACCAATTAAAATTGATAATGCCATCGACCACAGATCTGTAATGTCGAAACATCTGGAGTGGATTTAGAAGATTGCGTGGCAGGAAAAATAAAATAAGAAGACGACGTAGGTTGACATGCCAATGTCGAATTGATCAAGAGCTAGATTCATAGACAGGAGACACATGTTAATAATACTGTCAGTCGCAATGACTGCGATAGAAAGAGAAATACTGCGTAAATACTGGAGTTACAAGTTTTTGTAACTCCTTTGTAACATAACATTGTTCAATGTTTAATGTTGTTGTAAATGTTTAAAACATTGTTTAATGTTAAGTGCAGATATTAGGCATTCTACATCTATTAGTCTTAAGGCAGCACGCACGTACAATAGCAAGCACATTTAAAAGTCGTGGTGGTCTAAAAGATAAGACACCCATTGTACTAGTATCGAACAATGCGAAAATGCAAGTGTTCAAATTCCACAGATAAGGAAAAATCATCTTTATTTCTAAGCTATTGCATAGCTTTTATCGCGGGCTTTGAGCGCGACGACCGAATCAATAAATTCCGTAACGAAAATAAAACCTAACATTCCCCACTCCGCCTACCATGTAGCTCGCGTTCAACACATTCACAAGTTGCGCTTGTGTAGCGTTTGTGAATAAGCGCGCGGCGTGACGTCGCACTGTATCTGACAAAGTCTGCCCATCTCTCTCTCGCGCGGCGCTTATGAGTGTGAAGGGGACAGTTAATGTTTTGCTTTTGTTAATGTTTATAAATATAGCGTGGTCTTATTTTATTATTGTTTCAATATTAAATTCTTATTGTATAATTATAATTGCATAAGTTGATAAAAAATGCTATGCAATAGCTTTACCGCGGCAGTCCCCAAGTGCCACACGTGTTTTTTTTTTAAAATACCGACCGATAAAATAGATCGATACGAGCATAAATGTCGATAATTCTCTTTCGATATTCAGTAAATGACTGAATACTGTTTCGAGTAAAAATATCGATACGACAGTGGCTTCCTATCGTCTCGACGTTAAATGTAAAAATAGACTAAGGAACGAGTTAAATAATAGTGTTTACAACAGTCGATGCCGATCCCTGTGATATCCAAGTCGGCAACTGTAATCAAGCACGCACCAATCAAATAACTCACCCACGAAGCAGAAAGCTATCAAAAAAATTCCGTGCAACGAGCCATAATATCTATCTATACATAAATACACAATTACAAAGCAGCCCTAATGAAAGTGAATCTTAAGGTATAATGAGATTATGGTCGAATTTCGATCATCAGACAGACAGTAGTGATATTCTGTGAATTTTACAATAAGACAAATTACAACAATATATAAAAAGACAAATCTACTGAATTTGTTTTATGAACTCTATTCTACCGTCATAGGACAACTTGCAGTATATAATTGAACTAAAACTTTTATTTAACATTTTCAGAGTTTTTGGCGTGATAATAACGTCTTAAAAATCGATGAAAGCCGGCTGCACGCACGAAAAAGTGTCACGTTCCGCCTGAGCCTTAGCGTGCAAGCGAGAGCGCGGAACAAGCGATAGAGAGGCACGATCGGCCCGAGCGTTCGCTTGTGACACATTTATCTTTCTTCTCGCGTGACGTCATAGCTAGTAGTTCGAATATTTCTGCTACTGACGTTATCAACGTAAAATTATCGTCCGTAAACCGGCTTTACTTAATATCTTTTATTTTCGTAAATATATAAACTGCGAACCGTCAATTCTTATATACGTTATTATATGAATCCTTTGATAAATTAACGGACTAAATGTTATTTTATCTGTCGACGAAGAAACGATAACACGACTAGTCTCCGATAAGGATGTACCAAATATTCCGATGTCATTTGGAAAATAACAATATTTTTTATTAATTTAGGTTACACAGTTGTGTAATTTGAAAATAAAACGAAATTGAAAATCGGTTTTAAACATAAAGTAAAGTTCGTTAGTATTTCTACTTTTAGTTTAGATTTCGCGTAATTCATTTAGAAGCTGCTAATTACATAATAATATGTAACAAGATGAATATTATGTATTTTTCTGCCATTTAATAACGAAAATTGTTCTTTTTAATCTGCGTCAAGCATATACTCTATAGGATATATGCTATATATTTTTGAGCTAACGTGAGTGACAAAATACTAAATACATATCTATATATTAGATACATGTAAAATTGACTAATATAGCATATATCATTTCGATGCCTCCAAAGAACACTAATCTAACTTCAAATTCGTAGGTTTACAGGAGGAGCGTTTAAACGAAAAAAGTTGATAAAATCTTTATTATTGCAGATATATTTATGGTTTTTTATTGTGTAACTAGCTGATTTACTCTTGCTTCGAACCCCATCAATAATGATTTGTAATACTTTTAAAATAGTATAGGGACTTGCGTGAAAAACGAAAATTTCAAAATTTTGAGTTAGAGTAGTGTTCATTGGAGGCATCGATTTGGTAGGGCGAAACTTGTCTGTATTGCTGATGTACATGAGCGGCGATAACCACTCACCATCAAGCGGGCCGCGTGCTCATCGCCCTACAAAAGCCACAAGAAATACGTATAACATTTTCTTTGGTTTTAGCAAGCCGTAAGACATAATTAAGATTACTTTTACGGTTTATTCTCACGTTATTTTTTATTGTCATCATATTAAGTACTTCCGTACACTTTCCGACGTTTAGAATACTTTACGGTAAGAGGCGGAAAAAATCGCGAGATTTGAATATTTAATATTTCTGTAAAATATGTTTCTCTTATATCTCATTAAAATTTACCTAAATATGTATAAATAAACTTCGATCCGAAACTCAATATTTTGTATCCGTTAAAGAGTCTTTAAAACTTGATTTAACACTGTGTGTCAGCTAAGCGCTAAATTATAATAAAAATTGTTTATATACACTATAATTATAGCAATAATATAATCTATATATTAATACGTGAAGCAAAAACGTTGTACGTGTACAAAAATTGCGCGGACCGAGGAGTATGAAATTTTCCACACTTATAGAGAATATAGAGAAGTGCACAGCGCTAATATTTTTTTAAAGTAATGTATAAAAGATACATTAAATCAATAAAGAAAACATTACACACACTACATACCATGGATTTGACGCACACACGCATGCATACTATTTATTGTCAAACTTTTGTTCTTGACGTCTGTTGTCAAATTGAAAATAGATTAAATATTGTTTGTCTTTGTTAATATTTTTTATAGTGTAGTCTTGGCGAAATTTGTGATCATAGAAGTATAAAATACAATCATAATAGTATACAAACTTACAATTCCAATTATAGTCGAATTTCGACTACTGCGGGACCTCTAGTAATAATAATCATGCAAAAAACAGCCATATTAAATACGTGCAAAAATTGTTCGGAAGTTTATGTAAGACACAGTTCGCATGGTGAGCTGGTAGTAAGGACCTCTTGCGAGTCCGCGTGGGTGGGTACCACCACCCTGCCTATTTCTGTCGTGAAGCAGTATTGTGTTTCGGTTTGAAGAGTGAGGCAGCCGTTGTAACTATACTGAGACCTTTGAACTTATATCTCAAGGTGGGTGGCGCATTTACGTTATAAATGTCTATGGGCTTACCGGTAACCACTTAACACCAGTTAGACTGTGACCTCGACCACACATCTAAGCCATAAAAAAAAGAACTCCAATTAACCTAGGGGTTTGCCCCATTAATTACCGAAAATTCGAGAAGAAGAAACTAAATCTTATCTTATACCTTTAAACGAGCAATTCTTGTATATAAATAATTTGAATCTCGGAAACGGCTCCAACGATTTTCATAAAATTTAGTATACAGGGGATTTCGAGGACGATAAATCGATCTAGCTACGATTTATTTTCAGAAAATGTTGTTTTATTCGTGTTTTCAATAATCAACTCTTCCCGACATCTATTGGCGAATAATAATACTATTTTTCTTATTGAGGGCAACTAACCGCTTTAAAGACACAACAAGATGGCGTTATCAAAAAAAAAACCGGTCATCATCTAGTGTAATAATAATAAAACACAACTCACCGATCTTGGCGCTGCTGAAGACGATCAGGGCGTGCGTGTCATCGACCCACTTAATCTCGAAGCCGGTGTCCTTGTATTCACTGAACAACGAGAACAGATCGTTCGTTTTGAATTCACTAGGGAAGTCGTACACTTCGACGACGTGACCGAACGTCTCGTCGTAGGGACCGTTGAACAACGACTGGCCCCTGGTCTGGTACTGCTCGTAATTGTTCTTGGCCTTGCTGATGTGGACCCTGCCTACGGTCGTCGTCAGCTCCTCCAGCAGAGACGGGTCAAGGCACTCGCCCGTGTCATCGAAAACCGCGTCCCAGTCGTTATCTTCCCTCTTCAAAGAAACTTTGGGCTCAAGTTTTGGCTTGGTTTTCTTCGCTTCTGGCTCTTTCACGTCCTTCTGTGGCACGAGCGAAACGTCTGTCTTCTCTTCTGTTTCATCAGCTGGATCCGATATAACGAGCACGTCAGAATCGAAACTCTGCTTTATTATCCTCTTGCTGCTCCTATTGATCTCCTGCGAAGCTCTTTTAAGCTCTTCCTTTTCGAAGTCTTCATCTTTCTCGTATATATAATCCTTATCTATAATATTGCTTTGATTCTGTTCGTTCATCGCCATGTTGTCGTCTAGCTCATTGGTCCGCCACTGGGTCCGGTCCGACCCGTATTCCCGGCTCGGGTCCGCGTACTCGCCGTAATAGCTCGGGCTGTAGAACCCTAGCTGTCCGTTCGCGAAATAATCACCTATATAAAAACTCTCGTTCACTTCAACGTCACCTAAATTCTCGGCACTAAACGATATTGCACTATCACTATTTGGCACTTGGTAGCCTGAAGGCACGGATTCGTTTGCATCGGCCGACGTCGTCTGGACGTCTGGCGAGTCGTTAGCGGCTTGAGGAGATCTCTGATTCCTGAGGTGCGGCGGCACGTAGACGTTGCAGAAGGTTTTGTCTAAGGACTTCCTGGGTGTGCCGTGAGCGGACTTGTCTCTCGGCGCTGGCGACTTAGGGCACTTTGGTATCTCGTTAACTTGGCTGGTCCGTTTGTTGTTCTCGGTTTTACTTTCGTCCGATGATGCGTTGTCGGCCTGCCGTAGAGCTCTGGGCACGTAGACCGCACGGTCGGGACGACGCGGCTTCGCGGGACCAGCTCTGCAAACAAACCTATCGTCACAGATACGAACGTAGAACCAATATTTATTCAACAGTTACTATTATTTACCGTTACAATCAATATGCGCCAGGTGTTTTTGTCTTTTTCTTTTTGTTTATAAAAGGAACATGCCCCGAGTCATACGAGTATGTCTGTGTGCGTTATTTCAAACGCTCGATGTATTACTATCTATAGTCTATACAAATAATATATTAATCTACAGCGGTTTTATGGATGTTCCGTTGTAACTACTGAACCATGTATCCGATTGACTTGAAACTTGGTATCCGTGTAGAAAACACATGTACTTAATGGATAGGCTAATATTTATATGAGTTTTGGCTTCTCTACACCAGTTGCGGGGGCGTTAATTATGAGAATCTTTGTAGAGGTGAGAAATAATAATGTTAATTTTAAATACCCAGCGAAGCGGACGGGTACGGCTAGTCGTTTATAATAGCAGAGCCATCTAAGGTTCAGACTTATCCATTACACTTACACAATACAACACAAGTGGCTATTACAGAAAGAGTCACGTAATTTAGCAAGTGGGGCAAGGCCGCTCGGTGTCCGCCCCTCTCACCGCGGCCGACTTTCAATGTTTTTGGACGGCGAAGCTGCAAATCAAGACTCGTTTTCCGAACGAATCTCGACGTGTGACGATAACAACAAGCCGTAGGTATGTACTCGGTTTTGTAATCGTAATAATTTTGTAACAACGTGCGATCTTGTTTACGTGTAACAAACAATTCATTGTTCGAGTTTTATTACGCGAAATGTTAACAACACTGTCAACTTGTTCAACAATCGTTGTTACGAATTGTAAAGTGATTGTTGCATTTTATCTGAATTGCGTGAGATTGTTTTACGCAATAAAACATTTTTAATAAAAATAAAAATAAATGGTAACAACTGGTAAACTGTACTAAATCATTGAAGGACATTAATTAGGTGGAAATGTAGATTAAATTCAAGTTATAAACTAAGAATGCACATTAATTACGAGTCAATTAGCACGACAAGGTTACACAAACATTGCTTTATAACAGTATAACTGCTTATTAACGAAGAAAAAAAATTGAAAAACAAACTACATCGGGACACACTTGTTTAAACATTTTCCTCGTTCATTTCACAATAATTTTAAATTAATACAAACGTTCCCAAGGCCGCAATTTGTTTACGTTCACATTACACTAATACTCACAAGGTACACTCTTCAGGTTCCAAGGTTGTCATACGGCATCAGACCTCTTTATCTTAAAAAAGGTCCCAATGGCTAAGCGATCCGTGAGAAATACTCGATTTAACAATAACACAAGGGCTTAGAGAATCACGAAAATAAAAACAAGCGCTAAGCAATTCGTTTTGTTGTTGTAACTGTGTTTGATAACGACACGTCCGTCTCGTGCGGAGAATCGTGTGCAAATGATGTAGGAAGTGACTTTGGTCTGTCTGTCTGTACCTGCTGATCTTTTCGCTGAGTTCGCGGCGACTCCTGCTGGCCCCCACCACCGCGTCTGCGAAACGATATGATATTTAATCATCATGATGCTTTTTTTTAAATACGCTTTTATTAGCTTCAGCACTTATTATATTTGTAACGGAATCTTTGAACATGATTTTAACCCCCTTCAAAACGTCGAATTAACTCGAAATTTGATGTACTTATTAAGGACCGATGACAACACAATATTGATATCAATTCAATCAATCGAAAAAATTTAAATTCAACTAAAAAATGAAAAATAAATAATAGTTTAAAAAAACTAACAAAATACGCTCTTATAGAAAATCCAACTAAAAAATAGAAAATACATTTTAATTAAAAATAGTGTAAGACAAAATTATCTTATTGTAAAAAAGCGTGGGGTGAAAACGATTTTATATAATGTGTATAATCATCATGATGTTTTTTTTTTTAATTGATAAAACGTTTTATTGCCTCTGTCGATGACATGATAAAGTGTTTAAAACTCGACCTTTTTTGACACATGTCATGTAAATAAATTGTGACGCTATGGTTTATTGTGAACTATTTATCATTAACTAGTGGTCCCGCAGTAGTCGAAATTCGACTATAATTAATTTAAATTATAAGTTTGAACATTATTGTAGTTCTATTGTCAAAAATTTATACTTCTTTATTCACAGATTTCAAGACTACACATTAGACAAATAATATTAAAGACAAACAATATTGATCTATTCTCAATTTCACCACAGACTTTAAATAATAACAAAAGTTGGACAATAAACAGAGTATACATGTATACCTATATGCGTCTGTGTGTTAAATAGATGGTAGTGTGTGTAATGTTTTCTTTATTGATTTAATGTGTTTTTTATGCATAATTAAAAAAAAATAACATTCTGCAATCCTTCTCTATATTCTCTATTGGGAAATTTCATACTCCTCCGTCCGCGCAGTTTTCGTAAAAAGGGGTACCTACTAAATTTTGCTTCACGTATTAATATATATAGATATTTATTTATCAATGATTTAATAAGGTTTACGGTTTAAGGATACCTTAGTTTAATCTACAAGTATTTTTAATTCATATCTGATATCTCGATAGATGGCAGCGCAGTCGTCGTGGTCGAAAGGATAGGGACGCCCTTTGTACTAGCATCAAAAGATACGATTATAACGGTGCTCAAATATCGCGGGCAGGTACCTACTAATTTTTCAAAGGAAATACCTTAACGCACGTTAATAATAACTAGGGATGAATGAATGCCTATTTGGTGAAAGCGAATTTTTTTTTTATTGCTTAGATGGGTGGACGAGCTCACAGCCCACCTGGTGTTATGGTTACTGGAGCCCATAAACATCTACCACGTAAATGCGCCACCCACCTTGAGATATAAGTTCTAAGGTCTCAAGTATAGTTACAACGGCTGCCCCATCCTTCAAACCGAAACGCATTACTGCTTCACGGCAGAAATAGGCAGGGTGGTGGTACCTATTTTATATTTTTACGACAATACTCGAGAGCCATTTAAAGCTTACAGTTTTGGTAAAAATATCACGACGAACAAACTTCTTAGGCTATTTGAATGGGGTAAACATAATTGAAATTCAATTAAAAATATCTAAACGTTAATGCCAATACCAAATAAAATGTACATTTTTATTAGAAAGATAAATGTCGCGTATTAAGCAAAATGTCGTTTAAAATAAAGTCTTTCACCCCTCGATAAGATCACATGTTTAAATATTAATACGGCATGTTTTTTTTTTAATTATGTGTGAAGGTTGATACGTCTATCTATGCATATAAAAATGAATTGCTGTTCGTTAGTCTCGCTAAAACTCGAGAACGGCTGGACCGATTTGGCTAATTTTGGTCTTGAATTATTTGTCGAAGTCCAAAGAAGGTTTAAAAGGTAGATAAATATAAAAATGCTCCGAATTAAATAAATATAACAATTTTGTTTTTCCTTTGATGTGTCCCCCGTCGGACGGATTCCTTTTGTTTAAAGTTTATTTTATACAAAATTTCAGGTTTTTTATTTATCGATTGAGGCATTACGAAGTCTGCCGGGTCAGCTAGTTATACGATAAAATTGACACTTCGGCCACTGTTATTTTTTAATGGTGTTAAGTGGTTACTGGAGCCCATAGACATCTACAACGTAAATGCGCCACCCACTTTGAGATATAAGTTCTAAGGTCTCAAGTGTAGTTACAACGGCTGCATTACTATTTCACGGCAGAAATAGGCGGGGTGGTGGTACCTACTCGTGTGGACTCACAAGAGGTCCTACCACCAGTAATTACGCAAATCATAATTTTGCGGGTTTGATTTTTATTACACGCTGTTATTCCTTCACCGTGGAAGTCAATCGTGAACATTTGTCGAGTACGTATTTCATTAGAAAAATTGGTACCCGCCTGCGGGATTCGTACACCGGTGCATCGCTACATACGAATGCACCGGACGTCTTATCCTTTAGGCCACGACGACGTGGATGGTGACATTCACACTAAATAGCAGATAGGCCGTCAGCTCTTACACTCATCTGCAGTTACAAATAAAAAGTGCAATCAATTCGCCCAACTCAATAAAAAGTTAAAACTATTACAAAACCAACTTGAAACGTATTAACATCGTCTATTCGTATAAAATTCAAAACTTCATCCAACCGGGGCGTTCTAGAAAGCGGACCAAGCCCTTATAAACTGTACCAGGAAGTGTTGCGTCAGTCACGAATAGGACTAACAGTATTTACTCAATCCATGCGTTTTACGATGCGGAAAGAGTATCAATAATAGCATATCACAGTGATAGTAGGAGTAAGAAGCTTCACGCAATCAAACTTCTGGTATTTGGCTTCTGGTATTCATCACTTTATGTGACTGGTATGGTCGGGTTTTTTTTTTTTTTCCGCAGGAGAAAACCGCCGGGTCCCCACCCGCGCGGCAAGTGGGGTATGTGGGGTATGTTGAACCTCACTAAAAACTCCTGCCGCTCACAACCGGCTCCCAGTCGGGGCTATTGAGACGGCGGGACAGGGTTGACGCAGAGCACATTACATCCATCCCACCGTCCCACGGACGCCGGACCGGCGGCCGCCAGCGACACGACCACCGGTTCCCTCGTTCAGCGGGCCGAGAGCCCGCCTTGTTGGCGCCGCGTTACACCTTCCCCCAGAGCGGTCGGGGGAACGCGGTCTACCATCACCCGGCTTCCTACTGTGGGTGAGCGTGGAAAGCACGCCACCCCACGTCTGGGTCTCTCCCCGCACAAAACGGGTGGGACCCCTAGCTCTTAGGGGGCCAGGTCACGGATACGACCCCGGTCCCGACCCCCTGCTCGGCGGCGGCGGGTTTCTGCGTAGTGAGGAGAGCTTTGCCTCACTCGCCCCGCCGCCTCCTCCTGCCGAGATGGTGCACTCGCAGAAGTCGAGCATAGCCTTCCAGGACTCATCGCCGCCAAGCATCGATGCCACGACGCCAAGCAGCGACAAGTCAGGTCCTATCTTTGCGACCAGGACACGGCGCTGCATCTCCCAAGCGGGGCAGACAGCGAGCGTATGCTCCGCCGTGTCCAGGTCGTGTCCAAAATGGTGACACCTCGTCGTCGGCTCAGCCCCTATCCGGCGCAGGTACTTCCCGAAGCATCGGTGCCCGGTCAGCACCTGCATCAGACGAAAGGTGAGACGTCCTTCGCCACGATTCACCCAGTCATCAAAATAAACCGCTTCGACGGTCCGTAGCCCCCACGTGGGGTTGGCCAATCGCCTCGACCACGACTCGAGCACGGACCGCCGAGAATGGGCCTTCCGCGCCCGCAGCTCACTTTCGGGGAGACGCGCCACGCCCCGAGCACGAAGCTCGCTGCGTCACCGATAGTCGGCAGCGAGCGCCTCCGCCTCCAGCTCCCATGGCGGCATCCCCACCAACACACACGCCGCCTCGAAGGAGACGGTGCGATATCCGCGGATGACCCTGATGGCAACGGTGCGCTGCGGCCGGCGCAGGAACCGAGCCATAGTGGCCCGGTTGCGCGGCTCAGCCCATACAGGTGCACCGTACAGGGCCATTGATCGCACCACCCCCGCGTAGAGGCGGCGCACAACCTGATCCGGTCCCCCAATATTCGGGAGCAGCCGGCTGGTATGGTCGGGTTAGATACTCTTGAGCTGAGACGGAAGATTACTCTTATGGTGCTTCTAGGTACTTCAGGCACCGGTCACCGTTCTCGTCGAACCCGTCGCTTGCGACGAAGGGCTCGACGAGTAAATTAACTCTCAGACACAGCCCACTGAGTTTCTCGCCGGATCTTCTCAGTGGGTCGCGATTCCGATCCGGTGGTAGATTCTGCGAAGCACGACTCTTGCTAGGGTTCGTGTTAGCATCGTGGTCAGGTTTGAGCCCCGTGAGCTCACCTACTAGTTACGGTTAAGCTGGAATAGCCGCTCCAGGCTACCAGTTTTGGTTGGAAAAAAAAAAAAAGATTCCCATTAGGTAGATTCAGCGAATCACTGCCCTTGTTAGGGCTAGTGTTAGTAAATTCTCTCAGGTTGTCTCTATGCGTATTTCGAACAGCCTCTAAGAGACTATTTCAGCTTCTCCTTTTTTTATGATTGAAGAATTGCTGGTGGCCTTTCCAGTTTCACCAGGACAGGTGAGCGAGCAAAGGCTCAGCCAGGAGGAGTGGGATTTGCTAACAGCTGCTCGAGCGCCTCGGAAGGAGACCTAACAACTCAAAAGCAACTGCTTCGCGAATGAATCTACTACCGGATCGGAATTGCGACCCGCTGAGAAGATCCGGCGAGAAACTCAGCGGGCTGATGCATGGGTGAGGGGCTTCTCCTTGACGTGTAGGTGAGCTCACGAGGCTCAAAACCGGGAGTGTTGCTAACACTGGCCCTAACAAGAGCAGTGTTTCGCAGAATGCATCACCGGATAGGAAACGCGACCCACTGAGAATATCCAGCGAGAAAAATCAGTGGGCTATGTCTTTATGGGTTAATTCATTCGTCGAGCCCTTCGTCGCAAGCTACGGGCTCGACGAGGACGGTGACCAGTGCTTGTGGTACCTAAAAGCACCGTTAATATTATAGATCAGGAGGATCCGTTGCCAACTATATCACTTTACATACAGCTGCAAAAACTGTACATTGTACTTTACACATGGCATTTAGTTTTTACGATACATAGGTACGCCATTTCCTATTCTCGCATGTGGAACCTAATTACAAACGTAACTATGTGAAGTGAATGACATTCATTACGTTTTTGTTCTTGCTGAACGCTAGTGGATGCAGGAAACTAGTTTTTAAATATAATCAATAAATCGAGGAAACTGTTTTTATACAATTTTGATTGAGAGTCGTTTTTAGTGGGAACAACATATGTTTGTTTTAGATGGGTGGACAAGTTCACAACCTCTCTGATGTTAAGTGGTTATCGCAGCCCAAGTCTCACTTTTTACAGTACAACGGCTGCCCCAGCCTTCAAGCCGAACCGCATTACTGCTTCACGGCAGAAATAGGCAGGGTACCTACCCGTGCGAGCTCACAAAACGACCTACCAGTAATCACGGAAATTATATTTTTGCGGGTTTGATTTTTATTACATGATATTTTATTATTTCTTCATCGCGGAATTTGTAGTACCTGCCTTCGCGATTCGAACATCGGCATAGTCACTTCCAATCGCTCTTTAGGCTTGGCTCTGTCCCTGGTATTGCTGAAATCATAGGCAATGGTAACCACTCACCATCAGATGGACCGTATGCTTCTCTGCCTATAAGGGCAATAAAAAAAAGCCAACATGATTTCGGTATCATACATACTTACATATGTACGTAAACCTTAAAGCTTCAAACAATTCGTGAGAACATAACAGTAGAGAATGTGAACGACCCTCTTCTCTGAGTAGTCAAAAAAGTAGATGGTATTTGAGTGCCCTGGCCCATAAGAGATGGAATAAACGCTCGAAACCAAAGTTGGGCTTTGTAAAGCACAAAAGACAAGCGTAGTCACAGTCAAGTTTTATTTTCTCGATACTTAACAAATGTTCACGATTGACTTCCACGGTGAAGGAATAACACCGTGTAATAAAAATCAAACCCGCAAAATTATAATTTGCGTAATCACTGGTGGTAGGACCTCTTGTGAGACCGCGGGGGTAGGTACCGCCGCCCTGCCTATTTCATCCGTGAATCAGTAATGCGTTTCGGTTTGAAGGGTGGGACAGCCAACTTACATCTCAAGGTGGGTGGCGCACTCACGTTGTAGATGTCTATGGGCTAGAGTAACCACTTAACATCAGGTGGGCAGCGAGCTCATCCACACCTCTAAGAAAAAAAAAAGAGTCCGTATCCTTTTTCTTGTGGAACTAATAAATGTAATTGACATGTTTATATAACAGCTGTTAGATTCGCGATAATTATTCCTCTATTATTACTCAACGCCTATATAATTTGCGTTTTGTGTCGTAGTCTTAAATTATAGTTATCAAATGTCGTCAACGATCTGTAACCACATCGACTTCAGCGGTTGAGTAACAGAGTATGGTTCATTGCACACTAATTTAAAGCAAATATCAGAGAACCGAGTGTTCTATATAATTTAATTTTTTTGTTGCAGTTCGTAATAGAATCGACGAGAACATGACCCCCACAGATACAGCCCACTGAGTTTCTCGCCGGATCTTCTCAATGGGTCGCGTTTCCGATCTGGTGGTAGTTTTTTTTTTATTGCTTAGATGGGTGGACGAGCTCACAGCCCACCTGGTGTTAAGTGGTTACTGGAGCCCATAGACATCTACGACGTAAATGCGTCACCCACATTGAGAGATCAGTTCTAAGTTCTCAGTGTAGTTACAACGGCTGCCCCGCCCTTCAAACCGAAACGCATTACTGCTTTATGGCAGAAATAGGCAAGGCGGTGGTACCTAACCGCGCGGACTCACAAGAAGTCCTACCACGTCCACGAAGGCTTTGACATGTCCTTCTTTAAAAGAGGCTTGTGGAGAGTATTAAGCGGTAGGCAGCGGCTTGGCTCTGCCCCTAGCATTGCTGAAGGCTATGGGAGACGGTAACCACTCACCATCAGGTGGGCCGTATGCTCGTCTGCCTACGAGGGCAATAAAAAAAAGATGGCCAGATGGGTCTCCGGAGACCGAGGTATATTATTGATATACAAACTGAACAGTAACGGGGAGAGGGCGGAGTCGTGCGGGACTCCGGCTGTAACGTGACGGGGGCGAGAGCGCGTTCCCTCGACTCGATATCGGAACGAACGGTTCGACAAGTAGTCTCGTATGATAAGGGTACTTACAAGGGACCCTACCACCAGTGATTACGCAAATTATATTTTTGCGGGTTTCATTTTTATTACGAGATGTTATTTCTTCACCGTGGAAGTCAATCGTGAACATTTATTAAGTACGTATTTCATTAGAATAATTGGTACCCGCCGGCGGTATTCGAACACCGTTGCATCGCAAGATACGAATGCACCGAACGTCTTATCCTTTAGGCCACGACGACTTCAATTGTAATTTCAATTGTATGGTCCTTCAACGGGAATCCATGATTACTTCGCGGCAAAGGTAAGCTTGAGGGTGGCACATACCCGTAAAGGCTTACAAAGCGGCATTCTCAGGATCATGTCCTTGGATTCGTGTAGTCACTTGACACCGGACGGGCCGTCGCTACCAAGTCAATAAAAAATTACATTTCAAATAAAGATGCTCTTGTTTAATGTAATATCCTCCTCCTCCTCGAGTCGTGCTCCTCATGTCTGAGGGTCGTGACCACCATCACCCATGGGCTTCCATCTTAGGATCTTTTTCCACTTTCCCCTGTCCACGGCGTCATGCAGCGCGCTGTACACTGTACTGTCCAAAGCGGTGCGGATCTGATCGGACCAACGAGTATGGCTGCGGCCTCTAGATCTGTTGCCTTCAACTTTCCCTGTGATCATAAATTTTTCCAGGTTATCGCCGTCTTTCCTCGCAATGTGACCAAAATATTCGAGGATCCGCTTCAGACATACAGTAGACAGTCTGATTTTGATGCCCAGTTGCTTCAATATCGACACGTTAGTCCGGAAGGCTGTCCACGGAATTCTTAGCATGCGTCTCCAACACCACATTTCGAAAGCATCGATGCGCATTCTGTCTGCTGCTTTCAACGTCCATGTCTCAGCTCCATACAAGAAGATAGAGAAAACAAGAGTCCGCACCAGTCTGGTTTTAGTTTTCAGGCCTATCCCTCTATTCTTCCAGATCTAATAATAATGTAATATAATGGAAGACGAAATAGAATGAATGAGGAGTGTAGGGAAAAGGAAGATAGATAGCGCGGGTGAAAACTCTACGCTAATAGTTTACAAAACATCCAAGTTGTATCATGTTCCTTTAATGATCGGATATCTTCGTTCGAAGACGGCACTAGAAGAGGAATATTATAAAATCGACTAGCTGACCCGGCAAACATTGTTTTGCCATATATAAGATTTCTAGGGAATTTCTAGTGTAGAAAAAAAAACTAACTTATTGTAAGTGTGTAAGGATGTGGTAAATGAGTGAAAGAGGTATTTAGTGCTGTGAACGATGAGGGAATATATAATAAAAATAACAAAACCTCATTCAACCACATAATACCTCATTATAACAAAAAAAAATGTCCAAATAAAATAAAATATGTTAGGGGTGGACAACCCTAATCACTTAGGGGCATGAAAAATAGATACTAGCCGATTCTCAGGCTTACTGAATATGCATAAAAAATTTCATGAGAATCGGTCAAGCGGTTTCGGAGGAGTATGGGAACGAACATTGTGACACGAGAATTTTATATATTAGATATAACAATCCAAACATATTTGACCTTTACGCAATACGTGTAAATAATACTTGTAATACGCTAACTGGCAATTGCATGTTAATTTTTCTTTAGCATTTACATTATCAATTTCGTTGTTGCTACCTAGATCGCCTAAAAACCGCCCCATAGCTTTGTAGCCGAGTTAAGTACCTACTAAGCTCTAAGAGGTTCGAGGGGTAAAGTAAGCCCCAAATCTGTGAATAGAAGACCAAAATCGGTGGGAAGGAATCCAAAAATGTCAACGAGATGCCTTTCTTGTGACATGCCATTGAGAGCAGCTCAAGTTAAGTTTGCTCTCAATCACAAAAATTGGAATGACGAAGCTCGCAGATAAGTTCTACTCCCAGACGATATATGATATATGTCACTGTGATTTTGGGATAAATTGTAATACCTTTCGTAAAAGATTAATTTGTTTTATGCTCGCCCCGTACTGCGTTGAGGTCGAATACCATTGGAACGTCGCAATAGTTTTTTTTTGTCTATCTAACCAGTTCAACGAGAACAGAGACCGAACGGAATCGAATGCAATCTCGAAAGATTTTACTCGTTACTCGAGAAGAGGAGTAAGTACTCCTTTTATTTTAGTCATTTGAAAAAAAATTCATAAAAATTTGAGTAAAAAAAATATTGTTGTCTCTTTCGTCGTATGAACGTTTGTTTTTTAGAGATTTATTTTAGATGTTAATGAATAATAATCTAAATCCAAATTTTTTAATTTGAAACGATGCATTTTTTGTCGCATATAATATTGTCCATATGAGTGTAATACGTGAACTCAGAAGCTATTATGTATAAAGCAAAGGGCAAAAGCATCTATTCGTGCTTTATAGGACATCTCAAAGCTCGAACCGGCACGATCGTGTTACTTTCACTTCCCGCGTGCCACTTGCGGCCATCGGCGCGCCGGTTCACGACTGACTTGCATCATTATTATGTCATCGGAATCTGTGCTTATCGCTTTGTTTACCTTTCATGATCCCGATTATGACTTCGTCTTTAGCGCGAACCTTATTAGTCGTAGAACGAGGGTAAGCGGGAATCATTATGCGTTCCGTTTTAGAGGGATTTATTTATTAGACGTGACCGACTTCATACATATGTAATATCAAATTATTTTAATAAATAAATAAATAATAATAATAATAATTAATAAATAGATAATAATAATAAATAACTAAAATTTTAAACTAGCTGACCCGGCAGACTTCGTAGTGCCTCAATCGATAAATAAAATACCTAAACTTTTGTATAAAATAAACTTAAAACAAACAAAAGGAATCCGTCCAACGGTCCCCCGTCATCAAAGGAAAAACAAAATTTTTATTTTTATTTAATTCCGAGCGTTTTCATATTTATCTATCTATCTTTAAACCTTCTCTGGACTTCCACAAATAATTCAAGACCAAAATTAGTTAAATCGGTCCAGCCGTTCTCGAGTTTTAGCGAGACTAATGAACAGCAATTAATTTTTATATATATAGATATCTTTTTTTTTAAATATTGTGTATATAATAATATTTGATATAAATATAAATAAATAATAAATAATTAAATAAATAAATAATAATAATAGACAAATAAATAATAAGTTTTATATAAATTGAGCAAATAGTGAGCTCCCCCGAAAACGTTAATCCTCACAGACAGTACGTACACGCATCACTTTTATATAGGTAAAATGGCAACATAGAGTAGATTTGATTAGAATATGCTATATTGTATACTAAAATAAACACTAATACAAAACATTTAAATACAAAAGTATTATACAACGGGCGTTCTTTTTGTTCAAATTGTTTTCTTCCAGACAACTACTACCACAGCGGCGAACTTATTGATTGAAAAGGGAATACACTCATAAATATATAAATATCAACAACATAATGATAATACCGTTACTTTAAACATATAAATAATAATAATAAACTCAAATAAACGCCTATGAAACATAAATGCAATCTTTTGCATCTATTATATAATTAGGCATTTTACCCTAACGCAAATTAAACATAGGTATTGACAACTAATAGTCTTCTATTTTCTTCCTCTATCTATATATAACTAGTCAGGTCATAAGTATTGTCACACAGTAAAAACTTTTCTTTTAGAATGCTGGCCACAAAAAAGTTTATTAAATTCGAATTTCGAATTGTTCATGAAAATAAAAATGTATACTTTTAGAATTTTACTCATTTTTAAATATGGAGTGGACGCTTAAAGAAGACCGTGTTGCAGTTATTGCGTTGCATCGTTGCGGTTACGCGCCAATTCAAATTTTTAACATACTGAAAAATTTGAATATAACCAAAAGATTCGTTTATCGTACCATCAAACGATACAATGAAGACTCTAGTGTAGATAACAGGTCAAGAAGTGGTCGCCCTCGGTCTGTTAGGACTCCAGCAGTGATAAAAGCTGTGAAGGCGCGAATTCAAAGAAATCCCAAACGTAGATGGGGTTAAGCAGAACCACGGTGAAAAGGGTGTTAAATGAAGACTTAGGGCTTCGGGCATATCGAAGAAAAACAGGACATCGTTTGAATGCTCGTCTAATGGACCTGAGACTGAAGAGATGCCGCGCTTTGTTGAAGCGGTACGCGGGAAAAAAATATCGGGAAATTCTTTTTTCGGAAGAAAAAATTTTTACCGTAGAAGAGAGCTACAACAAACAAAATGATAAGGTGTACGCACACAGTAGTGAAGAAGCGAGCAACCGTATTCCGCGTGTCCAACGAGGTCATTTTCCATCCTCGCTCATGGTATGGTTGGGAGTTTCTTATTGGGGCTTAACAGAGGTACATTTTTGTGAGAAAGGTGTAAAAACGAATGCAGTTGTGTATCAAAATACAGTCCTGAGGAACCTTGTGGAACCTGTTTCTCATACCATGTTCAATAACAGGTACTGGGTATTCCAACAAGATTCGGCGCCAGCTCATAGAGCGAAGAGCACACAAGACTGGCTGGCGGCGCGTGAAATCGACTTCATCCGGCACGAAGACTGGCCCTCCTCCAGTCCAGATTTGAATCCGTTAGATTACAAGATATGGCAACACTTGGAGGAAAAGGCGTGCTCAAAGCCTCATCCCAATTTGGAGTCACTCAAGACATCCTTGATTAAGGCAGCCGCCGATATTGACATGGACCTCGTTCGTGCTGCGATAGACGACTGGCCGCGCAGATTGAAGGCCTGTATTCAAAATCACGGAGGTCATTTTGAATAAACTTTAGTGTCATAGAATCTATGTTTTGTTAAGTTCATTTTGGTATATGAATGGCTACATAATGAATAAACTTGTTTCAATTATTTTACATTAAACATGTGACAGAATTTATGACCTGACTAGGTATATATATAAAAATGAATTGCTGTTCGTTAGTCTCGCTAAAACTCGAGAACGGCTGGACCGATTTGGCTAATTTTGGTCTTGAATTATTTGTCGAAGTCCAGAAAAGGTTTAAAAGGTAGATAAATATATATAAATACTCGGAATTAAATAAAAATAACAATTTTGTTTTTCCTTTGATGTATCCCCCGTCGGACGGATTCCTTTTGTTTGTTTTAAGTTTATTTTATTCAAAAGCTTAGGTTTTTTATTTATCGGTTGAGGCACTACGAAGTCTGCCGGGTCAGCTGGTATTAAATAAAAAATCCCTTTTTTCCCTACCTATTCACTGGTACTGGTAGCCGGTTATATTCCAGCTACGACCGGAGGAGTAGGTGAGCTCATGGGCTCAAGCTGAGAGAATTTCCTAACACTAGTCATAGCAAAAGGCAGTGCTTCGCAGAATCTGCCACCAGATCAGAATCGCAATCCACTAAGAAACTCAAGTGAGTTATTGTGGCGGGTAGCCATCATACAACGCAAGATAATTGGCAGATGCCTGAATCTCGCTTACGACATTTTCAAGATAAAGCGCATATATACAAGTTCCGAACAACAACATTCGGACCGTCGGTCTACCGAGCAATATCATACGCTCGGTGGAAGATCTTCCCTTTGTCGTTAAGCTCCCCAAACTGGTGACCCCGACGTGATGTGAACACGCAACCTTCTGATTCATCATCAGCGCATCAAGAACTTCGGCTACCACAATCCCCGCATTCTCGCAGATAAAAGCAAGTCATCGACAGTCGTCCCACAGCAAGCCAGCATCGCAGCCTCAACAGGACCATCGCAGCCGACTCACCGCGCTTCCTGGCCCTACGGCACGCACCTACACTGCCTCATCGCGCAGCATTCAAGCTCAGTCTCGACTCACCGCAGACTTCGAGCAGCACTGGCGACAATCACGCAGCATTCAAGCTCAGTTTCGACTCACCGCAAACTTCGAGCAGCACTGGCACCTGCAAGCTAATCTCAGCACGGACAACGATAACTAAAGTGACACGACCTCCGGTCTCGGAGGGGAGTGATGTGGCGGGTAGCCATCATACAACGCAAGATAATTGACAGATGCCTGAATCTCGCTTACGACATTTTCAAGATAAAGCGCATATATACAAGTTCCGAACAACAACATTCGGACCGTCGGTCTACCGAGCAATATCATCCGATCGGTGGAAGATCTTCCCTTTGTCGTTAAGCTCCCCAAACTGGAGTATATGTGTGTGCATGAAATGTGGGATAAGCCCACATTATATTTATGGGTTAGTTTTTTTATTATTGCTTAGATGGTTGCACAAAAGTCATTCGCATTACAATGACGGTTCGTTTAATCCACAGCACAGATGGCTTGCTTTGCCGAATAATGTATTTTATTTTAACTGAAATATAAAAAAGGGGGTGATTGTCAATTCGCATGTATTTTTGTATGTGTGTGCCTTTATTTTCTAGGTGAACCGATTTTGATTTGTTATTTTATTTGAAAGCTGGTACTTGTGTTCCCTTTTAAATTTTATCAAGATCTGACCAGTAGTTTCTGATATAGACTTCAACTACAATTATGATATTCTCATTTTGTTTTGTTGAAGTCTATTTGTTTTTTCATGTTATTTTTTTCTGTTATTCCAAAATTTACCAGTAACGCCGAATTACGATAAACAATTGCTACATTACCTACTTACAGTTTGCACTGATTCTCGTGTATCGGAACACGCGATGTAGAGGAAACAGCGAGGGAAAGCTGAAGAACATTGTGAACACGACGAGCACGCGGCCTTAGCGTAATAGACCACGTTGCTAATGCGGTTTACGGACATATGGACATTTTTTCTATGGACATAATTCCGTAACACTATAGCCATATTATTTAATAACGACTTCGGATGTATTTTTTCCATAAATCGTTGTTTTTTAAGGGATTTGATGACCTGGTAACTAAGACCTTTAAGTCATGTCTTATTTTAATTTATTAAGAATATATTTTTTATGAAAAATTATAATATGAAGAGAAATGAAATGAAATGAAAATGATTAATTTGAGACATTAATCAACTGGGATGAAATTAAATGAAATGAGATGATATGGGATGAAATATAATCTCAATAAAATGGCGGTAATTTACTGAAATTTTTTTCAGTGGACTTTTTGGATCATCCCGAGAAGTTGCGTCCAGCGGCTTTGTTTCATTTTCCCACATTTGTGCACTCTCACAGATATTAAAAAGTTAATAAAATATCGTTATTACACATTTAAACCTGAACGAACACTAAATAGACAAAAATAAAACAAATTACACAATTTCACTCCTCGCGTTCCCGCCAAAAAATCCCCCGTAAATCGTTTTTAGTCTCGATCCATAGATTATTATAAGTTTCAGATAATGTCTATATATACTAATCTATCTTTTAGATAATAGTCTTTCGGGGAATATCGCAAAAAACTAAAGAAAAGAATCCGCGAGTCGTAATCCCAAAACTATTCTTTAAAAATTAATCACGTCCTTATTATTGTCATCTATTATTTCCATATTCTTTCCGACATTTCGAATAGTTAAGAGTTTTCTCGTCGAAACTTTAATGTTATACTACCAACGTCTATTTCATACCCGATTTTGTGGAACGAATGGTAAACAGTCGACGTCGTCGTAAACACGTCATTTCGGATCCTCCCGATCCATTAACGGTGTTTTTAGGTACCTCAAGCACCGATCACAGTTTTCGCCGAACCCGTCGCTTGAGACGAAGGGCTCGACGAGTAAATTAACCCACACAGCTCACTGAGTTTCTCACCGGATCTTCTCAGTGGGTTGCGTTTCCGATCCGGCGGTAGATTCTGCGAAGCACTGCTCTTGCTAGGGCCAGTGTTAGCAACACTTCGGTTTGAGCCCCTTGAGCTCACCTTCACGTCAAGGCGAAGCTGAAATAGCCTCTCAAGGCTATAGGCATAGGCAGGGGGGAAAACAGCAATTGTTCTGTATAAAAAATTACTTCTTGATATGAAAGGTCTTAGAGAAGGTCTCTTATAGGGGACAATTAGAAAAAGTGACCACCTGTTGGAAATTATATGAATATAATAGCAGCTTAAAACAGTGTAGTGCTGTGTTAAAAATTTAACATTTATTAAGGAGGAAGGAGGGTAGAGAAACCGCGTGGAGTGGAAAGAAACTGAGGAGGCCTTTGCCACGTTGGACAAACAGACGAAGTTTGTCATCGACTCGGCAGAGTCGTTAATTTAATTTTATTATTTGTAAATATCTTTTGTGCGTCTGAATAAAGGCTTTTATTATTATTATTATAAGGAGGAAGGAAGAAGGGGACTTAAGAAGTGCTTCTTTCTTTCTTTGATCAATATCTCGTTCTAATAGTTTATTGTGTTGTTTTTTAAATATTTCCACTTGCTATTATGGCGCCACGTTAGTTGGCTCTCTTTCAGCGGACATTTTTTAACACACAAATATAGCGTTTCTTACTTTTACCCTCGATACTTCGCGACATTTCTTAATAATTTTTTGCCAAATCGATTCGTAAATAGTATTCGTAGTTTAGTTCTACAGAAAAACGATTTCTGATATCTGAATAGATTGAATATAGTCAGAACGAGGTATCTCAAAGGAATCTGTAGACGATATTACCATGTCCACAGTGACAATGAGGGTATGTAGAAATACATAATGGACCATGTAGGAAAGGGGATCAGTCGCGTACTGACTTAACTAGTTTAACATCCCCCTGTCGAGAGTGACGCCTAAATACTTAGCCTTCGAAGCCCACGGTATGGGCTGGCCAAAGGTTTTTATAGCAGGAATGGAGTTACCGTAGGGCAGTAGTGCCAGGTGGTAATTTTGCCGTGAAGATGTCATGCCTTCGAGCTCAATAGCGGCATTCACGTTGTGCCTATGGACTCTATAGTCACTTAACATCAAATAGGCCGTGAGCGCTCTTTTTCGATAATCAAACAAGACCTAGGGTTGAAAGCAGCGTTTTATCTGCCCCTGGCGTTTCAGATATTCACGAAAGATGGCAAGCAATCCGCGAGCTCGTCCGCTTTGCTATAGAAATACTGGATCTTAGGAGACCGCTTCCAAAAAGGAAGACAGACGACAGTACTAATGACACCTTTGATGATGGGACGAAAAGAACAATCGATCCTGATTTAAAAAATACCATATTTTTTTTACTTTTTATTAGCATTATTTACGCTCCATCATGTTAGTACAGCTAAATGAAACGATAGTTTCATAAAAAATACCAAGCATCAATCAAAACTATCACTAAATCAAAAACAGCTGATGCTCGGACCAAAACATGCGCGGGCGAGGCCTTTCTTTCTTCTTATAAAAATCTTCCACATCATATTCACAAATGTGAATATCGTGTTTAATAGAATTCTACAGATTCAAGAAACATCTAAACGATATGTAATACGAACGTTTAGGAAATGAACTACTTTTACCGAGAAAAATAATAATTAGGAAGCCGACTACCATTTCGCCACGCGTTTTTAAAATTTGTATAACACACAACGTTACTTCTTCATGAATATCTAATATTATGACTACGTGAGTATTCATTCGGTTTCGGCTCGTGTTTCTGTATTTTTTTGTAAGTAAATAATAAATAAATAAATAAATATTTACTAACAGGCACGCCACGTTAACTGGTCCCGTGCTAAGTTCGTAAAGAACTTGTGTTACAGGTACCAGATAACGGAAATATATGTAAGATTTTTATTATACACATACACATATTTAATATACATCCATAACTCTGGAAAAGACATTTTATATTTATCATACAAATATCTTCCCTTGGCGGGATTCGAACCCGCGACCCCCTTTTGTAGTGACCGTGTCACTTAACACTACACCAGACGGCCGTACATAAAAATAGCAGTAGGGCTATATTATTCTCGAAGAAATATCCATCTCGACAAAGCGGCACGACACAAGAACCCTCTCATCATGGCCGTCGGTAGCTACATTCCCGATCCTGCGGACCGAATGGTAAACAGTCGACGTCGCCCAAAACACGTCATTACGGATCCTCCCGATCCACTAACGGTGCTTTTAGGTACCCCAAGCACCGGTCATCGTCCTCGTTGAACCCGTCGCTTGCGACGAAGTGCTCGACGAGTAAATTAACACATAGACACAGCCCACTGAGTTTCTCGCCGAATCTTCTCAGTGGGTCGCGTTTCCGATCCGGTGGTAGATTCTGCGAAGCACTGCTCTTGCTAGGGCCAGTGTTAGTAACACTCCCAGTTTGAGCCCCGTGAGCTCGCCTACTAGCCCGGTGACGCTGATATGGTCTCTCAAGACCATCAACTTAGGTAGGAAAAAAAAAGAAAAAGAGAAATTTTATCCCTGCTAATCAATAAAATTATTAGCCCGAATAAAACAGCAAGATAAAAAAAACGTGTCTGATTTTCAGTTCAAAGCAAATCGCCATAAAAACTACATAATATTTCAAACCACAGACAGACATCTTTTTTTTTATTTTTCATTTACATAGATATAATTATATTATGCATTTATTCGTTTATTTAAGTTTGTCGTTAAACACGCCAATATATTATAATAAAATTGTGTAAGATTGTAGTTTTTTTTAATATATATTATTTAAGTAGGCCTGAACCAGTTCTTGTCTTCGAATGTAGGTTGCTTAATAAAATACTGAGGCATCATGTTACGTGTTATTAACAATTCTATTGATTAATACTATAGTACAGGCACGAGCATAAGTATTAGCCCTATTGAACTGCCAATTTTAGGGTAGTTTAACATAGGAGATTTAAATAAAATATATATTTTGTAACTTGTATGATTTATTATAACATAATCAATACTGATATATAAATCTACAGTGGTTTTTACGGATGTTCCGTTATAACAACTGAACCGTGCATCCGATTGACTTGAAACTTTGTATCCATGTAGAAAATACATGTACTTAATGGATAGGCTAATATTTATATGAGTGTTGGACTCCCTACACCAGTTGCGGGGGCGTTAATGATGAGAATCTTTGTGGGGGTGAGAAATAATAATGTTAATTTTAAATGCCCAGCGAAGCGGACGGGTACAGCTAGTAATTAATAATTGCATCGATCCACCTTTTGATTTTATGACAGCAGCCACTCTTTTCGGCTTTGACTCTACCGATTTAACATTCCGACATTCTTCTTTGGATAATTTTTACCACTCTTTCTTTAAAGCAGCCAATACAAACAAATAATAATAAGACTATAAAAATCTATAAACGTTTTTTCTATACAGCTATAAACAATAGGGGTGCCTAATACTTTTGTTCGTGGTTGTACAATGACCAGTACACCTTTTGACGGATAAGAACTAACAGCGAGCAATGTAATTTGAAAATCTCGAAAATATAATTGGAATCGGTGGCTGACGATCTGTTGTTTACAGGTGTTCGGAACAGTGCGTTTAGTGCGAGTTTTTTAACGTTCTCGATAGCGTAAAAGTTAGTTCATATTTGTATGGAATGGGATCGTTTGCGTACGTTTGCCGCTAGGGGCGCTGTTCCAACTGCATACAAAATTGGGTTAACTTTTACGCTATCGAGAACGTTAAGAAACTCGCATTAACCACACTGTTGACTCCGGTATGCACTTGACAACTTGGGGGGGACGTGAACTTGTGCAACCGCAAATGCGCAGTGTACAAAAAAAACAGTTTAAATAAACTAAAAAAAAATACGCTTGTATAGAAAATACAACTAAAAAATAAATTTTAATAAATTTTGAATTAAAAATAGTGTAAGAAAAAATGGTTTTATTGTAAAAAAAAGCGTGGGGTGCATGGTATCAGTAGTTATAAATATTTTATGAACAGATATGAGTAAAAGGGTTATTTTGATAATATCCTGAAAAGCACCCCACGCTTTTTTACAATAAAATCATTTTTTCTTACACTATTTTTAATCAAATTCATTAAAATTTAATTTCTATTTTTTAGTTGGATTTTCTATGAAAGCGTATTTTATTAGTTTTTTTAAACTATTATTTATTTTTCATTTTTTAGTTGATTTTCAATTTTATCATTTTTTTTAAATATTGAGTTGTCATCGGTCCTTAATAAGTATGCCAAATTCCGAGTTAATCCGACGTTTTGTCATCGGTCCTTAATAAGTATGCCAAATTCCGAGTTAATCCGACGTTTTGTCATCGGTCCATAATAAATATGCAAAATTCCGAGTTAATCCGACTTTTTGAAGGGGGTGAAAATCATGTTCAAAGATTCCGTTACATACTAACATACATACGTCTGAAGCTAATAAGAGCGTATTAAAACGGTTTATTTTTCGCTGTCTATAAAGTCTGATTTGAGGATGTGACGGTGACAAAAAATTTAGTGATACTATGTAATGTTGTAATGTCAGTAGCAGAGAGCAGCTGTGCCTCTGAAATTTCTGATGTCCCTGATCCACAGTGGCTACTTACTACCAAGCGGACTGTACACTTGGCTTCTGTAATGGTAATAAAAAATGTTGGAAGATACCTGGAAGACAATATGCATCTGTGTACGTTTTTTTTTGATAATTGCTCAAAGTAAGATCACAACAAACCCATTATTAACCTTAGAGATATCTAGTCTATCTATTAATAAGTAGACATAGATAAACCAATTAAGTGCCATTTTCGTCTATGTTTGTCAATAGTTGTTCAATTTGGAAATGGTTTTTTTTTACTTGTTATGAACATAAAAGAGAGAAATATCCAATATATAAAATTAAGCTATAGTTGTCATATAGTTGTCTTAAGCAGTAATGTTTGAATTTGGAAAATTGGTCGAACACAAATACAACAATATATAGATGTTCTATGTTCATACCTGTATGTGAAATGTTGGCATGGTCGTCATGGTCGGCATGTGTCAGCCCCATGGTTGGTCTCGCGCAAGCTTCATCACTAGAAACAATATGAGGTCTTAAAACTTTACATCCGCAGAAAAGGTCCCAGAACAATGCAGAGGTAGATGTACTGAAGGATGTGGCTGTTCTCACAAATACCAATGTATATAACAAATAGCCTCATAAAAATTAATTTTTTTTAAGCATTATGGAGTTGCAGGCTACTTTCTTCTTGGAGATCAGTGGTAGAAGTGATAATTTCAGATTTGATACACAAAATAACCACCTACTTTTAAAATGAAAGTCAGCATGATAGTCAAGATTATACTATAACAATGTAATGGAACAATTCTATAGCATTCATCTTCTATCGACATAATCGGCACAAATGATCTTCTTAAATTTCTTGCCGCTCTTCTTAAATGTTAAAAATGTGTTTTGTAATATTAAATAGGCAGCAGTTTGGCTCTGCCCCTGGCATTACTGAAGTCCATGGGCGACGGTAACCACTCACCATCAGGTGGGCCGTATGCTCGTCTGCCTACAAAGGCAATAAAAAAAATTTTCATTAACCTCACTGTCCCCCTTCTTTGGTAGGGCTTTTGTTACCAAAGCAATTCAGATATTAGGTAGAGAAGACTTAGAAATACTACATGAAGGAAGATGATTAGCACTAGCCGTTAACTGCGTTTTGTTGTCAGATTGATAGTCAAGCAGACTTATGATATTAGATCTCAATAACGTATTGTAGTTAATATTGTGTCCAATTTATTGTATTGCTACCTTATATTTATTCATAACAAATATTGATTTGTAATGTCATCTGAATAAGATTAAGTGTATATTATTTTATATTATTTTACTGGTGGCAGGACCTCTTGTCAGTCCGCACGGGTAGGTACCACCACCCTGCCTATTTCTGCCATGAGGCAGTAATGCACTTGGATTTGAAGGGTGGGGCAGCCATTATAGCTATACTGAGATTTTACAACTTATATCTCAAGTTGAGTGGCGCATTTACATGGTAGATGTCTATGGGCTCCAGTAACCACTTAACACCAGGTGGGCTGTGAGTTTGTCCACCCATTTAGATCTGCATTGCATTTGCATTTAGATCTTGTATTGCATAGGTAATGATGTTTTGGTATTATATTATTTTATACCTTAATAGCCTCTCTCTGAAGCAAACCACAGTGCGTCTCTCGTCGCTCACACCTATAGAAAAGGTGGTGAGCTCCGGCAAGCCCGACTGCTCCACACACTGATGGATCAGGAACCTTCTGTAGTTGCTAACTGGTGGAAACACCAGCACACTGTTGGAATTTATATTTTTATTTTATGTTGTCTGTTTTATTAATGGGAAATATAAATGGAGCATGCTCGGTTTGCTTAAATTTGTTTCTTAAAAGTATATTTTTAGGAATTTTCACAATAAATTGAACATAATGTAAGAAAAATTAAATTAGTATTACTGATGCTCAAAGAATTCTTGAGATATTTAAATTTATTTATCAGTAATCCAACTATATAGTTTTTGTTTGGTATTACCATAATTATAAAATACAATTATTATTTTTAATATTTATAATTAATATATTTTATATTAAAAATATATATTAATTATAGTTACGTGTGTTCGGTGTGATGATTATTAATGTATTCGAAACAAAACATATAACTTGTACCCTTTTTTTAAATAATCTCGCTAAATATTTTTGTTTGAGTAAAAAATAAAAAAATTGAAAAATTCCTTAATATTACAAACTTTATTAGAAAACCGTATCAGATTCAAGGATAGAAATGTTAAGCAGTTGCCTTTTTTTGCACCCCGTGAATATTTATTAGCGGTAGAGGTGCCATCTCGCTTCGCATCATTTGATTTGCTGCCTACACAATAACCTTGAAAAACTACTGTTTAAATCTAGATGCGAAAAGAAGAAACTACACATTTTGCAACTGTAATGAACGCGTGATACATATACTTGATTATAATTTTAATAAAATAAACTCTTTTTTTCGTAAATAAAAGATATTGTTTACCTGTCAACTCTTCTTGCGGCTAAATAACATTTTAAGTCGTCGTTAACATCGTCCAGGAAATTACTGTCCGCAAGGCTCAGAAACCTTTCGACCGTTTTGGCACCCAGTTTGGCGATGAACTGTTTATTGTTGGAAATAAATAAAAATAACTATTCACGTGCCAAACGGGAAATTATCCATCCATTTCCATTTTCACTCACACAAACGAAACTTTGCGGTTCGCGCCAAGTAACTACACACCGACCATTGATGCACACATGTTAAACTAGTAATGTACAATTCAATAGAGATGTTTAGTTTTGTTGTTTCAAATCATTCGACTAAAAAAAAGTTCGACTATTTCCAGTAGGTGTTTAAAGCAATTGGAACAATATTTCTTGTATGAAATGCGAATACATACATCGTACCTTATTACTTTTTCAAATCTAGACAAAAAGGAGATAATGATTTAAAAAGGAATTAAGGTTCATAATTGAATGCATTAACAACTTTGATATGTATGCTGCTAGCTATTTAGAAGTTCCATAATTAGGGCCTTATTCTGACTACAGCAATATGCAAACACAAAATTGCGCTGCTGAAGTTTCTTTTTCTAAAGCTAATCGTGGATATCATTCTTACTATAAAAGATGCATTGTAGTCGAAACGGAACCAGCGTGTAACAATTCAAATCTGTATATAAGAGACACTATCACACTAATTTCATTTAGCTTATAAGATTCGACCTTAAAAATCAAATAAAAAAAACACATGTTAATGGTGGTTAGTGCTTACAGATGCAATCCAATTTAACTATTTCATATTCACTATTTAATAAAAAACTTGTAAGCGCTGCTATTGTCCTGTTAAGTAAGAGCTCTTTCAAGATATGTGTTGAAGTGATCGGGCGAGGCGTCGAGTGAGTACCTATAGTTTTCAGAGGCACTACAATACGGGTAACAACTGACTTTCTGTTTATAATAAAAAATGACAACATAATTTTGAAATACCTTTATTTCACATTTATTTTCACATCGATAAAATGTCTTTATTTTCAGTAAATAATCGAGAACCAATAATTATACATCCACATTCTACGTTACAACGCAACAATTCTTTATAAGCTAAAGGGTCCTTGGCTAACAAAAAAAAAAAAACTAAAACAACATAATAAAATATTTGAACTAAAATGAGATTAAAAATATTTTTCTATTATTTTCTATACACAAAAAATTGTTTATTTTTAAATTGAACTAAATGTTTTTTATAATGAATCATACTACACCTTAATATAAAATAATATAACTATGTCGTATAAAATATCTAGAAAATTACAAACACCTATGTTTAACAATATTTGTTCGTTAGTTTTTTTTTCGTTTGACAATCTCTTTCACGGTCATGACACCCACCAGGTGTATGTCAACTGTCAATTTTTTTTTTTTTTTATTGCCCTTGTAGGCGAACGAGCATGCGGCCCACCTGATGGTAAGTGGTTGAAAATTGTCTTAAGTGCTGACCCTCCCTCTCTAATAACATTTTGGTGGTAGAGTGAATGAAAGTGTCAAACCCTCCCTAGTTCTTTATATACAAATTGGCATTCACATTCGATGAAAATAACATTATTCACCGGTTATATATAAAACCACCATGAATTAGGATTCAAAGTTGGTGTATAGTGGAACGTAGCTTAGCTTGAGCCACTATGAACCTTACTTTAGAGATTCTACATAAATAAGAATTAAAGGCTTAAATAATGCTATGGGCTAATGAGAAAATCCTTGCTTATATTCTGAAAAATATTTTAAGCAAACCTGAGCCGAGCTCATGATTCATGATTGGTACTAGCAACTCCTGTAAATCTTGTTGTTTCCTCGACACTATAATAATAAACACTGAAAACCCAGGACATGGTCAAACTTTCCACATTGAAATTATCCTTGCCTTTAAATCAGAATGTGACAATTTTAGCGATTATATCAAAATGGTGAACACCTTTAAACTATAACCCTAAGAAAATATAGCTTGGAATGTGAATGCCAGTCAGATTAATTGCACACCTATCTAATTACAAAAATTTAAACAGTTTCCATGAATGAGGTGTAACAGAGGATAATTTATAAATCAATCTTAGGTCTATATTGGAGACGAAGAGGTGGATCCCGAAACCTCCAACGAGTCACATATACAAACTTCAGAGTATGGTCCTTGCCTAGTAATTCGTCATTGCACAATATGTCAATCTGAAATAATTAAAGAACTTAATAACTTACAAGATCACACATAGATGAAATAAAGTGTAGTGGTATCACTAAAAATACCACATCACATTCATGAAATCATACATATTTTATATTATTGATCTTGTAAGATGTATACAAAAAAAAAAAAATTCATATTATTATGTTCCAGATAAAACAATTTTTTTTTTCTCTTTTTTTTCCTACTTATGCTGATAGCCTTGAGAGGCTATTTCAGCTTCACCCTAACGTTTGTAGGTGAGCTCACGAGGCTCAAACCGGAGTGTTGCTAACACTGACCCTAGGAAGAGCAGTGCTTCGCAGACACTTAATTACTAACAAGTCTAAACAAATAAACGGACTATGGCTACAACTTTATTAGTGGCACGTCTTGTGAGTCTATACGGACAGGTACCACCACCTGGCATATTTGTGCCGTAAGGACATAATGGTTTTGGTTTGAACGAGTGAGGCAGCCATAGTATTGTAAAAGTGAGACTTAGTATGTACTCATGTTTTAAAGTGGGTAGCAGTATTCGCATTATCCGTCTATGGGCTGATATTATGTCGTTGTGATGTCTTTGGACTCCAGTATTCGCTTAACACCAGATTGGCCGTGAGCTTGTTCACCCACCAAAGAGATAAAAAAAAAAGACTGACTTAGTGTTACATTAGTGAGAGTCAATAGTGGGAGGTTCAATAATTATAGTTGACCTTACTTTGGTATTACTAGGTCACTTTATTATGAAGCTAAATTATTTAAGTAAAAGGACAATTAAAGAACTTATTTTGATCATACTATGATTTTGACTTAAAAATTGATTGATGTTATAATAAAACGTTTTGTCACCATTAATTTTGATGCAATAAACACATATTATATTATTATATTGCTATGTAAATGAATGTGAGCGGATCTGAAATGAATGCCTCAATTTCATTGTCCAATATACAAATTGAATTGAGCTTAAGAATATGTTATGTTGAAATTTATTATTGGAAGACATTCATGAACATTTACAATTGTTTATATACTTTGACAAAAATCATCTGCTTAATTCGGGCATAAGAAGTTTTTTATCATTACAGACGCACCGACTATAATAATCGAAAACTTACCTCTCTGTATTGGTCGATTCCATTCAATACTTTCTTAGCTACAAATTTCTTGAGGTGTGTTATTGTCGCCTGAGCTGAGCATCTAATGAAACTTCTTTTGAGTGTTCGTAATGATGTTGATATACATTCTAAGCAGACATTGACCTGTTGCCAAAGAAATAATTGAAATTTTTTATTGGATTGTGATTCAGACAACCAGCCATTAAGCATTCAATAAAGCTTACAAAGTGAAAAACAAATCCTTCCCAGAAGTTCTAGTTATTTATTACCATCAATTAATAATTTCATGTCTTATTACTGTGTATTATATACAAGTAATGTAACATAGTATCATATATTCATTTCCACTAAAATTAAAAAAAAATCCTGTCCAAAAATAATAATAAAAACATAGTCTAAGAATTGTAGCTGCCGGAAGCAAATAAATACATGCCTGTTCATCTTTTCTATGGCAGTCAGTGTTGTCGGGTTGCTCAGGCTCATCTCCTGTAGGCTTGTCTGCAGCGAGGGCAGTGTCCTTAGGACAAGGCAGTCCACGGGCACGATAGAAGTCACGCTCACGTTTCAACTCATCTGTAAAAAAAATATTTTAATTATAAGTTTTTTGTTGTAGCTTTAATGATAATGAATAAAGAAGTTGACAGTTAGAGTCAAAGAAGTTGAATACCAACACAATAATAACTAAATACCTACTTTTTTTGTTTCTTGTACTTAATCTGTACTCTGTGTAAAAGGTCACACCATTGAAAATCAAAGCAAATACACTAACTACATCAGTTTTAGTCTTAAAGATCTATGGTGTTGGCTATCAGGTTCCCTTTGCAGATTAACAAGATATTACCTTGATAAAACAAATTTGTTTTGAACAAGCTTATACCCCACCTGGTGTTAAGTGTTGAACTAGTTAGTCACCATTAATAACACAATGTGAATACCACTGTTACACCAAAAACCTTGTGATTTGAAGGTAAAAGGTTCAAATGTTTACTTTAAGTTGAAATTGTAGAAAGCAGTAATAGAAACTTATTGTAATTTTTACACAGAAATGTTTTCCTTAAGGATGTTTACACAATTGAATACAAATAATAAATAAACAGTCTAGTTAAAATGTTTACCATGATTTGTTGTTCAACCATGATTTTGCTAAAAATTATTATTCACATAAATCAAGTGAGGCTTTCAATTGAAATGTATATAGTATTTTTTTATATTTTTTATTTATTTATTTACACTTCATGTAAAATTGACATTGGTGTCATGTGTGCGGTGAACGCCTAAGGCATTCTCTGTCAGTCACCCAAGAAAAAAAACAAACAAACAAACCAAAACCAGTATTTGTATTACGTAAACTTTTTTTTTAATACATTGTAACTCAATTAAACATCAATTAATTCCCTAAACTACAACAAATACTAAAGATTCCATTGAAGTATCCCACAATAAATTAACAAATTATATTTAAAACTATTATTAATGTTTTGGGTTCTAATTAAATTGTTTCAGTCTAAACAGTTATTGCCGAGGGCCATTTTAGGATGGGTCGTAGAGTCCACTTTGTCAGGGACGCTCTCAGTACCTTATAAAAATTAGTTTGAAGCTATTATACTTACTATCCTGTAAGTCTGGAACAAGTTTGTAAACTATATCTTGCATGGTCCTGTCAAAGCTTATATACTGTAGCGGGTGCGACTGGTGGATCACGATGTTGCATGTCGGACATGTGTTGTTCTCCTCCAAGTGTTTTACGAGGCAACTCTTGCAGACTACAAAATTGTTCACAAATATGTTAGGTTTAGGTTATGTACAAACATTTTTCAATTCTAAGTTTGATGTACACCCTAAGTTTAGTTTTACTAAGCTAAAGTCTTATTAAAAGACTCCTCATGAATAATTTGATAGTATTTAGTTATTATTATTAAAGCTATCCATGAATTTCTCAAGTGCGAAATCATGTTGGAATTTAAATTAAATTTACCTAATATAAATGTTTAATACTGTGTTTTTATTATGATAAACTTAAAAGAGAATAGAATGTATGTACAATCATTAGGAAAACAATTCATTTACTTACACGTATGAAGACATTCAGTAACAGTGGTAGCATCGATGAAATAACCGCGACAGATTTTACATGTGATATGGCTGTTGAGGGTTTTTAACTTTATCCTCCTTTCCATTGTCATCCTAAATAATTTTGCGGTTAAACCATGTCATAAATTAACTTAAAACTGAGAGAAAACAAAAATAGAACAACGTAAAGGTTTTGACCAACAACTCAACTATACAAGTGACGTTTTGTTTTGATGTTAACTCTCATTCTCATTTTTAGTCCATTGGTAGGTGAAATAAAATACATTTTTAAAAGATCGAGGCTACGATTTTTTTTTTATTATCATCTAGTAAGATTATGTTAAATTAACTCAATTCAAGTAGCAGTAAGATTATTTGGTAAAGCTTTAAGACGCTATGGAAAATGTACTAAAAGTAAAAACAAAACGCAATCAAAACAAAAAAGAGCTGGAGCACGAGTTCAGTAAATAAACAAAAATCGACTAAAAGTTTGATTTTATTGGAAAATAAGTAACCAGGATGTAAAGACTATTAAACTAAACTAAAGAACTAGTACTCTAGGTTTGTTTCAATTCAAGATTTTTCTCCGTGATCAAAAGCAGTTCAGTAACGTTTTCTATTTACTTCCTTCTATTAAACGACTTCAGTTTGCTATTAATTATTCAAACTAGTCAATAATAAAATTGTGGACATCACCAGTGTTTTTAAAATAGATATGCTACTGCAACTCTCATTACCATATTAATATTATAAATGCGAATTAATCGATGACCATGACATATTGTATACACTAGTCAGCGGTTTATAAATGGTGCATTGGGTACCTATCAATGGCCAACTATCAATTTTAAGATTTTTAAGTATTCAAGATTTCAATGCCTTTCCTTTAAAGCACGTCAAACCATTTTTTTCCAATTTGACAGAAGTTCTGTTATAATTGTGTACAATAGCTGATCTGTTCATTTCTGTTTTAGGGAGCGACCTAAGTAAAATTACGAATATCGAGCTGTTAATAAAATCTGGATCTAAATAAAAACGGAAAACATTGCCTTATAAGTTGTTCAAAATTTATTAATACAAATATATCTTTTTACATAGAAAAAACAACATCCACTTAATACCATATACTTATCTTGTTTTAAAAACAACGTTACGGATTAATGACACAAAAAAAATTAGTAATGAGGTAGTCGTAAATACATAATTTATATTAAAATTAACTATGAAGTTCTTGACGTTGTCTATGGTCCTTCGCATTTGACATCTGCATTGTTTCCCGCCAAATTTTGGTCGTACACGAACAGATGCGATTTGTTCTCATTTAAGATGACTTTATATTGATTCGAGGAGGGTATAGGTGCACCGGGTTTTGCATGGTCCCTTTTAAAATGACGCGTTAAATGACTAGTTTGCGTGAATTTCCTCTCGCATATTTTACACTGATATTTCTTCTCTCCGGTGTGTACGACCCGGTGTTGTTTTAGCGCCGATGACGTGTAAAATGTCTTTCCGCATTCGCAGTGGTAGTCCTTTTGTCCTTTGTGACGTTTTAGATGGACATTGTAAGCGCTGCACGTCACGAAACCCCGCTGACATACTGGGCAATTGTATCTGCAATAGAATAAACAGGTATATTCAATATGAGAGCTGGTATCTAATTTATGTTGAAACATTACACATAACAACATTATACATAACAAACTATAAATTATAATTTAATATAATTGACTTTATTATACTAGATTAAGCTGAAGACATGTACATACATTAAGCTTGCATACAAAGTCCGAACCCGTCTGACGCCTTTTGCCTCTGTCACGATCAGAACACGCACCCTTCTTAATTGAACCTTAATTCGAGCACTCAAAGTTTATATTTCGAACTCACCGAACTTCTTTGTTGTGTATCCGGATGTGTATGGCGAGGTTCCCCGACGTGGCAAAGGTCTTCGTACAGAGATGGCAGCTGTAGGGTTTCTCGCCGTTGTGGATGCGCTGGTGCACACGAAGATCCGATTTAATTGGGAAACCTTGAAAAAAAAAAATGAAAAAAAAAAACAATTTTTTTTTTGTGTCGTGGCGTACAACCTCTTTGACCTAACATACGACTTACAATGACTGGACATAGACTAAGACAGATTTGACAGGTGATCGGAAAAGAAACAAAAGGACTTTTTGGCGGGAACGCGAGGAGCGAATTTGTGTGAATTATTTTATTTTGTCTATTTAGTGTTTCTTCAGGTTCAAATGTGTAATAACGGTGTTTTATTAGGTAAGTTTTATCAAGTCACGACAGATGGCGCACGTGTAGTTTTAATAAATTATTGTCTTTCATGCATTTAAGGATAGTCTTGTAACAGAATTTCTAAAAATTATCATCTCATTAGCATGGTACCATTTGTTGCATGTTCATATTTCACAAGGTTATAAAGAGATAATTGCGTGAATAAGTTGAGAAGTCAAGATTGTTTTAAATTTAAAAATATTAGACTATCTGAAAACTGTATGTAAATCAATGTATCAAATCCACAATTGAAAAACACCTATAAAAATTTAATCTTTAAACTGGCAACCCTTACAAAACTGATTCGCGTCTTGGACATTAATTTATTTATTTACTATTTTATTTATTACCTTTTCCACAGTCCTGGCACAAAAACGGTTTGTCACCCATATGCCTCTTTACATGTATAGAGAGCTGAGCGCTTTGAACGAAATTCTTGAAGCAAATACCACAGCTGTATAGTTTTTCTCCTGAAAAAAAAAATAAAATGACGATATATTATCTATGAAGAAATGTACCTTTTTTTATGGCGAAATCATATCAATACCTCAATTTCAAGTAACGAGTCCGAAATTCAGTTAATTAAGATTAGTTTTATAATTGCTCCACTAACTACTACATAGAATTTCCAAATAGAAACTAAATTATACAGTATAATTACTAGACAGTCGTCGTTTTGTAGTCGTCGTGGCCTAACGGATAAGACGTCCGGTGCATTCGTATGTAGCAATGCACCGGTGTTCGAATCTCGTAGGCGGGTACCAATTTTTCTAATGAAATACGTACTCAACAAATGTTCGCGATTGACTTCCACGGTAAAGGAATAACATCGTGTAATAAAAATGAAACCCGCAAAATTATAATTTGCGTAATTACTGGTGGTAGGACCTCTTGTGAGTCCGCACGGGTAGGTACCACCACCCTGCCTATTTCTGCCGTGAAGCCGTAATGCGTTTCGGTTTGAAGCGTGGGGCAGCCGTTGTAACTATACTTGAGACCTTAGAACTTGTATCTCAAGGTGGGTGGCGCATTTACGTTGCGAATGTCTATGGGCTCCAGTAACCACTTAACTCCAGGTGGGCTGTTGGTTCGTCCACATACCTAGGCAATAAAAAAAATATTATTTTCAGAAGTAAGAAATAAACGAACAAGAGAAAACTTTATAGAAAAACAATAGTGTCATTTATGTCCATTCATAATCATTGTACCATAGAGATCATTGAGTTTTTTTAATTACTTCGCAAGAACATCTTTTTGAAATACTACCCTATGAAACTAGGATTTTTTATTTGTTGTATACATATCATTGCTTATGGGTATAGGCAATGTCAGGGATAAAAAGAAGTCTTTAAGATTGAATAGCAGTGTGTTCACACACAGACAGGAGGTTCTTTCCAAGTTTTGACCTAGGTCATGGATGTCGGATTTTTGGTGTCCCTCTGTATGCTGTATTGTTAAACTTCTTGTGGAATGTTCTAAGGAACTGTTTGTGATGATAGTGTTGTTTCTTTTAACCATCATACCACTCTTCGCTGTGGAGATAATAAGTATAATCTAGAACCACTAGAAAAAGAACAGTAGTGTACCATAGGTAAAACTCATCTTCCTCATCATGGCAGTTTCAGCGAAGCACTGCTCTGGCTAGGGCTAATGTTAGCAAGCCTTTTCAAGTTGAGCTCGTGAGCTTACCTACCGGTCCGTGAATAGCTGGAATATTCCTTGGCTACCAGCTATTTGGTAGGAAAATCTGAAAATACGGTATCATATTTGCAGCTTACCTGTATGTACCCGTATGTGATTGACTAGGCCGGTCCGCCGACTGAATTGTTTCGGACAATACTCGCAATGGTAAGGGGTCTCCTTCGTGTGCACTTTCTTGTGTTGGAACAGGGCACTGTGACCCCTGATAAAGAAACGTGATACTATTGTAGAATGTGGCGGGACGTCTTCTTAGCCCACCCGGCTAAGTACCACTACCCTGCCCATTTCTGCCGTGAAGCAGTAATGCGTTTCGGTTTGAAAGGGTGGGGCAGTCGTTGTACTGTTATTTTTACGATGGTAGGACCTCTTGTGAGTCCGCACAGGTAGGTATCACTACCCTGCCCATTTCTGCCGTGAAGCAGTAATGCGTTTCGGTTTGAAAAGGTGGGGCAGTGGTTGTACTGTTATTGTTACTGGTGGTAAGACCTCTTGTGAATACATGCGGGTAGGTACCACCACCCTGCCTATTTCTGCAGTGAAGCAGTAATGCGTTTCGGTTTGAAAGGGTAGGACAGCCGTTGTAACTATACTGAGACCTTAGAACTTATATCTCAAGATGGGCGGCGCATTTGCGTTGTAAATGTCTATGGGCTCCAGTAACCACTTAACACCAGGTGGGCTGTAAGCTCGCCCACACATCTAAGCAATAAAAAAAACCGATACTTAGAACTCAAAGTGGGGGCAGCTTTTATCGGGTATCAATGTTTCATCAATGAATACTGCGTACTGACCTGAATGTGGCCGGGCACTCTGTACACTTGTAAGGTCGCACGTCGGTGTGACATATCTTATGAGCTTTCAGATTACTCTTCGTGCTTAGGATCTTGCCGCAGACGTCGCACTGGTGCGGCATCTTGCTTATTGGAGTCGCTGATAGCCCATTCTTTTCTAAAAATCCATTTTTAATTATGCAATCATAATCTTCAAAAACTTCAAGATGTCCGATTAAAATTTGCACACGTATCAAGGATCGATAGGAAATGTATTAATTTATTTATTTGTTCCATATTTAGCACCTATAACCTATTTTTTTTTTTTGTTCCTACCTAAGCTGATAGCCTTGAGAGGCTATTTCAGCGTAACCTTAACTCAACCTTAACTCACAGGGCTCAAACCTGACGACGTTGCTAACACGAACCCTAGTAAGTCGTGCTTCGCAGAATCTACCACCGGATCGGAAACGCGACCCACTCAGAAGATCCGGCGAGAAACTCAGTGGGCTGTGTCTGTCGGTTAATTTACTCGTCGAACAAAATGATGCTGATCGAGACAAAAAAAATCAATCACAATCTTAATTAGTCAAAACTTTAGGTAGTTATCATAGAATAAATCTGAATCGCGCTAACGACATTTACAAGACAACTATGTATACAAGAACATACAAACTATCGTCTCATTAGCACCTTAGTTAAGCTTGGTCGGCTCCTTTTATTATTGCTTATTACTACAAATATTAGATCCACTTTCATCAATTAGATCACCCTGCCTATTTCTGCCATGAAGCAGTAATGCGTTTCGATTTGAAGGGTGGGTCAGCCGCTGTAACTATACTGAGACCTTAGAACTCATATCTCAAGGTGGGTGGCGGCATTTACGTTGTAGATGTCTGTGGGCTCCGGTAACCACTTAACACCAGGTGGTCTGTGAGGTCGTCCACACACCTAAGCAATAAATAAATAAATGAACAAACATTATTACCTTTCTTCTTCCTTCCCCTTTTAGCTTTGGGTCTTTTATTTATATCTGAAAACAGGACGTTTAAGCTTAATTGTCAACTAATGAAAGTGCAACAACATTCTTTTGAAGTATGTGGAACTTGATATTTTCATTACGGAGTTAGGAACTCAAGGCCCCATCTGGTGTTAAGTGCTTAGAGCCCATAGACATCAAAATGTGAAAGCAGACGTTGCATGTAGATTTACATATTAAAATGTGACTTTGGTTGGCTGAAAGACAAATCAAGTATGAGTAAAAATGTTGTAGATACTTTTTTTTATGTGTAAATAATTCGACGCTTGAAAGGCAAAAGTGACTAACCGACAATGCGTAAAGTTGAAATACATGAAAAAAAATTCTATTTTAACGAATCTAGCTGTAGGATTGAAATGATTTTAATAGACCTAGAAATATATATTTTTTTGCGCATCGAATTGGTTATCGCCTATCATTTATGTATAAAGCAGTTATTGTCGCTTAGTCACGTTTGCCTCTCAAGCGTCGATATATATATTTCTATGTACAAGCTGCATGATTTTTGCTTTGTGTTGTTTGTCTGACTGCGTTATTGAAATATTCATTTCAATGTGGCACAGTTACTGTTGCTTAAAGGAATGTGTTATGTTAAAGGTCCATCAACATCTAACTGGTGATGATTAATGATATTTATAAAAGACAGGAAATTAAATCGGTTTGACCCAAAGGTAGTAAAGACAGCATAAATACATCATATACATATTATGTATAATCTAATATTAGTTTTTCTAAATAAAAATATTTATAAAATAGTGTTTGCGCGTTTTTGGGTTGTCATTTATGTAATAAACTTGATAATTATTTTTGAGTCTATCATGAGAACATCCATCAGATGGCCCACCCTGCAGTTCTTTTTGACACTTCAGGGAAATATCTCATCATCATACGAGAGGTCCACGTGAGTGGTCATAAGCTAATGACTGTTTAATACATTTGTTAATAATGCTAGCTTCAATATATTTTGCTATTAGTTATACAATGGAGTTTGATTTTGATATTAGTACTGAAGTTTTTAAACTTTTAATATATAATTTATATTGTAACCTTATTAACTTTATACAGTAATCCCCCCCTATAACACAGTAGATTGGTTCCGCATTATAGGAAATGCGTTGTCGGGGTATTCTCGCACAACGCCCTTATATGACCTAATATAACATATTATGTACAAATATATAATTTTTTTACAGTTCAAAAACTATGAACATAATTGGATTTTATAACAACACAGTTGACAAAATATGCAAAGGTCCACAATTGATTATGAGCTGTACAAATCATTATAAATACAGTACAAAAATAGTATAACGTGTGAAATTCCTGAATGCCCGTGTTATACGGGAGACTGAAATCGTGCAATATAAAAATGAGTTATAAGTATACCGTGTTATAAGCAAAATTACTGTATTGTTAAATTATTTTTTAAATCATTCTTGCCTTTTTCCAACCAAATGTCTGGTGTGTCTCCATGATCAAGATTTGCACCTAAAAATTGATTTTAACATTAAGCACTTAGTTATGTTCAAATAAAAAAAATATATAGTACAATATAAAATGAACTGACTTGTTCTTACCGTCATCTTTTTTAGACTTTATCTCTTCTAATAAGAGGTTATCGTCTTCTGCATCCCAATTGCTCTCATTGTCTTCATCGTTTTCTGAAAGAATCAATATTGTTAGATCAAACAAAAAAAGGTTGATTAATCAAACAAATTAACCCTTAAAAAGTCATATTATGTTATGGTATTTAAAAATGTGTAATTTACAAGAACTCCATTTTCAATTACAATTTTAAGTAAACTCAAATACACCAAATATAAGGAACCAATCAAACAGAAAATAGTACATTTTAGGAAGCACAGACATAGTCAAACCAGTAGAGCCTCAGCATCGGACCAAGTCACAAAGAGAAAAGAGGACCAGTTTGTTCCTAATGTAGGGGAAGACAACATATATAAAATTTATAAATTAAGAACAACTATGCAATAATTTAAGCTGCATCCACCATTTCCCTGATTGAAGAAACATACTTAAAACTTACACACTTAGCAGATAATTGACCCATGACTAGGCCCAATGAATACAGTTATTTGTGTCAGAATTATTTCCCTAGATAGGTGGATGGCTAGATGATATTGTTCCTTCATTAGAAGTCATGTCTGAGCATTTGTGTCAAGATTATATTACATTAGAAAATGTTATACTAGAGTATGGAATTTGAACGCCATAGTCCATAATATCAAATCCTACTACCATCACAGGTTGATCAGGTATTTTAAATTACTGTTTACATTAAGATAACTTACATTATGTACATTAAGATAACTTAATTGGAATTAACTTTGATGAGATTTTTAATTAGATAGGTAATTCTTATCAATTTGTTAACAAATTGATTAATAAAATTTTTTAATTAACATTCAAAATATTTTCAGTCATTATGATGCTTTGTTGGTAAAAACCTTATTCAGTGGTTACTGGAGCTCATTAACATCACAAGGTGAAAGTTGTCACCCGTCTTGAGACTGTTGGAGTCTCAATTATGTTGCATTTTTTTTTTTAATATAAATTTGGCTCCATCACCTTAGACATTGATTTTGCCAATGTCAAAGTATGAACAAAAATGGCAGGTGCTTAGAGAGAAAAAAAATACTAAATACAAATAAATTTGATCAGTTTTGCCATAAGCATATCTGTGATTTTAAGAACATCACAAACAAATTTATGTTACTAACTACTTTAAAGATAAATATTATTAGCAGATAAAAATTTACACAGAACATTTACATGTTTAGAATAAAGTTAATAAAATTATGTTGAATTATGACTGTCTCACCCGTCAAATTGGAATGGCTGACTTTGCCAGTGAAATAGCCAGGATGGTGGTACCTTCACATTTATGCTATTAAAATACTTTATCACCAAGCTTCAACTACCATGCTAAGAGCTCAATATCTTGAGAATTGGAGATCTATACTTCCAGTATGAACATTTGAAAATGAACATAGTTACTTACCAGTTTTGATATCGTTTTTAATACCATCTTCATCTGATACACAAGATGGTTTAGTATCATCTAGACTATCACTTTCCCTTTTAAGCTCATTGTATTCCTGTTTTATATCTTCATTGGGGATACTATTTAATTCTATGCCGTTTTGCGATATGACATTCCGTAATTCAACATCACTTTTCTCGCATTGTAAGTTGAAGGCGTACACTTTTTTCAACTGTCGACTGCAGTCTTTGCAGATGCCTCGAGGTAGTCCGTCATCAACTATTGGCTAAAATTATTTTTAAATAAATGACACATTATTTTTCTCTACAATATCTTTAATTTAGATTCGAAACTAGTTGTTTCTGTTACATTATTGTTTGTTATCAAAATTTGACGCCACTATGCAAATTTACTCGGTTTCATAATGAAGCTAGTATTTTTTGGTAATTAATGAAGTTAATTTAAAACAACAAAGCTTGTTATCTTAAGTGTATACGGGAGTTTTATTCAAATTAGTTTTTCATTATCATTTTCCAGAGAACAATTGCGTTTATTTTTTTTTCAAATTTCCATTCTAACGTACCTTTAATTTCGTACAACTAGCCAGCATTTCACTGTATAACGTTTTTCTTTTCACATAGTAACAGGTAAAAATATCGAAAATTTGTTTGCTTGTTTGTAAGCATATTCTGCACATTGTTTTCAGATTAAGATAAGTCACTGACGACTCGGAACTATTCGACATCATCAGTACTACACTAAGTTGAAACTTACATTAATAATAAATCAAAACATTTACATTTCTTTTTAAAAAAAAATTAATTACAAAATTGGTAATCGAAACACAACACCACACAAACAATGTCAAGTTGCGTTTAATTTGTTTGTGTTCAAATAAATAGGTCATAATGTTGGTAATTTTAAAATAAAATGATTAAAAAATAAGTTGCACGCGTATTTTTATAGAATTATTTTAACTCACTGTACTAAAAATCGCAAACATATATTACCGAAAAATCTAATTTCGTTTTATTACAAGAATCACTCTTGGCAGATGGGAGTATGCAAGAATAAAACGATCAATTTTAGTCGATTGTCACATCAATTTTATACATCAAATTTAGAGCTCAACTCAAAGAAACGCTTCGGATTTTTGACAGCTAGATAAAATGTCGGCGTTCGAGTAAATGTCATCTGTGCTGTTTGTTTTCGAAAATTGTTGAATTATAGCAAAACAACAGGTTACTTAAAGTAAAACCATGTCGACATTGCAAAAGACAATTATGAAAAGTAAACTGCCACCAAGATGTCCTAAAACGTCTGGTGTATCCAAGTATGTTTGACATTCCGCTTAGAATATCTTGAAATTTGACAGACTTCTCTGAGTATTAAATTTTAACTGTGTATTCTAATTAAGAATTCGATTAGAAATCTTCAGTAATCTAACGAAAAACACTAGTTCATAAACCATAAATAAAATGTACTGTTTTTTTCTTAAAATTTCAGCAACAAATTATTATTGCGGTTTTTCAAATTCAATCGTATCTCAGGTTGGCGCCTTTCGGTGCTGGGCGCCGTAAAGACTATACACCAGTATCTTGGAAGCAGTATTTTGAAAGGTTTGTTGATGTGGAAACCGATGGAGGAACTTTCCGGGTGTACCTGTCTCCGGAGCCCGATCACCCTCAAAGACCTAGATTTGTAACTCTTCATGGAGGAGGATACTCGGGACTCAGCTGGGCATTGTTTACTGTAAGTTTTGAAATGTTTTGTTAATTACCCATCAGAAAAAATGTAACAACTTATGAATCCTTGTTTACCATTAAGTCGTGGTATTTTTTTACTTATATATAGTTTAATATGGGATATTAAAAGCTTCAAAATGTTTTTAAGCTGTCCTAATGTCGAAAAGGAACTCTTTAGCATAATCATGACACAATATTCAATAGTTAAGCTAACCATAAATACTTAACATGGATAAAGTCCTGTTGCACTATGGTTGGCCTGCCTTTTGTACTATGGTTGGTAATGAATTCCAGTAATGCCCTCAGTATTTCTGAATAATACTATAGTGCATTTGTTATAAGATTCATATTGCTATGTGTTTTAATGTGTTTATATTTGTTTGGCTTATATAGGATGGAGGGAGTTTTTGACTGATAGATATAATGATATTTAATACACTATTATTTCTTGGTTTAAATATTTAGGGTGTATATTAAGTGGTGGTGCCTTGTAATCAATATAATATGGGACTTTTGAAACGAATGGATTAGTGGATGACATAACAAAATTACATAGTGTGGTCACACCACAGCTTTGTTAATGTTGATTTGAATACTATTTAATATTTATGGACATTTTACTACTTAGACTCCAACTCCAACTTACTACGAGAGATTAGTCTTCACATCTAAAAGGATTTTTTTTTTTTTTTTTTTTCCGGGCCGAGGGCCGAACCTCCTACGAGGTCCCCGCGCCTAGGGGGCGCGCGGGGTATGTGAGACTCTACTATCTGCAGGTGTTGAGAGCAGACCGCGGGCCCAAGGAATTTAGGGCCCATCCACTAAACGACTCCCCTGCACTCTTACACCCGGCGTCCGATCTCCGTCCGGGGTCAAAACCCGGTCAGAGTAGGGGGGTTCCCGCGGTCAACACTACAACCAGACACGCGGCGCCACCCCGAGGACGCCCGACCGACGGGTCGTCGAGGCGATAGTCGACGACCAACGACGTCAGTCTCCGCGGTACGGCGGCCCTTCAGGCCGCCCGGGCGATGCCGCTGGTGTTCCGGGATACCCCGCTGGGCCAGAACCAGCCTGCCGGGTCGGAACGCGATACACCGCCGACCGGGTTGCTCTTCCACAGTATGTTCGGCGACGACAGCGACGACGAAAATGCGGACCGCATCGCAGTCCGCAGCCGCCGACGCGTCGTCCCGTCCTCCTGGTGCCAGCGCGCTAGAGTGACGGTAGCGTGCGGCGCAGTCTCAGCCCCCTTAGGTCGCCCCGTGACCATCACCGGGAGGAGACTGCCTCCTCATAGGGGCCGGAGCTGGACAAACGCCCTCCTCCGACCCCCGGCTCGACGGCGGCGGCACGGCGCCGAGAGGGAGGAAGAGTTCTCCCTCTCCCGTTCCGCCGCCTCCTTCTGCGAGATGGTGGACTCGCAGAAGTCGAGCATCGCCTGCCAGGACTCATCGTTGCCGAGCATCGCAGCCACGACGGTCGGAAGCGACAAGTCCGGTCCTATTTTTGCAACGAGGACGCGGCGCTGCTCCGCGAAAGCGGGGCAGCACGCGAGCGTGTGCTCCGTCGTGTCCTCGTTGCAGCCACTGCAATGGTGGCACTTCGGCGTCGGCTCCCTCCGGGCGACGAGGTGCAGGTAGCGACCGAAACAGCCGTGTCCCGTGAGCACCTGCGTCGCTCGGAAGGTGAGACGTCCGCGGTCGCGATTCACCCAGTCCGAGAGGACCGGGCGGATCGCCTCGACGGTCCGTCGCCCGTAGGTATCTAAAAGGATAGGTCAAGGCTTTATGTTCTAAAATCATTATCACATTTATTGTATTGTTTTACAGGAGGAAATCACAAACATGGTGCACTGCCAAGTTGTGTCAATAGACCTCAGGGGCCACGGTGAAACAAAAGCAAACGACTCTGATGATCTCAGCGCTGAAACATTGGTTAAGTGAGTATAATTAATTTTTAGTATCTATTTTCTAAGAATATGTAATAAAAATACCACATTATTAAAATGGTGATGAATAGAATCTTAGTTGTCTTTCATACAAAAAATAGCTCTGAAATAATATAATGAAAATAACAAGCACGAGATTACACAATAAAAGTGGTTTAAGTCATGTTTATGACTTGAGTAAATTAAAGATAATATTCTACATAATATATACTTCAGTTAGAAAACATAAAAATTTAAATTGTTTCATAAAAACATATATAAATACTCATAAGTTTTTATTGCTCTATTTTATCTTAAAACATTTTCGTTTCCAGAGACGTTGAACAAGTGCTACACAAGTTGTACGGTGATAGCTTACCACCTATAATACTGGTAGGACATTCAATGGGAGGAGCTATAGCAGTTAGGACTGCTCTCCTACCAACATTAGAACCATTTGTGCAGGGAATTGCAGTGATTGATGTAGTCGAGGGTAAGAAATTTTTGAAAGATTTATAATAACTTGAACTGTGAAAAAGATGCAACATTAGCATAGTTATCAAAAGGCTGCTTACATTTTGGTGTTTCATTTATTATGAATTTCTAATGGCTACGAGATTTACTTTAGGAGCTAGACTGCACTTTGTATTCAATACCATGCAGTTTTGTGATTATTTCAAAAGCTTAAATGCAGATGATCATGAAGTAGTATTGATTGCAAATGACTAGTAATTTACTGTCATCAATAAAGTTACTTTAACTATTACAGTAATTACTGAAATATATATGAGATAGAGAATTCAAATTACTTGTGATTTAAATTATGGTGCTTAGGATCATTTATAGGCAATAATTATTAGGAGCGCATTGACAACAATCAATTTTCTTTGAAACATGAAGTAATATAACACAAGATAATAGTCTAAACTCCACCAAAAATAAGGAAAAACACAATTCAAACCGGAACACAACGGCTTTGTACCAGACATAGGCAGGACAAGTGTATCAACCTCACAAGCAGACAATTGATTTGTATCGTTAAGCTTTGTGGGTCACATTATATTACACCAGGAGATATTTTATAGTGGAACTTGAAAGTTATTAACTACATTGCCATTCAATCTTGACCTACATAACTAAACTCATTACCTAATCTGTTAGAGCATGGATGATAGTAATTGTTCTTTTGTTACTTGTAAGATGATTATGAAGCTACCCTTATAGTACTTGTCATAATTATATCGAAGTTTCGTTCCGTAGGGATTCCACCAAACTGTACTGGAGCAGCCTGGTGGAGCATGCTCCACTCCTCTGGTTGTGAGGAGAGACAGTTGCCCGAGAGTAGGTCGCATGGATTCATATTATATAGGAAATGCTTTTAGTTACTCAAAGTCAGTTGATTTCAGATATTATTGAAAGGCATTATCATAAACGTGATTGCCCAAAATAAATTCTCTTAGTATAAGTTTCCAAACATACAGTCAAATTAAGAAATTCTCACGGATCGTTTGGAACCTCTGGGTCTGCGGAGGGACTTCGGTTCCCTCTGTATTTGGTACTGTATGTTCCATTGGGAGCGCTCAGAGGAATTGTTTGAGATGATTCCCTCATCTCTTTTTTATCATCGTACCTCCCGCCATCGGAGAAGAGTTCATCCATATTATTTGGAACCGCTGCGTTCATCGACAGTGCGTTTTCAGAGGTCTTTTTTGCGACGTACCATCAGGCTATGGAATGAGCTCCCCTCCACGGTGTTTTCCGAGCGCTATGACATGTCCTTCTTCAAACGAGGCTTGTGGAGGGTATTAAGCGGTAGGCAGCGGCTTGGCTCTGCCCCTGGCATTGCTAAAGTCCATGGGCGACGGTAACTACTCACCATCAGGTGGGCCGTATGCTCGTCTACCTACAAGGGCATTAAAAAAAATTTAAATTTATTAATTCTCTTAATTGGCTTTTAAAAGTTAATTTTTGTATTTAAATGGAGAAAACCGAGAGGCTGAATTGTTAAAATTATTTTACAAAATGAGAAACGAAATAAAATGTCTAGCTCCTAAAGGATTTTTAATAGTATTATCTAATAGCACTTTGTAAATAGAAGATCGAAAATTACTTTTTTTCTTGCTTTTCTTTTCACAAACTTACTCAGACATTTATTTGGCATATTTTTGTGTTCTGTCGCCTTCTTCACATCAAGAACAGAACTTGAGATTGTTCGGTTTGAAAATTAAGGATACAGTTATTGTGATCAGAATATGGTGCTGCAAAACGTTTCCTCCCAGGATTTAAAGATATCTTTTTGAATGTATGATATTTATTAATCTTATAATAGTTAATTAACTTCAGTTTAGATATTATTAAACTTATATGAGGATGACAATGTTACCATGTTAAGAGTAATAACAGTTTAAAATAATAGTTAAACAACAGAATTGTATCTTTACTATGAAATCAATTCTTATCTTGTAGTAACGAATGAAACAACTAAATAAATGGAACAAAATTATGTTATTTAAAATGTATTTAAAACTAAAGATTATGAACAATTTATCAAACTATGGTATCTACTAACAATTTATTAATCAATAAATTGAATCTACTAATGAATAAATTAAAAATTTGGCAAACTCCCAGTCTGAGTAAATTATTAGTTAGTACATAGAGTGATACATCCATATCGACGCTTGAAAGGCAAACGTGACTAAGCGACAATGCGTGAACTTTCCAGTAGACTAATTTAAAGTTGAAATACCTGAAAAAAATCTATTTTAACGAATCTAGCTGTAGGATTGAAATGATTTTAATAGACCTAGAAATATATATTTTTTTGCGCATCGAATATGGTTATTGCCTATCATTTATATACAAAGCAGTTATTGTCGCTTAGTCACGTTTGCCTTTCAAGCGTTGATATGTTAGTAAAAAAAATATATTTAAATGTATTTTTATGCACCCACAGTTTTATCAATTGTTTTAAATTTACCAACCATACTGGGATTTAACGTCTCCGCTGCCAGTCTTCCCGTGATAACATATTTTAATTCTTGTGATCACATCATCAGGCACCGCCATGGACGCACTGGCCAGTATGCAGAGCTTCCTGCGAGGCAGGCCAACTCATTTTAAAAGCATCGAACACGCCATCGAGTGGTGGTGAGTTCTTATCCCAGGATATCATCGTCAAACCAAAATCTGCTATGTGCAATTTTTGAGCGTTTTACTTTTTCACCTTTTAGTATAGTTCACAGCCCTATATACCGTATAAAAAAAACTGTTATTTGTCTATAGCTTTAATATTTATCTATAGCTTTCATTTGATCATAATTCATCAATTCAGTTCTTAAAAATTCACCTTCATATAAATTTTTATACGAAAATGCTTTTACTCGTTAATTCAAAATAGAGTTTTTGCACATAGCAGATTTTGGTTTGACAGCGACGACATAGTAGTTGAACAATTTATTATTTAATTTATGGCATCACTGCAGTAGGGTAGTTGATAATTTCTGCCAGTGATTTAGTTTTTTATTTATTAGGTTTAACTTATTTAAAAAAAAAAAAAAAAAAAAAACAAGAATGCACCCTTTTGGGTGTGAACACATCTTGCTTAAGAGCAGTTGTGCATAACATAAAAATATTGATAACTAATATTAAAACTAAGAGAAACAAAAAAAAAGCTGCAAATAAAAACCTACCAAAAAGAATCAACAATAAAAAAAGAGGGACATTAATGTTCAATAAAAATCAAATGTAATATGTAATAAAAAAACGATTTGGCTTTAATTAAGATTCTATTGTAACTTTACTGAGTGGTAATAGTTATATTATGTGCCTCCATCAGGTAGGTGTAGGTATCTTCAAGCCTTTTCTGTTGTATAGCTCTGCTTGTAAATTGTTAAGTGATTATCAGGAGTCCATAAATTATACAAATGCAGCTGATTATTTTGAGCAATGAGTTTGAACTCGCAAAATAAGCAGAGACTGACTACATCATTCATCATCATTATCCTGCCTTTCTCCCAGTCACCTGGGGTTGGTATAACATGTTTTCTCCTTCCATACTCCTCTATCATATACCATTTCTTCGCTCACACCCCTCTTACACATATCGTCTTTCACGCTATCCATCCATTTCTTCTTAGGTCTTCCTCTTCTTTTATGTCCTTCCACATTCATAGTTAAAATTCTCTTACCAACCTCATTTTCATTTCGTCTCATCACATGTCCATACCATCCCAAACGCGCACTTCTCAGATTCTCTGTCACAGGTGCCACTTTCAGACTTAAGAATGGATAGAATACGGAATGAATATGTTAAAGGTAACATATTCATTCCGTATTCTATCCATTCTCGTTACTCCACACATCCATCCCAACATTCGCATCTCTGCTGCATGAAATCGCCTTTCATCCTACCTTTGTACTTTTTGGCGGGAACGCGAGGAGTGAAGTTGTGTGATTTGTTTTATTTTGTCTATTTAGTGTTTCTTCAGGTTTTAATGTGTAATAACGGTGGTTTATTAACTGTTTCATATCTGTGAAAGTGCACAAATGTGGGAAAATGAAAAAAAGCCGCTGGACGTAGCTTCTCGGGATCCTCCAAAAGGTCCACTGAAAAAATTTTAGTAAATGGCCACCATTTTACTGAGATTATATTTCATCTCATATCATCTCACCTCATTTCATTTAATTTTATCCCAGTTGATTAATGTCTCAAATTAATCATCTTCATATCATTTCACTTCACTCCATATTATCATTTTTTATAAAGATAAGCAAATAAATTAAAATAAGACATGACCTAAAAGGTCTTAGTTACCAGGTCATAAAATCCATTAAAAAAATTAAAAAAACCTTCCTAGGTTTGTGTGTGTGAGAGGGACTAGTGTTTGTATTAATATTGTTATCATTAAGCTCCCATTGTGTTGTTTGTGTTGTTCAGTTTGTGCTTTTTGTTTCAGCGTGAGGAGTGGTCAGGTGCGCAACGTGGACTCCGCCAAAGTGTCGATGCCGGGACAGATCGTCAAGTTAGTCGCTTTCCGTTCCTTATCACGTCACGTTGGAAGCTGGCTTTATCGAGTATACGTTAAAGAGTATACGTATTTGTGGATCACGGGAGCTTGCGGGCTATCTAGGAAGCCCACTGGGTTTCTCGCCGGATCTTCTCAGTGGGTCGCGTTTCCGATCCGGCGGTAGATTCTGCGAAGCACTGCTCTTCTTAAAGAAGCTCAGCCTGACAGTGTCAGAACTCAGGGTACAAATGGCGCAGATGTATTAGGGGGACCGCCCCCAGTTCAAGTGGGATAAGGAAAAAAGATGTTTAGTTGTGATGAGTTCTCGGGTTGAGTTTCAGTGGTGAAAAGACGGAACCGATGGGGGGCAGACAGATTGCTCCCCTCCTTTTTAATACGCTTTTATTAGCTTGACAAATAAATAATAGTTTAAAAAAACTAACAAAATACGCTTTTATTTATTCCAACTAAAAGATAGAAAGTAAATTTTAATAAATTTGAATTAAAAATAGTGTAAGAAAAAATTATTTTATTGTAAAAAAAGCGAGGGGTGCATGGTATCAGTAGTTATAAATATTTTATGAACAGATATGAGTAGAAGAGTTACTTTGATAATATTATGAAAAGCACACCACGCTTTTTTTTAAATTTATTTTTAATTTTTTAGTTGTATTTTCTATAAAAGCGTATTGTGTTAGTTTTTTTAAACTATTATTTATTTTTATTTATTAATATTTTCTGATGTTGCTGCAGCTGCGAGACGGGCCTCCTGGCTACGAACGAGGTGGAATCCTATCAGCCGGTCGAGGATCTGGGTGAGGCGGGTCCGCGACACGACGCTCCACATCACGACAGCATCCTGGAGGAAGAGGGAGCCGAAGGGGAGGGGATGCAGCATCACTTCGCCAAGCCGGCTGTCACCGGAGATCGTGGCATGAAGTGAGCTTTGCGAGTCGTTATAGGGTTCTGGTATGGGTAGGACCTTGCAACATTTACTGGTGGTAGGACCTCTTGTGAGTCCGCGCGGGTAGGTACCACCACCCCGCCTATTTCTGCCGTGAAGCAGTAATGCGTTTCGGTTTGAAGGGAGGGGCAGCCCTTGTAACTATACTGAGACCTTAGAACTTGTGTCTCGAGGTGGGTGGCGCATTTACGTCGTAGATGTCTATGGTCTCCAATAACCACTTAACACCGGGTGGGCTTTGAGCTCGTCCACCCATCTAAGCAATAAAAAAAAACATTTGTCCGCTCTGAAGTCTTGATGTGTTTTGTTTGGCTGTGCACTGTATTGTCCCCGCGAGAGTGTGGCGGGTCTACGAGGGAGTTCCCGGATAACAGAGAGCAGCGTTCTCTGACCACTAGACCGGCGTCTACTGGCGTTTGGGCGTATTGTGAATTCGCATTAGTGGGTATCTTGTCTATTTCTGCCCAGTTATGGTGTCATATATGGCTTAATAATCTAACACATGACTTTTTGGCGGGAACGTGAGGAGTAAAGTTGTGTGATTTTGTTTTATTTTGTCTATTTAGTGTTTCTTCGGGTATAAATGTGTAATAACGGTGGTTTATTAACTGTTTAATATCTGTGAAAGTTCAAAATTGTGGGAAAATGAAACAAAAGCCGCTGGACGTAACTTCTCGAGATCCTCCAAAAAGTCCACTGAAAAAATCTCAGTAAATGACCACCATTTTACTGAGATTATATATTTCATTCCATATCATCTCATCTCATTTTATATTATTTCATCCCAGTTGATTATTGTCCCAAATTAATCATTTTCATTTCATTTCACTCCATGTTATTATTTTTCATAAAATTAAGAAATATATTAAAATAAGACATGACTTAAAGGTCTTGGTTACCAGGTCGTAAAATCCCTTAAAAAAAATACATTATATATCATTACAATTTTTTCCTACTAAGTGTCTGTTGCAAAGGCTTATTAATCAGCAGTCTCTCGATCAGTGGTCCCTCGACCTTGTTGTTCTCTCTAGACTTGCGCAAAACATCACTTGCCAATGTAATGTGATATGACATCACTTTTACAGACAGGTGATATTACTCGAAAACATTACACATCACTCTTAACATTACTCGGTGCGTTCAATAGATACTGTGACGACGAATACATTGTATCTATACACCCGAATCATTACTTAAGTGATGTGTTCATACACATCACTTAGGTAATGATTCGGGTGTGTCATTACAGTGGTGTATTACAATACAAAGTATGAACTTTGTATTGTAATACACTGTTATATTACTTGACAGAGATTGATTTACTTAATAATATAATAATTTTATTTTTTACTTAATATAATTTATTGCGGGATGAACGGATTTCATATGGCGACTTAGACTGCAAATTGAGCTCGACAATAATGTTAATATACGAGAGCAGTAGATGCATTGTTTCGGCGCGGTCTCCTCAAAATGCATCCAAAGAGGACTGTACTTTCATTTAGACGCCGTTCTTTCTTTCACTTATTAAACACGCATTAAAACAAATAATAAAACTATTTTCAAACAAGTGCTGAAGTAATTCAAACACAAAAATGAATATGAAATATTACTAAACAATTACGAGCGACTAGCGATTTTACAAAAGTTGCGAATTAAAAATTAAGTAACTACTTGCGGGGAACTACTGGCTGGCCGCATGAAAAATATAAACACAAATACCTATATTAAAATTCAGACGTACCATAGGTATAAAAATGTACCTAGCGGCCAGGGCATACGGTTCAAAATCACTAGGAATAATTCCGTGTCGCTTGCTCATTTATTTTGGTCGATCGGTCTGTCTCGCTCGCTCGGTTCCGTTCGTGTACTAAGCAACATTACACGACAAAGAAAGAAACATGTTGGGTGATAGTGTGATGTTTGTTTCCTTCGCGTAATGTGTGATGTTGCATTACATCGTAGAGTAATATTACCGGAGTAATATCACTCGCATTACTTACACATGTCTAGTTCTCTCTCGATCAGTAGTTGTTCGTCGCAGGTACCGGTGGCGCATCGCGTTGGCGGGCACGGAGCGGCACTGGGCGGGCTGGTTCCGCGGCCTCTCCGCCGCCTTCCTCGCCGCGCGCGCGCCCCGCCTGCTGCTGCTCGCCTCCGTGGACGGACTCGACCGGGAGCTCACCGTGGGACAGATGCAGGGTCAGTGCAACACGATATCGTATCTTGTTAATGTCCATAACGCGATTCAGGGCTATTACTGGTGGTAGGAACTCTTGTGAGTCCGCGCGGGTAGGTACCACCGCCCCGCCTATTTCTGCCGTAAAGCAGTAATGCGTTTCGGTTTGAAGGGCGGGGCAGCCGTTGTAAACTATATTTGAAACCTTAGAACTTATATCTCAAGGTGGGTGGGGCACTTACGTTGTAGATTTAGCAAGAGAAATACGAGAACGTCTAACAACTGTGTAACATTTCGTCACCGCGATTTAGGAATTGTTGAATTTACGTGCAGCGACATCTGTTGATAACAAACTAAATAGAAAAATAAAAGTATCTCAGGTCGCTCCGAAAGCCGTATGCTCGTGCGACTACAAGGGCAATAAAAAAAGACATCGTGGACCGTCGTATCTTGTTAATGCCCATAGCGCCATTCAAGGTTTTATCAGATCTTACAATTCCATGACGACATATCCCCCAAGAAATGACATTGAATTCACCCAGTCACTTTTATGCAATCCATGAATTTCAATTTAATTTTTGTTTAATAATTTTCTTTTTTGGCGTATCTGAAAACATCATTTTGGCCCAAAATGTCGCATGAGAGATTTTAAATTTGCAACGACGACACGTAAATGACATTTGCTTTCAGGTAAATTTCAAATGCAAGTGCTAACTCGCTGCGGGCACGCCGTGCACGAGGACACACCGGGCGAGGTGAATATTTCACACGAACATTTATTTCACTAGCTATCTAATTCATTCATATAGCAACACTGCACAAATGCCATAGACATCTTGCAAGCTGTCAAGTGTCAAAGTGTCAAACCATGCTGTCTGTCAATTATGGAGGGTAGAGAGATAAGGAGAACCGTCTCTGTGTGTAAAAAGTGTCCCTTAAATCTGCTAAATAAGGGTGCGCTACAGGACGAAAGTTCTTTTGTAGTGCTTACAGTTCTATAAGCACTACAAAATCACAAAAACGTATTTTATTTAAAGCCGATAAGAAAATGCAATCGATGTCTCCACGTTTTACTACAGCAATTATTTTAGGTTATATTGACGAAATTAGTTTGGACTACGTAAACATGTGAGGTCTTGTATATTACACTGTCACTAACTACTCTACTCATTAAATATATTAAATTTCCTAACTCAGCATACTTCAATCAGTTAGCAATTGCTCAATTCATATCATACCCTTCGCCTATGCTAGCGCCATTCTGAAGGATGCTTGAACTGTTATTTAGTGCTGAAAGTGGGACATTTTTTCAAACTTCAATGTAAATGTCGGCAGTTCGATCGTACGTGATGAAGGTTCTCTTATTTTTGAAACGTCGACTGCTCCTGCCTTCAAAATCAAGATGTCAGATGTTTCGATATTTTTTTAACCGATAACGTCACAGCTTTACGCTGAGTACTAAAAAAAAAAGAAGATTGGCTTAAATAGCGCCCTTCTGTCGTGAAACCTGCGTGCCCGTTTGCAAAGTCAGGGGAGCCGTTGTACTATAAAGTTAGACCTCATGTCTCAAGGTCAGGTCAGGATCAGGTCTCAGTAACCACGAGGGGGTCCGTGAGCGAATGTCCTCTGGCGTTCCCTGGGTCACCGGCGTGCCCATGTTGCAGGTCGCCCGGGTGATAGCCGCCTTCGTGCTGAGGCACCACATCACCACGGCGACCGATAATGGGGAGCTCATGAACATAGCGTCGGGCCCGCCCGGTTGTTGAACGCGCCACACGTAGACATATTGTATAAGGCATTTTGTAATCCAACACCGAGAACATACTGTCTAGATTAGATTTAATAATGTTTAAGCTAATAAATTTAAAAGTTCCGCAACTATGAGTGACGTCATTTGTGGCCATAACGTTCGACGTGGTAACCATAGTTTGATACATTAATATAAATCATATCTAGAATAGAATTTGATTTAGATATGTCAATAATTAATATGCAATAAGGTAGTGATCTAATATTCGTTTAACTAAGGCCTTTTATAATAATTAATTATCTGGTTTGAAATCTTAAAATGTTATCATTTAAATTCGTGATAAAATTATCGAGGTTGGGGTGGAGATGTGAAATCGTTTAATTTATTGATCAAAATTATAATTGTGCAATCGATACCAACTTACATGTCGATCTCTGACAGTGGTATAACTAACCCATTCCATTCGCAGCGCCGTCAAGTGCGGACGTGTATTTGTTCGACCCGCCAATCGCTCGCGGTTTTGTTTCGTTAAACACATCGCTTTGCTCGATTGTTTTGCTGAAAACTCAACTGCCGTTCCCACGAAAAACGACCGCAACGATCAGCCAGCAATAGCGCTATGTAGCGTAGCGATTTCACACACACTTTCCGGCTAAGGTCAGTCATTTTCACGACTAAACCCCATGCCCAAGCCCAACAATCCAAGTGGATCCCATCCCGTTCTCCCGCAGCTGTCGATTTCACGATAGAGGCACTCCTTCTCACTGGACCATTCACCAGTGTCCTCGAACCCCTCACTCTCTCACATCGACACGTCGGTGTACCGCATTGAACTGACTGGACACCAGCCAATCTTCATCGCATCCGTATTCCCCGGAAAGGCACAACGCCTCATCGGAATTGCTGTCATTGAGGCTGGTTGGAGCAGCGTGCTTCGTAAGGAATGTCGACCTTCATGAAGACCTGTAATAAGATTCCTACAGTACCTAAGTATGTTGAACGGTCGGTTCGTTCTTTGTCGTTTATTTCGTGTATGTCTTTTAAGAAGGCATTGAAAAGAAATTACACCTGCCGGTCACGTTCGTCCTGGTTCCATTTCTATCCTTTTGTTTTGTTTCTTATCGAATCACCTGTCAAGTCTCTGTCTTAGTCTATGTCCAGTCATTGTGGGTCGTATGTCCTGTTAAAGAGGTTGCACGCCGCGTCATCCACACCTCCAGTACCAGAAAGCTGGTACTCAAGATGAGGAGTGTATGTACAATCTGCGCAGTTTCTTCGCCGGTCTTGTGTAGAGTCCATATCTGGTTCGGACTTAGCAACGCGAACCAGGTCGTCCTTACCAGGGAAGACTTGGTCGATCTGGCCAAGCGGCTACTGGTTGCGAGGTAGCTGACAGTCAACAACAAATACGACACCAACAATCTCCACTGGTCTCTCAGAATCTCTGTTCCATTTATAAAGTGGGTAAGTACTCCTTGACCCAGCGTTTCCAAGTTATGTCTGCAAGTCCATGAGATCTCTCCAAGTCCGTTTCAATAAGTCATGGCCTTTAAACGTTCGGAAACGATGGTCAATAAAGTCTGTCTGTCTTTGGTAGTAAAAAATCGTTCGACAAAAACAAGAAGTACGTATGTCAATGGTCTTGAATTCATCATGCAGTCCACCTCAGCCACGATTGTCACTAATGTCTGGTCGTTAGGGGTTCTGGTCTTGAGCGTTACCGGCAAGCTTGTTTTGACGAATCTTACGAGCTGTGGCTCTGAGTGGGTATGAGGTGCGTCAGGGGCTATGAATCGCCACTCCAACTGTCGGATGCAACCGAAAGTGACGAGTTCGTCTTTGTTGATAGCCTGTACAACTTGCTTCAGTTCACGGTCAGCCCCGCGAAAGGTAGTCGCATTGTCGCTGAAGATAATGCTTGGACAACCTCGTCGCGCAATCAGCTGTCTAAGGCTCATCAGCACGGAGTTGGTTGTCAGTGGGTCGCATATCCGATACGGTGGTAGATTCAGCAAAGCACTATCCTTACTAGGGTCAGTGGTGGCAAATCGGCAGGCTGAGCCCCGTCAGTTTGCATACACCTTAAGTGAACCTAATACAATCCCTAGATTCAATTTCTCTGTTTTTATAATATAACTATAAATAGTTCACAATTATTTTGGGTTAAATGAATTATAATTGATGGGCAATTGATATTTTTTATTAATATTGATTGATTATTGATAATAGTTATTAATTAATAATTGATGATTGATCGATAATAGAACGCAGAGAAATAAATATTAAAAATAATTTTTGAATCAAATCAATAACGAGCAAATTTTCATCTTATTTCTTAACAAAAAGATCTCATTTATGTATGAAAACAATCACAATGATCAGTATGTTAATGTATGAACTATGGTTAGCTCGTCACTATTTTGGCCCCAAATGACGTCAGATGTAATGATGATGCGTGCGGGACGAATTTGTAAAGTTTGCGCGGCGATTTCGAAAATTAACCGTCTGAGCTGGATTAATGGCGCAGAATCAAATAGATAACGAGTTAAGCGCGTGCAAAATTTGTATCACTCATGAGTGCTAACGGCTAGAGGTAGCACAAGTTCCTTTTAAATAATGTATAATCGATTTGAATCGACGAATCTTATGTGTAACAACAGGCAATGGAGCATAAAAACAAATCATTAGGGGTGGGTAGTTCTAACACCATTACCTACAACATACGGACAACTGATGATTTTTTAATATTAATAGAGAAAATATCGACTATAGATCTACATAAAACTAGCAGGTTTTAGATTAATGTTTAAGACTAACCGCTTTCGATTAATTAATCGACTTAATTTATCGATTTTATATTTGTATCGATGATCTCGAAAACGAATCTTATGATGCTAACAGTAAGTGTAGATTTCAATTTATTTTTTAATATAGGTACAATGTTATTTGTCTTATGTTGAAATACTAAATTCATAACGTGTTTCTTCTAAAACGAACAAAAGCGTCAAGATTACAATTATGCCTGTACATGTTATGTTATGTTAAATTTTGATCTTTAACTATGTAAAAGTGTATAGTTTAAGATAAATAAAAACAACACTAGATTATCGCTTGGGAAACTATTAAAATATAACATTGAAAGTATCAAGATTTTTCTCATATTATTGTAAAATATTGAAAGCATATTGAAATATCGAAGCAAGAACTGTAACTTTACATTATTATTTAAAATGGTTTCTGATAATACAACTTAACAAAGTAGAGACTTGGAGGAGCATGGTTCCTTTTTTCTCATCACGATACGATCATGTCTGTAACACGCGATTGAAATTTTTTGGATTTCACATAGCGCGCATTGTAACGCAATTCTAAATCGATTGTCGCCTCCGGTCATTGACCTCGTATGCCTTCGCTGTGTATGTAATATAAACTTGTTAAAACCCAGTACATTTTTATGCTTAGATCAGTATTTGTTTTTGTTTACGGACTCGTAGACGTCTACGGAGCACATGAAGACCTTGAGACGTGAGGTCTGAGCCCCAAATGAGGCTCAAATTGACGACAGCAAATAAATTAAAATTGAAGCATCAATGTAATCTGCTCTAGGAAATCAACATACTCCACTTTGACTTTTTATAATTTCTAAAATGGCTGACGAAAATCAGATAAGCAAGTTAAGTACAATTATGTGTATACATATATATATATACATAAATAAATAAATAATATATAGTGAATAGGAAATATCGGCGATTGGATGGGTTATGCAATAAACGCATTTGAATTCGCTTCGCTAACATTGTCTGCGATTTTAATAAGTTTTTTTTATGAAATTTCTAGGTCTAACTTTGTCCCTGTTTTTTTTTTTCTTTTTTTTTTTTTTTCTTTTCACATCTGTCGGTTGATGTCTTACGTATAAAAACAGAAATTAGGATTCATAAACTAATCCCAATTTCTGTTTTTTAGTTTAGAAGGTTTGCAATAATAAATTGTAATGAGTGTTGTGATTGAACTACGCGGACTATTTAAGCATATTCTGAAACTCACTTTCATTGTATTATTTATTGACGATTCAAATATTTTAAGGATTTCTTGTTCACGGACGACCACTAAGGTATTATTCGTGACCATTTGAGAATATATTAGCTAAGTTTTATATGAATTGAATAATTGCGTAGCCTTAAAAAGTAACGAAATTGAAATTATAAATTAGATAACTTAATTATTAAGTTTGATGCGTCATTTCGCTTCAGATTCTATTGTCGGTTTGGTATATATTGTTTTCTTTTTAAATATACTTAAATTTTAAGTTCACGTGCGATTTTGTTCCCGGTCTGCTCCGCTAATGGCGTTTTCAATAGTTTATTCAAACGGACTCTGAAGAATTTTTTGAAAGTTAAACTTAATTATAATAAATTATTAATATATTTTCTTCGTCCCAGTCACAACTTTTTGTTTGGACTGTCCAAGAGACAAAGAAGGTGTCTCTCAGACGCCTTCTTTGTCTATGAACTAATCGCATCTTTAAATTTAAAACTAGCAATTTCATTTGTTGGTTCTGAAGATGTCATTTTTTTTTTAAATATGGAGGGTAGAAGTTAGAAGCGCCATCTTGTATAGGGGACAATTTGAAAAGCTTTCCACCTGTAAACAGCTAGTTATCGTTGGAAGACTCACCGACACAGCGTTAGTGTAGGAAGTGGATAGGAATATAGCAGTTTTAAACAGAGAAGTGAGTTGGGTTAAAGTGAAGTGTGTTAGTTTATGACGCTGTTTTTTTTAATCTTTCCACTTGCTGCAGTGGCGCCACCTTAATTGTCTCCCTTTCAGCGATCTTTTTAGTACACTGAGATAGTGCTTCTTACTTCTAAACTCCATATTTAAAAAAAAAAACTTTTAGTTTTGTATTATACATTGAATGTCGATTCTGATTTTTGTTTTTTTTTTAAACTAATAAAATTTGATTTTCTTAAAAGCGCTCTTAAAGTCGGCCGTAAAAAGAAAACACACTTTTGGACGTGTCATGATTCTCTTTTATTATGAAGCTCCATGTATTAAATATTGATGAATAAAAATATGTATTGTCTGTACATAAATAAGTTTTGTGTTTTTATTTGTACTATAACTTGATCGAGGCGGGGAAACCTTCGTGGGATGTAACCGATAGCGCATCACACGGACTGTACGTGTACTCGATATCCCGACTTGTGGAATACAATAAACGGACAATTCTTTGTAAATTCATTGTCTCCAAATTGTGCCTATATTTTTTGAGGTGGAATTAATTATGAATAATTATCGCAACAATCGGCATCGCAACAATTAGGCCATCAACACGTCATTTCAGGACGAAGAAAAAAAACAAGATTTCGTAAAAAAATGTTTTTAATCACGTGCAAAGACAACTTCAACAAACTTTCTATATTTGGTTAATAACAACAGTTCATAGTTTGATAAAAAAACGGTTGATATTTATGATGGTTGTAATAATGGCTAATGGCAATATCGGGGTAACAACTAATCACACAACACAGCTTAAAACTTACAAACAAATGACTAGTGTGTAAATACAATGTGTTACTAGACTACAAGAATAAAACACGTGTAGTATTGCCAATAAAAAAACTACCCAACATGTGAAATATTAAGCTAGATTTTTTTACACTGCTTGAAAGTAAACGTAATTTTACAGATTTTTTAACCAGAATATTATTTAGAATATAATTAGAACTAATCTTACGGTCAAATCTCTAAGATCTTGAACTGTATTGAATATTTTGCTATCTACTGTCAAATTTTCTATCACAAAATATTTTTTCTATAAAAAATCAGAATTTATTCTATAGAAATTTGACAGTAGAATATCAAGATACTGACATCTCGACGAAATTACATCTTAGTATCTTAGTATTTCGTCACCAAGAAAATTTCATTATTCGAAACTTTAGAAATAATATAATGACAATAATAATCATGAGATTAAACAACATAAGAGCAGTTTTTAATTTTGTTTTTCGACTTTTGAAATCTTATTTATTAAATAAACTAATAAGAAAAATTAATTTTAACAATTGTTAACACAGAGACCACAAGCTTATGTTAAATTCTTAAGCAATTAGTTACAGTGACAAAGTACTTAACACATTCATAAAATTAAAAACGACATGAATACTGGCATTCTGTTTATTATAATTTAAAAAAAAAATAAGATTCATAAAAACCTGAAAGTAACATGAAAATAAATGTTTCTCTTGATTACAAGAAACTTTTAAATAAGCATTAAAATTAAATAAAAAGTTAAGCAACATTTATATTATTATAGTAACAAAATATGAGATAAATGAGAAAGGTAAAAAAAAATATTGCCAGATACTAGCATTATTGGAAATGTTAACCCATAGAGTTTTTATACATAGCTATAGTTTAGTTAGCAAAAATCTATTAAGAGGAAATAAAAAGGACTATAGATTGTAAATGTCTAGTCAGAATTATTGTTTACTTCACGGTGACAAAGCTATTGCTATTAATAAATTAAATTAATAGTTTAGTTACTCCAATAAGTTCCAAAAATTAAGTGCAATATTATGGAAACACGAGTTTTAGAATGACTTGGGTGCTATTTTCCGTAGTGAAAATAAATAGTAGATAAAAAGCTATCGTTGACACATTTTACAGGTACTAAAGATAAAATAAATACATGTTTGACCCGTAACAAGTTTCAACAAATAATATTTTCATTAGAAAATGTAATACGCAGTGACATAAGCGAGTTACAATTTCGATCTAATTCGTTTGCGAAAACCTTATTGAATTATTCGATTGTATTTTATCAACTAACAATGTACAGTTCAATGTGTCCATCCCTAGATTATTTAATTTCGTATTTCTTCAAGAACATGAAACAAAATTGCCAGTAATTTAATGGAAAATCATTAATTTCACAAGCCATAAAGATGTTCAATTCAAAACTTGATTGACTTCACCTTTATGAGGTATACATTTAACCCTATCTATTGAAAAATGAAGAAGAAATTTTTGATGAAAATATAATACAATAAATAAATATATTGAATACAAAAAAAATACGATCTTTATTTTACGCTACGCAAAAAACGCTGTTTTATAAATAAATTAGTAACAACAAAATCTCACTTCTTAAACGACTATTCTGTGTTATACGACATTAAATTATGGCGTTTGACGCTAGACAATCTCAGAGATGACTTACAGTCCACAGTAACTTTATGAAGCCATGGATACAACGATTTGTTTTGGGAAGTTTTCCATGTTTCAATAAGGTAATTTGATTTTTTCATTGAAATTAACTAACCTTGTTTGTAATTAAAAAAGGTAGAAGGATATAGCACCATCTCAGCGTATTAAAAAGTGCCCACTGAAAGAGAGCTAATTAAGGTGGCGCCACAGTAGCAAGTGGAAATATTTAAAAAACAGCGCCATAAAATATTACAGTAGGATACTAAATTAAGAAGGAAAAAAACGCTTCCTAGTTAAATAGTAATACAAATATATAGTTGAGATATACTGCATATTTTTTAACGACACAAGTCACGAAAAATATTAAATTTTTCAAAGCAGCACACTAAATTCTGATTAAAATTGCTATACTCATATAATTTCCATTTCCTACACTAGCGCTATTTTTGTGAATCTTTTAACAATAACTTGCTGTTTACAGGTGGAAAGCTTTTCAACTTGTCCCCTATACAAGATGGTGCTCCTTATTTCTATGCTCCATAATTGTACTAAATATTGAAATGCTAATTGTAACGAGATTGACATATTATGACATTATCATTGATCTGACACATCAATCTGTTTGTAAATCGCGACTATAGACAACAAAATGTTTCTGTAATACTATTTTTGTACTATGTATTATAGAATTCAAAAATTAAATTCTAGAATATTCGATAGATAATTTGAATGTAAGAAGGACTAGAACTCATCAGAACCTTTAAGCTCAATCATAAAATAATAATATTAAATATCTCACGATGATTTGATTCCAAAATCGAATAAAACAAAATTGCGAACTTAAAAACGAAAATTGAAATGATAAGTTAAATAAATTTTCTAAAGCATCATGCACAGATTAGTTAGGAGCAAGCAGTGCTGCCAGCCCCAATAATTTAGGCCACGCTTTTCATTTCCTGTTTGACGCAGGACTTGAAAGCTTCCCATCCTTCGTTCTTGGCGGACGACTGAAATATGTTCAATTAAATAATTATTGATTAAAATTTCAGAAGATTGATTCACAATATCGAGGTATTTATAGACGAGCTCATAGATGGCTTGCGTTAACACATTGTACGTCGGTGGCATCTGAGATATTTAAAGACTGAGCGCGTGTCGACCTCACAGTTCAACGCCCACCTGATGTTAAGTGGTCACCAGGATCTACAAGGTAAACGCCGCCACCCACCTTGAGATATAGGTTCTAAGGTCTCAGTATAGTTACACCGGCTGACCCACATTTCAAACCGAAACGTATTATTGCTTCACGGCAGAAATAGGCAGGGTGGTGGTACCTACCCGTGCGGACTCACAAGAGGTCCTACCACCAGTAAAAAATGTCGTATCGAGCAGACCGTCGTTGCGTTACCTTGAATCCCCGGTGCAGCCTGTCCTTCATGATGGCTATGAACTCCTTGTAGCTGAGCAGGCCGTCTCCGTCCGCGTCGAAGATCGCGAACACGGTGCTGACCAGGTGCTCCGACTGCCCTATGCCGGTGCATATCTTCACGGCGCGGTGGAACTCGTCTGAATTCGTCAAGAAAATTACAAGCGTTACTATTGTTACGCCGGTAAGAGTAACGCCATGTATCGCCGAAGGGCCTAGAACGCTCGAGAAGTACAACGCCATGTATTGTCAGATAGTGGCAACTACTACTAGAGATGTGTGGAATATTCTCGATAATTCTAGGGATGAGGCATCGGCTATAAAAACGTTGTAGGGATGGCACGCAGTCAGTCAGTAATCGGAACTACTCGAAGCGAAGTAGATAACGGATCACCTGAAGCGAAGCGGAACAAGCGAATTGAGAGTTTTAAAGTGTTTGTTGAGTGAATATCGTATATGTATCAATAAACAGACATGTAGAAACCTAGGCAGATTGGAAACAAACTTGCTTATCGAACCCATGACACTTGCACCTGTGGTCAGGAGCGCTCACCACTGCAGTACCGAGTACATGCACCTATGGAGAGGAGCGCTCACCACTGCAGTACCGAGTACACGCACCTATGGTCAAGAGCGCTTACCACTGCACCGCCGACATGCCCTACAACACTATGCCCTACCTTTGGATATAGGGTGATCGGCCAGCGTGTACATCCTCATCGCGATGCTAAAGTCCTCGAGGTTGTTCAGGAACTGGCAGAACGTCTTGAACTCCTCGAAGGTGATCCCGCGCTCGTGCTTCATCCTGTCCAGCAGGCGGTCCAAGTACATGTCGTACTCGTCCGTGTCTAGATACGTGTACCGGAGCAGGATCTTCGCGAAGTCCACTTCTGATATGGTCTCGTGGCCTAGCGCCAAATTTGAGTGCATTTAGTGTATCGACCATAATTCTTTATTGTTATTTGATATCATTAATTTTTTTATGGCTTAGATGGATAGACGAGCTCACAACCTGGTGTTAAATGGTTACTGTAGCCCATGATATCTACAGCATAAATGCCGCCACCCATCTTGAGATATGAGTTCTAAGGTCTCAGTATAGTTACAACGGTTGCTCTACCCATCAAACCCAAACGCATTACTGCCTCACGGCAGAAATAGGCAGGGCGGTGGTATCTACCCGTGCGAACTCACAAGAGGTCCTACCACCAGTAACATACGTACGTATACCACCAACATACGTGAGCTTCTTTGACTGGTTATTTGGGCCCATACCTAACGACCCGTTACAATGTCAATAGCTGCCCAGAATTAGGCAGGAGTGTGATACCTACCCACACTTATATCAAAATAGAAAAGGACGTACAATTCTAGAGCAATAACGAAAGGCCTTGTTTTTACCTTTGGCAAACTCTTGGAACTCCAACTCCAGCACTTCAGATTGTAGATTCTCCATGAACTGCTTGAAGCCCTCGAAATTGAGGTCGTTGTTACCTTTCTTGCCGAAGAAGTGGATCTGTCGGAGAAGGATATAGACGAGAGTTAAGAGAAAACCGATAGGTTATCAACATATAGGTATATGCGACCCAGGCAAAAATATGTCTTATCGGATCCTCTGGATCTCTGAATCGGTAGGTAGCGGTTTGGTCGGTAGGTGGCGGCTTGGCTCTGCACCAAGAATTGCTGAAGTCCCTGGGCGACAGTAACCATTCACCATCAGATGGGCCATATGCTCGTCAGCCTACAAGAGCAATAAAAAACATTTAAAAAAAACTAGCCCATAGACACAGCCCACTGAGTTTCTCGCCGGTCTTCTCAGTGGGTCGCGATTGCGATCCGGCGGTAGATTCAGCGAAGCGCTGCTCTTGCTAGGGCTAATGTTAGCAAATTCTCGTTGAGCCCGTGACCTCACCTACCCGTCCGCGCGTAGCTGGTATAGCGCCCTAGGCTATCAAAATGAAAAGATATGACTATCACAACTTGGCTGTATATTACAAATATTTTCCTATGAAATACCTGTAGGAACGTATCCACGTTGTGTCTCCTCTGCAGGCCCTGGTCGTCGTTGACGTAGTTCTCATGGGCGCCCTCCGCTAATTTGTCGTCGTCATCGTTTATCCCGCGTTTCCCCCTCCAAGCGTAGCTGAAGATCTTTTCCATCTGAGCCGAAGATGTGCAAGTTTATTTACGATTCGCGCTTCTGAAGTTTTAGTTGAAACATTCGTTGAAGAGAAGGCGAAACTTACAAGAAGTTTGAATGTCTTTTGAAGTTATGTTACGTATGTTCAGATTAATCGTTATACGTTGGACTGACCAGATTTTCGCACTACCCTCGACACCACAGTTCACGATGCTCTACACTCGGCGGCAGATAGAGGCAAATGGCGTGGAATGGTCCGCAATAAACTCTTGTTGCGAGGAGGTGGTCACGACCCTCAGTACTGAGGAAACCGAAGCAAGAAGAGAAGAAGATAATCGTTAAAGTATTTCAATATATTATCTTTTCCTCGCCGTCGTGGAGAAAACTATGGTACGTCAACATGGTTCATGTAAGCTCAGCAATGCACGGGACGGATCTAATCCAAGGACTGTGATGTCGTTTTCGTTAACGGCATAATCACATCGTGATGCAACCTACAAACCATTTTTTATCTCTTTCTATCGTGTCTCAACTGGTTCGCAATGAACAAGACGTAACGCAGTGCATTTAGGGTTGTGTTCTGAAACTTTTATTAATAAGGCTTTTGATGACTTTAGACATGTTTAATAGAATTATCAGGGGCGTTTCAAGCGATATTTTGTATGTTTTCTTAAAACACATATATGGCGTGTAACAGTAATTCCACTCATTAATTTCATGGCCGAATTTTTTTTTTTTAATTTTAAATATTCAGTTGTTCTTTTCAAAACAAAATGTGGCTTAAAATGTCACCCCTAATTACTTAGTTTTAAAGAAAACATCTGAGAAAACCCTCCATTATCGGTGTTCTTAAAATCACGTAATAGGTGTAATATGAAGAAAAAAACCACAATAATACACATAGATATTATAAGAAAATCACATAATAAAATTGAAAAATAAGAAAATATGTTAATCACAATAGTACATTTGAGTCGACTATTATCAAAGCCGGCAATCTGACTTTTGGACAATGATTCGTAAATCAGAAAAACGAATTATTGACTTTGTATTCAATTGGCAGTCACAAAACTCTTCGGAACGACATCTTAGATAAATAACAGGTTAACTATTAACCTTTATTTAATACAGGTTTTGAACCGTATTCTTTGAAGGAGACGATTATATTCATATCAATCTGTATTGACATATCAATAATTTTTTTTTGTCCAAATGCACAGATTGCCACCTTTGATAATAGACGACTCATTTATAGATGGAAAATTATAAAAAAAAGCTCGTGGTGAAATTTAGTACGTATATTAAAAACAATCAGATTTTTGTTTGTTGCTAAGCAGCGCGCAATTTCAACGGAACTTCTTAAAAAAGATTGATTCCTGAATTTCCGTATTTATATTAACGAGAATTCTCTATATTTTTTCGGAAAATGCATAATGAGGTTTATGAGGAGTACATGAGTAAAATAAAATAAAAAAATATTTTAAATATCGTCACTTATAAAAAAAGAACCGCATTATGTAACAAGAGACAATTCATTACAAAAAGACAAGAAAATTAACACAAGAAAATGCATTCCAACACTTGCGAATCCCAACATAATTTAGACTTACTGTAGAAGGATTATGGATCTTTAACGAATTGCCCATACGATTCCTCGTTGCGCTTGTCGAGACTAATGAAAGCAGTTAAAATGGCGAGGCGTAAAGCATACAATTATACACAGATATAAATACATTGTCATATATACAACTTTTTATAAATAGTAAAAAGATGGGATAAATTTACAAGAAGCTATTTAAAGATAAGTGTTATGAATGTCTTCATACAATGCCATTTTACTTCCTATGTAAAGTAAAAAGTAAATATTATTGTATAACAGAAATTTAATTAAATTACCAGGTTAATAAAATAAATGATATGTTAAATAACGTTGAAATAACCCAAGACAGATGCCCAAAGATTCGTATTTAAGACATAATTAATTTTCATTGATATATTACTTAGTGCTTAACGAAAACCATTTTATAAATTTCATAAAAACAACAACAAACTATTTTAAATTTGATTCATTGTAGCAAAACCGACTAGTTTAGAAATAAACTATAGAAGTTAAAAATGTTTTTAAAACAACTTAATTTTTCAATTGACACAGTTAAAAAATAATAATAATGTGATTCACTATAACGAGCACAATCTGAAAATAGTTGCCGGACCTAAAAAAAAACACGTAAAATTTAAAAAATAAAACGCAAACGTATCTCAGGCGGATATTTACACATTGAGTGAGCGGCACAAATTCCCCTTCGGACATGAAACTAAAATTTAACTATCGATATTGCTCTTAAACGAACGGTCTTATGTTAACTGTTATTTTTTTATGATTGGAGAATTATCGGTGGCCCGGAGGTCTTTCCAGTTTCACCAGGACCGTTGGGCGAGCGCGGGCTCAGCCACGAGGGGTGACATTTGATAACAACTGTCCGAGCGCCTCCGAGGGAGACTTAACAACTCAAGAGCAGCTGTTTCGCGAATAAATCTATTACCCGGATCGGAATCGCGATTCACTGAGAAGATCCGGCGCGAAACACAGCGGGCTAGAACATATTGTCTGCACGGTGAGTACGCGTTAGTAATTATGAGCTTCCGTGAGTACGTTTTCATTAAACAGTTATTTTAAGTACTTTTTAATGGGTAGAAAGGTTTAAATTTTAGTTTCATGAGACCGACACATATCCCTGTAAAGCTCTCAATGTAAACTCACGGCCTCTTGGCTTTTCGCGTCCACGTTTTTGCGCTCCTTGAAAGCTCCACCCAGCAGACGTTGGATCTATATTTTATTACGCAAATAAACAAACAAAAAAACAAACTTAAAATAAACAAAACAAAAAAGTTATGGCGTCTTCTCGCATGAAGCCATCCAATTTCATAATCCAAATTCAAACACCCGTTTGAATGGACTGACAGATTTAGGGTTTAGAATCAGGGTTTATTATATCAAAAATCTATAATTTAAGATTAAAGGGGTGTATATATATACATATAAATAAATTATACACAATATACATACTTATATATTTATATAATAATAATAATAATAATATGGCATGTGTACAATACTGATACTAATATTGGTAAATATCATCAGCTGCTGTAAAATCATTACGAATTATGACGATTGAGCACGCACGGATTCGTACCACTGTTCTGTATATGGTTACCGCAAAACTATCGTGAATGTCAGTCCGAAGTAAGAACGACCAGGCAAGTGATTTTTGCCTATTTCAGCCGCGAAGCAGTAATGCGTTTCGGTTTGAAGGGTGGGGCAGCCGTTGTAACTATACTGAGACTTTAGAACTTATATCTCAAGGTGGGTGGCGCATTTACGTTGTAGATGTCTATGGGCTCCAGTAACCCCTTAATAACCAGCTGGGCTGTGAGCTCGTCCACACATCTAAGCAATAAAAAAAAAAACTAGCACCGGATCGGAAACGCGACCCACTGAGCTTAGTCTACTCTACAGGGGTCGGAGGTGTGGTGTGTTGGAATCCAACCCTAATACTAACTAAAACAGTTCATCTATGCTCATCGGTAGTGCGCTAGCAGAAATTCCTGATGTTTCCTGAGTTACATTAGTTCTCAAACGAGATTCTCACTGGCGTTCTGAGCCTCCAGCATTCTTTTTTTAGGATTGAAAGATTACTGGCGGCCCGATGGCCTTTCTAGTTTTACCAGGACAGGTGGGCGAGCAAAGGCTCAGCCAAGAGGGGTCTAACCGCTGCCCGAGCGCCTTCAAAGGAGATCTAACAGTTCAAGAGCAGCTGCTTTGCGAATGAATCTACTACCGGATCGGAATCGCGACCCACTGAGAAGATCCGGCGAGAAACTCAGCGAGCTGATGCATGGGTTAGGTTGCACAAGTACAGTTACCGGGGTCCCTAAGCCTGCTCCTAGTGTTAATTTCAGCATCCACAACGGCCTTCCAGCCTTCGGGACCTAGAACGCGTGATTGCTTCGCGGTACAAACGCGCCGGTCAGTGGTACCTTCCCGTGCGTGCTCACGATACGCTACGTAGTTAAGTCGTGCTACTATTCAATTCATTAACTATAAACTTCAAACTAAAATTCGCTTGCTACTAAAGGTAACTAACTAACTGTTTTGTCTACGTTTGAGTCAGTGAACTATTTGTATGTACTCACAACTAGAAACTCGTTCTTGTCTACCCTCTGATTGCCGTCTGTGTCAAACATGTTGAAGGCAATCCGGAAACCCGACGCCGGCTCTGAAATAATTAACTCTTGTAATCTCTTATTACACAAAAAAACAACTCTTATTATCCCATCTTACTAACTCTTATTATAGAAATAGAAATAACACGTGTGGCACTCGGGGAATGCCGCGGTAAAGCGATTGCATAGCATTTTTTATCAACTTATGCAATTATAATTAGATAATAATAAATTAATATTAAAACAATAATACAATAAGACCAAGCTATATTTATAAACATTAACAAAAGCAAAACATTAACTGTCCCCTTCACACTCATAACCGCGCGAGAGAGAGTTGGGCAGACTTATCACAAACACTGCACAACACTTCACAAACGCTTATTCACAAACACTACACAAGCGCAACGTGTGAATGTGTTGAACGCGAGCTACGTAGTAGGCGTAGTGGGGGTGTCAGGTTACTTTCGTTATGGAATTTCTTGATTCAGTCGCCGCGCTCAAGGACCGCGATAGAAGCTATGCAATAGCTTAATAGCTCTTATTATCTCTTCTTACTAACACTTATTAAAGAAATAAAAAAATCTTGATTTTAACAACAAAGATAAAAAGAAATGTATTGACGATATACTCAATTTGGATTCGGTTTAATTTTTTTTTTTATTGTACGCTATACGTAGATGGGTCATGGGTATATATCGCCGTCCACATTGAGACGTGAGGTCGATGTTTCCATTTGTTTCGTATAACGGCTGTTTCGTTTTCAACTTCGGATCTCTAACAGTTTCGCGGTAAAAATAAGTTTACATCGATGTTCTTTCTGTATTCATGCGGGTTTACACTAATGGTTTTAAAAGTGCTACAATTTTTTTTTTGATTAGATGGGTGGACGAGCTCACAGCCCACCTGGTGTTAAGTGGTTACTGGAGCCTATAGACATCCACAACGTAATTGCGCCACCCACCTTGAGATATAAGTTCTAAGGTCTCAAGTATAGTTACAGCGGCTGCCCCACCCTTCAAACCGAAACGCATTACTGCTTCACGGCAGAAATAGGCAGGGTGGTGGTGTGGTACCCACCCGCGCTGACTCACAAGAGGCCCTACCACCAGTAAGTTTATTTTATTGCCCTTGTAGGCAGACGAGCATACGGCCCAACTGATAGTGATTGGTTACTGTCGCCCTTGGACTTCAGCAATCCCAAGGAAAGAGCCAAGCCGCTGCCTAACGTTTATTACATTAAGAATAGCACTATTTGACGGTAGTCTTATAAATTGTTTATAAATCTCCTAAATGAATCGTCGTGAAAATAATAAATTTAAATAATTATTTTACATAATATAAAAAAAAATACTCACTTGTTAAAATCGATAGAAGAAACAGGTATTCCGTGTATGATATGATCCCTAGAATAAATAAAAAAATTACACTAAATAAAAAAAAAAAACCACTTAGTAGATTTTTCGTTGTTTCAAAGAAGGCATAACTGTTATGGATATACCGTATCCGTAACACAGGAAACCGAACTAATTTTATAATTTAGGAACGCTAAATATAAAACAAAATTAATTTTGCCTTGGACAGAATAAGTTCATCTGTAATATTATAGTTCACTTTAGGCTCTTCATAATATTAACTTCATAGCCGGAGTTTAGTGCTTGAACTAAAAACCCAAATTAGTTGGCGTTATACCCAACGCCAATATACCAAATTTCTAATCAATTTGAACTGTGTTTCGAAAGACAAAAATCACTGCCACCATAGCCAACGGTGTCCGGCACGGACGTACCTATTCGTTGGAGTGGTCATGTTGCCCTTTATATGTATGCAAAGTTTCATATAAATTGGTCTGATGGTTCTCAAGCATTAGATGAACATACCCACAAACACATACATTATCTTAAATATAGATATCGAGAGGTGAAAGGTTATTTAGTTTAAGCGAGATTTCTTAGTAATTAAAGGTCCGTGTCGCGGCGCCTGACTCGTTTAGCACAGCAAGCTAGCCAAAACGTCATACCAGAACATTTACTACTACCGGCACCGCGCACTGACAGCATTCAACAACATTCTTATGATACCTCACAATAATCATTATTGGCACAAGATCCTTCCTTTTCGAAAATGGTCACATTCATTATATTCATCGACGTGCAATCGGAACCAAAGCATTGTAAACTGTAATTAAAGCAAGTAGCAAGAATTCAATTGGTTTTGTTATAAACGCAATAAAGCCACAGTGTCTCGCGTAGACAGTCCGTTTTATTTAGTACTAGCTGTACCCGTGCTGGAGTCATGGTCCAGACGGCTGGCTGATCCTTCGGCTGGTCGTAGGATCGTCGAGGCGATTCGCCCGGTCCTTGTGGATTGGGTGAATCGTGACAGAGGACGCCTCACTTTCCGGCTCACGCAGGTGCTCACTGGGCATGGTTGCTTCGGTGAGTTCCTGCACCGGATCACAGCCGAGCCGACGGCAGAGTGCCACCATTGTGGTTGCGACTTGGACACGGCAGAGCATACGCTCGTCGCCTGCCCCGCATGGGAGGGGTGGCGCCGTGTCTTCGTCGCAAAAATAGGAAACGACTTGTCGTTGCCGAGTGTTGTGGCATCGATGCTCGGCGACGACGAGTCGTGGAAGGCGATGCTCGACTTCTGCGAGTGCACCATCTCGCAGAAGGAGGCGGCGGGGCGCGTGAGAGACGCGCAAGCCCGCCGCCGTCGGGCGGGGGCCAGGGAGGCGGATCTCGCCCAAGCCCTGGCCCTCTAACGGTTTCGGGTCCCCTTCACATGTCGGTCTGGGGACCGGCGAAGGGGGCCTAAGAAGACGACGTGCAAGCTGCTCTGCACGCGTTTTACGCAAGAGCATCCGGGTGATGGAAGGCCGGCTATCCTCGACCCACGCTGGTTCTGACCCAGCGGGGTATTCCGTAGGATAACCCATTCTAACCGGCGTCATGTAGGCGGGCTCCGGATAGCCTGCCGACCGAGAGGGCTGGTGGTCGTGGCGCCGACGACCGCCAGTCCGGCGTCCCGAGGGGGAGGGTGATGGGAGAGATGTGCTCCGCACTCAACGCTTCACTTTCCCCCCTTTGCCTTTTCATGGGTTCTGTCTCATGCGAGGTTCGGACGCGGGTTGTTGAGCGACAGGAGGTTTTAGTCAGTTCGACTCCGACATGCCCCGCCCTTCATCCCCAGGGGAGGGCGGAAGTCCGGCGATTTCCTCCTGACCAAAAAAAAAAAAAAAAAGCTGTACCCGTCCGCTTAGCTGGGAATTTCAAATTAACATTATTAATTTCCACCCCCACAGAGATTCTCATCATTTATGCCCCCGTAACTGGTGTAGGGAATCCAACACTCATATAAATATTAGCCTATCCATTAACTACATGTATTTTCTACATGGATATCAAGTTTCAAGTCAATCGGATGCATGGTTCAGTAGTTATAATGGAACATCCGTAAAAACCATTGTAGATTTATATATATATATATATATTTAGTATTAGCAACAATACTCCGATGTTGTTAATTGAACTTCAACTAAGTTTACTCCTTTCGAATAGCTATAGAAGTTTTTTTGTTATGATATTTTTTTCTAAATTTGAAACATCAAATGGCTCTTCTATAATGTCGCTTGACCCAAATAGCCTTCACACCTCAATATAACTGATTTACTAATTAATATTTATAAACGAATGCATGCTCTATACCTTTGTCTTTAAGTTTCCTGAACATCTGCGAAGAGCCCTTCTTTAGTTGAGGTGTTTGGTCCTGCAGGTTCTCTATCTCTTTGGTTGTTAAAACTCTTCGTTTAAGTCGAGCTGGAGGAGTTTTTTTTTATTTATTTTTTTATAGCTTACGTGGGTGGAGGAGCTCATAACCCACCTGGTGTTAAATGGTTATCGGAGCCTATAGACATCTACAACGTAAATGCCGCCACCCACCTTGAGATAAGAGTTCTAAGGTTTCAGTATAGTTACAACGGCTGCCCCACCCTTTAAACCGAAACGCATTACTGCTCCACTTCAGAAATAGGCAGGTTGGTGGTACCTACCCGCGCGTACTCACAAGAGGTCCTACCATCACTATTTACGCAAACTATAATTTTGCGGGTTTGGTTTTTATTACACGATTATTATTACTTCACCGTCGAAGTCAATTGTGAACATTTGTTAAGTACGTATTTCATTAGAAAAATTGGTACCCGCCGGCGGGATTCGAACACCGATGCATCGCTACACACGAATGCACCGGACGTCTTATCCTTTAGGCCAAGACGACTTCAAAAATCCAGTGGCATACGTCTTCAGGCTGATGATATTTGACACATTGCTCGCAGAACGTATGGCCTTTCTTGAGTGGCAGCCGCGTACTGGAAGACGTAGCGTGGGTAGGCCTCCCACAAGATGGGTCAACGATCTATTGAGGTTCGCGGGGATCCGCTGGATGCAGGCAACGCAGTACTGGTCTTTGTGGCGAGGCTTGGGGGAGGCCTACGTCCAGCAGTGGACGTCCATGGGCTGATAAGAAGAAGATGCTTATATGCACTTACGTCTCGGCTCCTGTTCGACTACTGACTCGAGGAAGTCCTGGGGCGTCATGTAGAGCTGTCCACCGTACTCGACGCTCGCGAACTTGATGAAGCGACGCTCCCTCGACGTCAGCTTCACCGATTTCGCCAGTTCGTCAGGCTGTGGGCATTAGGATAAAGATTCCGTAAAAATCTAATCAGTACCTTGTGATATAGTTGTTGCAAAGTACGACTGCGCGCCGCCCTTACTTGTGTGAGTGACCAATCTGTATACGCGTCAAAAGTCTCGGTTTATTCAATGAAGAGATACTCAAACAGATGTAACAAGTTCACGTTGTCCACGGACACATCCTTTGACACCCGATACATATTTTGTTACGTCAGAAAAAATAAAAAGTTTCATTAGGAACGCGACACCCGAAAGCGGTTTATTTACCTCGTTCGGGGTTCTATTTTGGAATCAAGAAAGTTTTGCGACACGGTAGTATGAACTGTATGTTTGGGAGGGCTTAGACGACAAAGGGAAGATCTTCCACCGAGCGGGTGATATTTGTTCGGTAGACCGACGGTCCGAATGGTGTTTTTTTTTTTTTTTTTTTCCTACCTAAGCTGAGAGCCTTGAGAGGCTATGTCAGCGTAACCCTAACTTTAGTAGGTGAGTTCACGGGGCTCAACCTGACGATGTTGCTAACACGAACCCTAGCAAGAGCCGTGCTTCGCAGAATTTACCACCGGATCGGAAACGCGACTCACTGAGAAGATCCGGCGAGAAACTCAGTGGGCTGTGTCTGGGAGTTAGTTTACTCGTCGAGCCCTTCGTCGCAAGCGACGGGTTCGACGAGAACGGTGACCGGTGCTTGAAGTACCTAAAAGCACCGTTAGTGGATCGGGAGGATCCGAGATGACGTGTTTTGGGCGACGTCGACTGCTTTCCATTCTGTCCGCAGGATCGGGAATGTAGTTACCGGCGGCCACGATGAGAGGGTTCTCGTGTCGTGCCGCTTTATCGAAGTGGCCGAATGGTGTTGTTCAGAACTTGTATATAAGCAAGCTTATCTTGAAAATGTCGTTAGCGAGATTCAGGCATCTGTCAAATATCTTGCGTTGTATGATGGTTACCCGCCACGGTGTGCTTAGTGCGTGTTTTTTAACGTTCTCGATAGCGTAAAAGTTAACTCATATTTGTATGCAGTTAGAACAACGCCCCTAGCGGAAAACGTAGGCAAAAGTTCCAACTCCATACAAATTTGAGTTAACTTTTACACTATCGAGAACGTTAAAAAATGTGCACTAGGCACATTGAAGATGTTTGAACTATAGATTGTATGCGTGTATGGATTCACGCGTCGACTACATTTCCGATCCTGCGGACTGAATGGTAAACAGTCGACGTCACCTAAAACACGTCATTTTGGATCCTCCTGATCCACTAACGGTATCCCAAGCACCGGTCATCGTTCTCGTCGAAACCGTTGCTTGCGACGAAGGTCTTGGCGAGTAGGTTAACGCACAGACGCAGCCCACTGAGTTTCTCGCCGGATCTTCTCAGTGGGTGGCGTTTCCGATCCGGTGGTAGATGTGTGTGTTTCCGATTCCACGCGAATTCATTTAAAATCGATTTTTCATAAAGCTTGTAGAGAGATTAAGTAGATATGTACATAGGTCATCGATTTCGATACCCGAAAAATACCGTATCCAATTACCTTTATATATTCCGTGTACAAGTCTCGAAATAAAACATTTCGTATGGGCATTAGCGTTAAGGAATCCGGAGCCCATTGGAAATGTTTCGCTAAAACCGGCACACTTCTAAATTGTATGTTCAAACAGAAATAGAATTATGACATACTTACCGACTTATAATAACTGTGTTTGTATTATAATTCAATTCACAGTATTGCGTTTTGTTCTCGTTTTCTGTTTAATAAAATTATTTGGTCATTTATTTAAATACGATTTCCGGAATAACGTATTCATAACTTAATTCGTAGTAAACGTTTTGGCTGTGTGCAGTAAGATACGTTTACTATGTCACATTAAAAAAAAGTTGAACTGTCAAGAAAGGAAAAAAGCATAGATTTAATTTTTCAGACTTTTTGGCGGGAGCGCGGGGAGTGAAGTTGTGTGATTTGTTTTATTTTGTCTATTTAGTGTTTCTTCAGGTTTAAATGTGTAATAATGGTGGTTTAATAATGGTGGTTTATTAATTGTTTAGTAGATACAGATGTGAAAGTGCACAAATGTGGGAAAATGAAACAAAGCCGCTGGACGTAACTTCCTTAGATCCTCCAAAAAGTCCACTGAAAACGTCTTAGTAAATGACCACCATTTTACTAAGATTATATTTCATCCCATATCATCTCATCTCATTTCATATGATTACATTTCATTTCTATTCATAATATCACTTTTCATATAAAAAAATATATACAAATGCTGTATGGTATGATACCTTTGCCTTTCCAATTGGAAAAATAAAACTATTACTACTTAATTTTTCATTTATTCCATTTTTCATTGTAGTTTATCGGAGTTTACGGTTCATCTGGTGTTAAATAATTACGTAACTACTGAAAATCGTGAATGGCCACACCACTTCCTTGGATACAACATGATGTTATAAGTCGCAATGTTTTGCAATATTATTTGTTCCATACACCAAACTGTTTCGCGCCATAATAGTGTTTTTTTTAAATATTGCTTGTTTATATTTTTATTACAACAACATTTCTTAGGTGCGTACCTAATTACCCAAAACATTAACGCCTGCCCTACAGAACATTGAAAATTGAATCAGTTACGTCACTCTATTTGAATACCCCATTTTATGCTTAGCCTAAAACAACTGTTATCAAACATGAATAAATAAAAGTTCCTTTCCGTATTCCCTTTCTAATTCCAAGCTTGGCAGTGATAGAAAATCTCAAAACGATCCCTTCGGAAGGATTCAAAAGGAATCTCATAGGTTTTTTTCTACACGATAATACATCACGAACTTTTCACATTGCATTGACCCGCTGTATTTTTTGTTCAAATAAACACAACGATTAATTATAACATAACAAAAAAAAAAACGTTCGTCATAGCCCATTTGTATTTCGAATGTCGTTTTCGATTTAAATACTTTCTACCCCGTTGCAAGATTTATAACTCCTTTTAGGGGTGGCATGGGCCAAATTTATTTATAGCTATATTTGTGACAAAACAGCTATTAAACCGACCGAATGGGTTGCAACGGAGTTTTATTGTTGCATCCCTGATTTATTAACGCGATAAGAGAAATATTTTCTTTTTTATTCGGAAAAAAAAAGAAATAAAGTTTTTTAACGTCTGCCCTCAGCATCATCGATAGAAGTTTTAATATGAACATTGGATTGTTCATGAATAGCCTTAGAAAGAAGATTGGATGAGATTGTTAGACTTTGTTTTAAATTATTTAAAAAAATAATCGGAATCGCATATCGCACGTGGTATTGCTGTAACTGTTAAAGAAAAGAAAAAAGGCGAAATAGTACCAGGTACCATCGCCCTGCCTATTTCTGTCGTGAAGCAGTAATGCGTTTCGGTTTGAAGGGTGGGGCAGCCGTTGTAACTATACTTGAGACCTTAGAACTTATATCTCAAGATGGGTGGCGCATTTTACGTCGTAGATGTGTATGGGCTCCAGTAACCACTTAACACCAGGTGGGCTGTGAGCTCGTCCAACAATCTAAGCAATAAAAAAAATAGTGGAGGAAAGTCACATTTGGTCGCGATCTTCAGCAGTGAGGGAACGATGAAGAAGAAAAATGTAACGTTTAACGAAAATAACTCATTAATTTTACTTGTCTTTTTTTTAAACTATCAAATTAATAGCTCCGCTATTAGGTAGCAAGTTATAATACGATCGAATACTTGTCATCTGGAACAGTTAAGTAATAGTTCGAACTGTTTTATATTTAGCCTCGATCCGACCAATAAGTGAGATACGGTAACATTCCTGGCCGCTTTCCCATTACGCTGATGGTGTACGTTTAGTTATCACGGTGTTATTAAATCACACATACCGGGCGTGACCGTCCCCTACCATTGTTTCCTATAATGAAAATACTTTTGCTACGCGTTTTTTGGGTCGCTCATTCTTAAAGATAAAATAAAGAGGCAAGATCATAGGTCTACTAAAACGACTACCTTTTACTTCCCTATCTAATCGCTGATAGCCTAAGGGAATATTCTACACACGCACATGGACTGGTAGGTGAGCTCAGTGCTTCGCTTAATCTACCACCGGGTCGAAATCGCGACCCACTGAGAAGATACAGCGAGAAACTCAGTGGGCTGTGTCTGTGATCGATATATGATGCTATATATACATCATTACTACCACGTCTAGGACTACAGCTCTCGTAACAGGTGAAAGGATACCATGTGATAAAGGTATATAGGGAAGTTCTTCAGAAATCGACGTATGGAGGAGGTATCTTTTGACGCGATACGGTGCCAATCTAAGAGTCGAACCTTAACAATATACCTCCGTTGCTGTTTGTACCCGCACGAGGCTAGCTACCTTAGGTATCTAATATGTGTTCAGGGAAGATGGCTTCCATTTTCGATATGCTCAAGAGCCTTACTGCAGGATGTACTGATGATAGACATAAAGAAGTATAGTGAGTTAATGTCTCACATAACCCAATTTTCCGAGTACACCAATTTACCGATGTTGACTTAGCGAAAAGCATAGCTGTGCTTTTTGGAATCTTACACCCCGATCATCCTTTTCAGCTAATCCATACGCTGGGTAAGTGAGGTCCAGTACTTGGCAGTCTTGGATGCAACCATGACATTCCGACTGAACAAAAATTCAGTCCGCGACTGCGCCGAACTTATTCTCGGCAGACTTTGCAAGCGGAGTAAATTGTCTCTTCGGAACAAGGTGACACTTTATGGAACTTACGGCCCGTTATGACACATACGCGAGTGTGGTTTCCACGAGACGACACGAGCTGACCACGAATCCCGCGAATGGTAAGCCTTGTCACCATCAGTATTCAAACTAGATTCATAGAGAATTTCATCAAAATCGATTACATAATAGTTTAGGCGTGAAAACATAGCATTTCGTATTTTTAATATTATTAATATAAATAAATAAATAAATATTTACTAACAGGCACGCCACGTTAACTGGTCCCGTGATAAGTTCGTAAAGAACTTGTGTTACAGGTACCAGATAACGGAAATAAATATAAGATTTTTATTATACACGTATATATATTTCATATACATCCATAACCCTGGAAAAGACATTTATATTTATCATACAAATATCTTCCCTTGGCGGGATTCGAACCCGCGACCCTCTTGTGTAGTGACCATGTCACTTACCACTACACCAGGCGGCCGTTAATATGGCTTATAAACGGACCATTAGTAGGGGAAAAATCGAAGGTTTCACGACAGTAACACCATAAAAACAGGTAGCCGTCACAGACAAATTTTAAATACATAATTTCTAACAACATTACCGTCGATAAATATATGTTTAACTCAATAAACAAAATATCCGATTACATTTATTACGATTTCTATTATTGTTCTTATGTCGATTAAAAAGAATTGTTTTGTTTTTATTTTGATCTTTTAAATATTGATAATGAGATAAAATATTAAGTTCTCTAAATACAACTTGTATTGCCTAGCTATGGCTAATAACTTCGAGGGTTTGTGCTTAGCTTTACCGCACGTGACGTTTGTAAGTTTGAGATGAGACTATGTGTGTCGTTTTGAACATGGTTTTTTTATTAGCTTGGTACATTTGTGTATATGGGTTATGGAATATTTGAACGTCATTATCATCGACTTTCAGATGTTCGCTATTAGATACAAGAAAATTTTCATCAAGGACCGATGACAGCATAACAATAATACAACTTCGCTCTAATATCCTGACCAATATTAATAGGATTAAAAATAAAGATGAAGTTGGTATTACGGTTTGCCATTGAAACGTTTTTTCTCTTTAGTTTTTAAATTACTTATAATATTTGTAACAATTTTTTTTTTACTAACAATCACGCCACGTTAACTGGTCCCGTGCTAAGTTCGTAAAGAACTTGTGTTACAGGTACCAGATAACGGAAATAAATGTAAGATTTTTATTATACACATACATATATTTAATATACATCCATAACCCTGGAAAAGACATTTATATTTATCATACAAATATCTTTCCTTGGCGGGATTCGAACCCGCGACCCCCTTGTGTAGTGACCATGTCACTTACCACTACACCAGACGGCACTATAGTGCAGCGGTATTGCGTCTTAAATACCTGTAACTTTTTTTATTTATTTATTTATTTATTTCTTAGATGGGTGGACGGATGGGTAAGTGAGCTCACGGGCCTAAACTGAAAGAATCTACTTACACCGGTCCTAGCAAGAGCAGTGCTTCGTAGAATCTACCACCGGATCGGAATCGCGACAGACTGAGAATATCCGGCGAGAAACTCAGCGGACATACAGTAAACTCAATGATCAACATAGTGAGTGAGACCTTGAGTAATGCGAACCCTTGTCGTATAGTGCTGTCCCACTGTTCAAATACTTCGAACGCGTCAGAAATAATTAGGACGTCGTTACTTCCAAGACACTGCATACAATAAGCTCTACAACCAGAAGGATCGACCCTTCACACGACTACATCAACGGTCATGTATTTATCAGACCACCGGAATCTATACGGAAACGATTATTCGAATAATCACCGACAATTTATTTATATCACAACACTAATTTATACAACAATTCAAGCTTCGAACGCAAATATTTACGTTTCAATAAACATGAATAGAGTGAAATTATTTATATTTATTGACACTTTAAACGCGCGATTGGTGCAGCGGGTCATCAATAAATGGGGCAGACATCGTAAGGTACTCATTACAGTTGCAACGATATTAATGTTGTCAGACGCACGAAAATATACATAGATTGTGTTATTTTTTGAACATCGATTTCAAATGGTGTCCGTGATCAAGGAATAAAGATATAGTGACAAAAAAAAAAGCCCGCAAAATTGATTGCGTAATTCCCTGGTAAAAGGGCGTATTGTGAGACCTTTTAAGTTTTTGTTTCCTACCTAAGCTGATGGTCTAGAGATACCATATCAGTGTAACCTTAACTAGTAGATGAGCTCACGGGGCTCAAACCTGACGACGTTGCTAACACGAACCCTAGCAAGAGCCGTGCTTCGCAGAATCTATCACCGGATCGGAAACGCGACCCACTGAGAAGATCCGGCGAGAAACTCAGGGGGCTGTGTCTGTGGGTTAATTTACTCGTCGAGCCCTTCGTCGCAAGCGATGGGTTCGACGAGAACGGCTTTTAAGGTAGACGAGCTAATTGTTATCATCGCTCATTCTCGTCAGCAATGTCAGCACACCGAAGCTGATTCCTATCGCTGAGCAATCTCATCACATATCGTTTGAACATCAACATCAGGATCATAGAAGACATAAAGCATTGTAGATAAACCCTGCTCCAGTCACGCACGGTGCAATCATGAAAAGAAGATGGTGGGATCATCTCAACCAATTCTTCAGAGCGCTCTCGATGGAACATACCTAACAAAATACAGAAGGAACTGGTGTTCCTTAAGTATAAGATAGTCATTATCCAACACAATTTACTGGTGGTAGGACCACTTGTGAGTCCGCGCGGGTAGGTACCACCGCCTTACCTATTTCTGCCGTGAAGCAGTATTGCGTTTCGGTTTGAAGGGTGGGGCAGCCGCTGTAACTATACCTGAGACCTTAGAACTTATATTTCAAGATGGGTGGCGCATTTACTTCGTAGATGTCTATGGGCTCCAGAACCACTTAACACCAGGTGGGCTGTGAGCTCACCCATATATACAATAAAAAAAAAACGAGGTTTTAACCTCATATCTCAATGTGGTTAGCGGTTTGTGACAATTTAACACGATTTGATAATTTCTAGTTACACCAAATATGGCGGGCTACATGGTAGTTATTTAGAAAAATAAACCCAATAATTGGCAACTCAATAATGCCTAACGACGAAGCGTTGTATTACAGGTCGCGGCGGTAAAACCCGTCCGCTGATCGGAACTCGTTTTCTTCTATAAAATATAAATAAATCGCCTATCGGACGTCTCCAGAGGCGATAAAAGACGCGACAGCCTATTAATCATGACTGTTTGATGCTAAACAGGAAGTATTTTAGAAGACAGAGGCGGTTTAAGGCATAGGAAAGACTCGACGAGCGGCTGGTAATTTTATAGTTATTATTTTAAATTTATTGTGTTGAACCGATGAGCAATAAAAATCCTGCACCGGATCGGAGTCGAGCCGACGACAGAGTGCTACCATTGTGGTTGCGACTTGGACACGGTGGAGCACACGCTCGTTGCCTGCCCTGCATGGGAGGGGTGGCGCTGTGTCCTCGTCGCAAAAATAGGAACTTGTCGTTGCCGAGTGTTGTGGCATCGATGCTCGACAACGACGAGTCGTGGAAGGCGATGCTCGACTTCTGCGAGTGCACCATCTTGCAAAAGGAGGCGGCGGGGCACGTGAGAGACGCACAAGCCCGCCGCCGTCGAGCGGGGGCCAGGGAGGCGGATCTCGCCCAAGCCTTGGCCCTCTAAGTGTTTCGGGTCCCTATCATATGTCAGTCTGGGGCCCAGCGAAGGGGCCCTAAGAAGACGACGTGCAAACTGCTCTGCACGCGTTTTACGCAAGAGCATCCGGGTGATGGAAGGCTGGCTATCCTCGACCCACGCTGGTTCTGACCCAGCGGGGTATGTCGTAGGATAACTAGCTCTAACCGGCGCCATCTAGACGGGATTCGGATAGCCTGCCGACCGAGAGGGCTGGTGGTCGTGGCACCGACGACCGTCGGTCCCGCGTCCCGAGGGGGAGGGTGATGGGAGAGATGTGCTCCGCACTAAGTGCTTTACTCTCCCCCCTTTTCCTTTTCATGAGTTCTGTCTCATGCGAGGTTCAGACGTGGGTTGTTGAGCGACAGGAGGTTTTAGTCGGTTCGACTCCGACATACCCCGCCCGCCATCCCCAGTGAAGGGTGGGAGTCCGGCGATTTCCTCCTGACAAAAAAAAATCTATAAAAACTCATTCGACAGTGCGTTTATTAAGCAAACAAACAAACATGTTCATCACACAAATGTTTGCCCGATGTGGGAATCGAACCCACGACCCGCAGCACAACAGTCAGGGTCGCTAACTAATGCACCACCGAGTCTGTCAGTAAATTATCTACATATTAATACGTGAAGCAAACACTTTGTACCCCTTTTTACGTAAATTGCGCGGACGGAGGAATATGATATTTCCCACACTTATAGAGAAAATAGAGAAGGAGTTCAGAATGCTGATATTTAAAAAAATATGCATTAATAATAAATTGAATCAATAAAAAATATTACACACACTACCATGTATTTGACACACAAACACACATATGTATATACTTTTTGTTTATTGTCAAACTTTTGTTATTGCTTAAAGTCTGTGATCAAATGGAGAATAGGTTAATATTGTTTATCTATAATAATATATAAATCTACAGTGGTTTTTACGGATGTTCCGTTATAACTACTGAACCATGCATCCGATTGACTTGAAACTTGGTATTCATGTAGAAAATACATGTACTTAATGGATAGGCTAATATTTATATAAGTGTTGGACTCCCTTGGAGCGTTGCTGGGGCGTTCATGATGAGAATATTTGTGGGGGGAGAAATAATAATGTTAATTTTAAATGCCCAGCGTAGCGAACGGGTACGGCTCGTCTTTAATATTATTTGTCTGTAGTGCAGTCTTGGCGAAATCTGTGATTATAGAAGTATAATAAATAGTCTTTGACAATAGAAATTTAATAATGTCGAAACTTATAATTGCAATTAATTATAGTCGAATTTCGACTACTGCGGGACCACTAGTATGTTTAAATTTGTAAATCTTACAATACTCAAGTTTAGAAAACGGTCCACTTTATCGGTATTTGTAGGTTCAGTGCTAAAACTAATTAAACATGTCTTACTCCTCGGATCCGCATTCTCGATTGAGACGCTGAATGCGATAAAATACCGAAAAATAAATCTATAAATTATTCTTCTTACAATAGTCGTCTGGAGCCCTCCAGCAATAGGGTGGCGACACGAGAGCGGTAAATCAAGCGGAGCACATCTCTAACCCACCGGTGTACCGTGTCCTACTAATACGGTACAAATATTTATACAATGGTGACTGTTTAAAATGTCCCCTCGCACCGATTTATGGGCTGCGCTTGTTAAAAACGAAACCAGGTGTGGATTCGGGCGTTTTATTTTTTAAGTGAAACTTTTTTTAAGCGCGTTTACTGTTAAGTTTAACTCGCGACAGATTCGTTACGGCTAGAGAGAAAAGATACAATTTAGGTAGAGAGAGAGTGAGAAAATAGATAGAGCGTCTCGCGAACCACTCGACCGTGGAGAGAGGGAAGGGACAAAGCGAGCTAGGTCGTTTGTTTTATACACAGCATTCTCTATGACAAGAGAATTTTGATTTAAGGACGAAAATTGAAGAAAAACACAATACTACACACCGCAAAAGAAGTGTCACTTCTTTCACTTTATTGTCGCAACCCTGTACCTTCTGTTCAGTGGTCGACGTGGAATCTATCTCCTTTAGGTTTTTTTTTATTGCTTAGATGGGTGGACGAGCTCACAGCCCACCTGATGTTAAGTGGTTAGTAGAGCCCGTAGACATCGACAAGGTAAATGCGCCACCCACCCTGAGATATAAATTCTAAGGTCTCAAGTATAGTTACAACGGCTGCGCCACCCTTCAAACCGAAACGCATTACTGCTTCACGGCAAAAATAGGCAGGGTGGTGGTACCCACCCGCGCGGACTCACAAGAGGTCCTACTACCAGTAATTACGCAAATTATGATTTTGCGGGTTTCATTTTTATTACACGATGTTATTCCTTCACCGTGGAAGTCAATCGTGAACATTTGTCGAGTACGTATTTCATTAGAAAAATTGGTACCCGCCTGAGATTCGAACAGCGGTGCATCGCTTCAACACGAATGCGCCGGACGTCTTATCCGTTAGGCCACGACGACTTCAATACTCTCCAACCGTGAGAGTGTACGACTACAAAGGGACTCCGTCTATCACTTAACACTAGGTGTGAGTGTACGGACACTATGAGTTTATTCACCAAAGCTAAACTAAACGAATTTCGGCAAGCCCACCCAGAGTCCGCGCCTGTATTACGACGCGGGTTCCCACAAATCCATCTAGTCTGTTTCGCCGTCAGTGCGCGCCTTCACCGACATCCGACACAACAAAACATTATCTCCTTAACATCTTAATACAACGTGTTTTTAATTTTGAATTAACAAATATAGGATTTATTAAACACGAAAACGTAGCCTTTAGAACATATTTAATTGCAAACTAGTGCTTTTGGCGTAAGAATAAAGCACAATACCGTTTGCAACTCAAGTATTTTTGTAGATTGTTGGTTTTTTTTTGACGTGACACGTCTTATAATTCGATGGAGCCGGCTGCACGCACGAAAAAAGCATGTCTCATGCGGCGTTACCTCGCTCTGAGGCGTTCCATTTAAGGCTTGAAGTGCAAGCGAGAGTGCGCAACGAGCGACAAACAGGCACAATCGGCCTCCGCGTTCGGCAGCGTTCGACATCTGTCTCTCTCCTACTTGAGTGAGCGATGCATCCGCGTGGACAGCTGCTATACAATAGGCAATACATTTACATGTTTTCGTCAAGTATGAAGTTCAGTGAAAAGTGAATGTGGTGTCAATTGTTTATAGCAACGATAATTGCGATAGTTGAAAAATGCAACCATTCCATCAGTATTTTCTTATGACGTTGTCACGTTCAACTATCGTCAGTAAATCGACTATACAGACAACCGATTTTGTTTTTTGCTTAAATCGGTACCCTATCTCGCGACTCAAAGCTGCAATCCATCTCGCGAAAGCTCTTTAAGCACTTGCGACTTGACCAATGAGGCGACCCACGATCTAAGCTGCTTAAAAGTCATTATAACCGACGATACTCGCGGCAGGATCGGTCAGTTGATGGAGGGCGTTATATTATCTCGGCTTGCGTGGAGACTTGCCGACGTTCAGAGATTACTCACTAACCATACTGAGATATTATTGCTTCGCAGAAGGTTTGCGTCGTATGTTATTTAAATCTGTATGATTCCTGCCTAAAAACTGGCCACAGACTCGGCTGTGATTTAAGAAAAACAACAATCTCTTGGACCTGGTCGCGCGCCACCTGCCGTGCGTTGACGGTACTATGGCATAAATTGACATATGACATAAATGACACACTATAATTTGCGTAATTACTGTTGGTAGGACCTCGTGTGAATCCGCACGGGTAGGTACCACCACCCCGCCTATTTCTTCCGTGAAGCAGTAATGCGTTTCGGTTTGAAGGGCGGGGCAGCCGTTGTAACTATACTTGAGACCTTAGAACTTATATCTCAAGGTGGGTGGCGGCATTTACGTTGTAGATGTCTATGGGCTCCAGATACCACTTAACACCAGGTGGGCTGTGAGCTCTTCCATCTATCTAAACAATAAAAAAAAAACGAACATTTCATGGATAGGCAACAATAATGCCTCCAAATTTCATCACATTCGGATGAACGGCTTAGGAATGCGTAGAGGACAAGCGATTATACAGTAATCGAGCTTATTTATTTACATAGACTAGTGGTCCCGCAGTAGTCGAAATTCGACTATAATTAATTGGAATTGTAAGTTTGTACACTATTATGATTGTATTTTATACTTCTATAATCACAAATTTCACCAAGACTACACTATAAAAAATATTAACAAAGGCAAACAATATTTAATCTATTCTCAATTTGACAACAGACGCCAAGAGCAAAAGTTTGACAATAAATAGTATGCATGCGTGTGTGCGTCAAATACATGGTATGTAGTGTGTGTAATGTTTTCTTTATTGATTTAATGTATGTTTAATGCATTATTTTAAAAAAATATTAGCATTGTGCACTTCTTCTCTATATTCTCTATAAGTGTGGAAAATTTCATACTCCTCCATCTGCGCAATTTTCGTAAAAAGGGATACAAAGTTTTTGCTTAACGTATTAATATATAGATGATACACTTGTATTTCGGCTAGTTTATTTATCTATTAGGCTATTTAGTTTAAGCAACATTTATATTTGTAATTAATGGTGCGTTTTATTCGGTATCAGCATCAACAGTTCCATGTTTTTAATTGAACGTCAATTAAGTTTACTCCATTGAAATAGCTGAAGAAGTTTTTTTGTTATGATATTTTTTCCAAATTTATATTTTAAATGGCTCGAGACCTTAGAACTTATATCTCAAGGTGGGTGGCGTATTAACGTTGTAGATGTCTATGGGCTCCAGTAACCACTTAGCACCAGGTGGGCTGTGAGCTCGTCCACATTTCTAAGCAATAAAAAAATAATCTAAAATAGCAGAACAGAGAAAAACCTTTGCGAACGACTAACTCCCTCTCGTTCAAGTCGTGTTCGCAAAATTATTACATTAATATAGCTACGACAGAAACCTTTATAAATTGCTTCCTTGCTATAAGCGGATTTATGGAGACTCCAGGCGGAGGTTCGCTTACCAGATACATGCGCTCTACCGATGTATAGTTTCTTAGGTTTTGGCGAGCCATATATTTTTTTTTTTATTGCTCAGATGGGTGGATGAGTGGTGGTGGTTACTGGAGCTCATGGACATCTACAACGTAAATGCGACACCCACCTTGAGATATAAGTTCTAAGGTCTTAAAGTGCAGTTACAACGGCTGCCCCACTCTTCAAACCGAAACGCATTGCTGCTTCACGGTAGAAATAGGTTGGGCGGTGGTACCTACCCGCGCGGACTCATAAGAGGTTCTACCACCTACCTAATCTTAAACGAAATTAATGTTTCTTTTGCATTTTTCTATTCGCTACCCGAAAAATGTTCGCTGATACATACCATTAACGTCGTGGTTGTACAAAATATTTATTATCACGGTACATATACCTAGAATACGTTTTTGTATAGACCTAAACTAGCGACCTGCCCTCGCTTCGCTTCGGATACTGTAATTTATTATTGATTTCTCCACTATTTAATGGATGTTATTATACATATAAACCTTCCTCTTCAATCACTCTATCTATTAAAAAAACCGCATCAAAATCCGTTGCGTAGTTTTAAAGATTTAAGCATACATAGGGACAGACAGATATAGGGACAGAGAAAGCGACTTTGTTTTATACTATGTAGTGATAATAGATTAGGCCTTTTTTCTTGATCTACGTATAAACGGATACAAAAATAAACGTTTATCTCATCAATTTATTAGATGCATCACGTTATATTTTAACGAATAAATACTTTGTTAATGACATCGTAGAACGTTAGACGATGCTCTCTGACCGTAAGCGTCCATAAAATGTTGATGGAAATTTTAGAATAACATGCAAGGGACGCATTCGGCACATTAATGAGATGCATATTTTTTTTATGGTTTAGATTGGTGGACGAGGTCACAGCCTATCTGGTGTTAAGTGGTTACTGGAGCCCATAGACATCTACAACGTAAATGCGCCACCCACCTTGAGATATAAGTTCTAAGGTCTCAAGTATAGTTACACTGAGTTTCTCGCCGGATCTTCTCAGTGGGTCGCGTTTCCGATCCGGTGATAGATTCTGCGGAGAACTGCTCTTGCTAGGGCCAGTGTTAGCAACACTCCCAGTTTGAGACCTGTGAGCTCACCTACACGTCAAGAAGAAGCTGAAATAGCCTCTCAAGGCTATCAGCATAGGAATAAAAATAAAAAAGTCGCATACCGTTGACGCCGGTAGCCGCCACATGCTACACACGTATAAAATGTATGAAAATTACAGGAAATATGCTGGTGGCGGCGTTTTGTGGTTTTGTCTATGGCCCGTGTGCGGCGACCCTAAAATCCGTTTAGTAAATAGTAAGCGCCGTTTATACTGACCATGTCCAGAGCACAACCAAGTTACTGCCTATTGCGGAGGAGGTTTAATTCCACAAAAGTTCTCCCGGGCCTGCCACTGTTTGCTAACACGCGTCTCTTAACCGCACACGACCATTTATTACATGCTCGTAAATAAAAATATTTGTCAAACACTTAAAGTTTTCAAGATACATTCCGTACTATATAGACTAAACAAACTAACTTAATTGATTAATTTATACAAAATAGAACTTAAAGTTAAGGAAATAAGGACTACACATTGTTACGATGCTAGACGGAGAACAATATGGAAAATTGTGGGTTATTCCAATGGAGTTTGGTAACATATTTCTTTAAACTTTTTTTTGTATAGATCATGAATTGCTCTATTTACAGTACAATTTTCATACATTTCTTTGGTTCTATAGTTTTTTTTGTGTTCAAAATCGTTTTTATCGTCTATACAAGTTTATTGTGCTTTGTGTCTGGGTAATATTATTACATTGTAAGAGGCACTTCGGTGGCGACTACAAAAAAAAACCTATGACAATTTGTTTTGGGCAATTCGTTTTTATGTTCGAGAATATGATTGGTGTTCCTAATTTTTTTTTTAAATACTTTATTCAAATTACAAACAAGGATAGTCATGCTCGCGGACTTAGATCAGTAAACCGATACAATACCCAGTGCGATGAGATCGTCCTGTATTGTAAGTAGTAGTGGTATTGTCGGATTTTGGATCAGGGAATCCCAAAGACACCTATGCTTGGATCTGCCCCTGGCATTGCTGAGCCGCAGCTGAGGACTCCTCGAGTCTATTGTATAACAGTTGCCCAATCCTTCAAACCGGAAAGTTAGAGTCCTTTGTGGCAGATATGGGCAGGATTTTGGTATCGTGCGAGTTTGTAATTCGCCCTGATATGATATGATTTCTAAGGTCTCCGTTTTTATAGTACAACGGTTGCCCCACCCTTCAAACCAAAACGCATTACTGCTTCACGGCAGAAATAGACGGGGTGGTGGTACCTACCCCCCGTGCGGTCTCACGTGAGGTCCTACCACCAGTAATTACGCAAATTATAATTTTGCAGGATTTTTATTACACGATGTTATTCCTTCACCGTGGAAGTCAATCGTGAACATTTATTAAGTACGTATTTCATTAGAAAAATGTTATACGCCTGCGGGATTCTTTTTTTTTTTAATGCTTAGACGGGTGGATGAGCTCACAGCCCACACGCCAGAAATGGGCAGGGCCATGGTACCTACCCGCGCGGACTCACAAGAGGTCCTACCAGTACAAGTACCGTTGCATCGCTGGATACGAATGCACCGGACGTCTTAGCCTATAAGCCACGACGACTTCAAATTGTCGTATCTCAGTTTATTTTGATAGAAGTGACGACGATATTGTCTTAATTTAAATTAAATTAGCACCAAAGAGCCGAGCCGTTAATTCCTGCTTCCTTTACGTTGTACAAAACCGGCACTGCACAGTCACAGTTAGGTACTCATTGACGCAGATGTTGATCTAATGAAAGTGCGTCGGGCGTTCCGTCCGGTTCGTTAAGATTCTCTATCGGGTGTTAATTTCCTATTGGCCCACATCTCGCCGCGGACCACCGGCCGGTTCAATTGACGGCTCCGCGCGCCGATACAAATCTGCGACTATTACTTTACGTCTGCTTTACGAAGATCAGGGTTGCACTTTAAAATGATTTGTGGTAAACAAAGCAGCGGACGTGTGGTTTAGTGGTAAGTGACATGGTCCACTACACAAGGGGGTCGCGGGTTCGAATCCCGCCAGGGGAAGATATTTGTATGATAAATATAAAATGTCTTTTCCAGGGTTATGGATGTATAATAAAAAAAAAAAAATAATAATAATAATAAATTGGATACAGGTGGCAATGGACCGGTCGCACTGGAAATCTATTGGAGAGGCCTATGTTCAGCAGTGGACGGCGATAGGCTGAAATGATGATGATGATGATGAATAAAAAATCTTACATTTATTTCCGTTATCTGGTACCTGTAACACAAATTCTTTACGAACTTAGCACGGGACTAGTTAACGTGGCGTGATTGGTAGGAAATATTAAAAAAAAAAATTGTAACGCGAAGTTTCAGGAGTTCACGATTAGACCTCGGGGTAACTCCTTGGAGATTCATCTTTAAGTCTTTTAGCGCGAACCGTCGATAGATGGACTCTTAATTTTTTTACTGCCCGTGTAGGCAGACGAGCATATGGCATATTACCATCGCCCATGGTACATGCATCCGTACGTAAGTACGGACTTCAGCAGTGCCAGGGGCAGAGCCAAGCCGCTGCCTACCGTTAAGTACCCACCACAAGCCTCGTTTGAAGAAGGATATGTTATAGCGCTCGGGCAGCACTGTGGTGGGGGTGAGCTCATTCCAAAGCCGGATGGTACGTGGCAAAAAAGATCTTTGGAAGCGCACTGTGGATGAACGCAGTGGCTCCAGGTAGTATGGAGGAACTCTACCCCGGTTGCAGGCGGCGCGATGGTAAAAACGAGATGATGGTATCATCCCAAACAATTCCTCAGAAATATCTGAGGAATTTTTTGAATTGTTTGTTGTTAATAAATGCGTGTAGAGTGCGGAGCGTCGGAATACCGATGGGTGGACGATCTCACAGCCCACCTGGTGGTAAGTGGTTACTGGAGCCCATAGACATCTACAACGTCAATGCGCCACCCACCTTGAGATATAAGTTCTAAGGTCGCAAGTATAGTTACAACGGCTGCCCCACCTTTCAAACCGAAACGCATTACTGCTTCACGGCAGATATAGACAGGGTGGCGGTACCTACCCTTGCGGACTAACAAGAGGTTCTACCACCAGTAATTACGCAAACTATAATTTTGCGGGTTTGGTTTTTACTACACGATGTTATTCCTTCACCGTGGAAGTCAATCGTGAACTTTTGTTGAGTAGGTACGTATTTCATTAGTTGATCGTACGTACGTATTTTATTATTAGGGAATCGCTTTTTATCTTTGATGAACTGATATATATCGTTTTTTCGCATTAAATGTGTACAATTTCCAAAAATATTCGAAACTGAATTAATATGCGGAATCATTTGGTATCACCAGTATTTTTCTCATAAATACTGTCAAAACAGCGTAGTTTAGTGTTAGTTTTTTTTAGTTTACTTATGTTTTGACTACTATTAACAAAATCAATAAATAATTTTATCTTATTTTAAAAGACAGATAATGTAACTGGTAAAAAATAAAAAATAAATGTTGCAAAGATGATTAATATTAAAAATATCACATGCTAAACCTTTAAACTCTCCTGTAAAATAAGTAAGTTTTGAGATTATACAGTTTTAATGCGAGAAGACGATATATATAAATATTAACGGTTTAAATTAAACAATTACATGCAGGTAGCCCTGCTTTAGTTGTAAATGTTCGTATTAGCAGCTCCTGACTGGTAACTGCTGTTTACGCAGCCTTCAATAAATCTAGACAGACCAGTCTTCGAGTCAACGACCATTGATCATGAAAATAACGAGGAATCTCGCTGTAATTCTGTATATCCATATTTAAACACTTAAGATAGATGTATATCTAATTATTTTTAAAGTAAGACACAACTAATATTAAATATTCTGAAACAAAAGTCTAAAAGAAGTTATCATGAGTATTAAGTGCTTTTAGGCATTCCAAGAGCCGGTCACCGTTCTCGTCGAGCCCGTCGAATGCGACGAAGAGTTCGTGGTATAACTCAACTCACAGACACAGCCCACTGAGTTTCTCGCCGGGTCTTTTCAGTGAGAAGGTGCCTAGTAACCGAAAAAACCATCTTCATGTCAAACTGGCTGTGTATCCGCATGAACGAGAGAGGGAGAGGGAGATTTTCTATCGGCGCCGTGCCGTCGCCACCGAGCCGGGAGTCGGAGGAGGGCGTTTGTCCGGCTCCGGCCCCTGTGAGGAGGCAGTCTCCTCTCGGTGATGGTCACGGGACGACTTAATGGGGTTGAGGCTGCGCCGCACGCTACCGTCACTCTAGCGCTCTGGCACCAGGAGGACGGGACGACGCGTCGGTGGCTGCGGACTGCGATGCGGTCCGCATTGTCGTCGTCGCTGTCGTCGCCGAACATACTGTGGAAGAGCAACACGGTCGGCGGTGTATCGCGCTCCGACCCGACAGGCTTGTTCTGGCCCAGCGGGGTATCCCGGGACACCAGCGGCATCGCCCGGGCGGCCTGGTAGGGTCGCCGTAGCGCGGAGACCGACGTCGTTGGTCGTCGACTATCGCCTCAACGACCCGTCGGTCGGGCGTTCTCGGTGTGGCGCCGCGTGTCTGGTTGTAGTGTTGACCGCGGGAACCCCCCTACTCTTACCGGGAAATCGGACGTCGGGTGTAAGAATGCAGGGTAGTCGTTTAGTGGGTGGGCCCTAAAATTCCTTGGGCCCTTTTTGGCTCCTTGGGCCTTGGCCTTTTTTGTGTGTCCGCATAACCAGTACCATGATCTATGCGAATAGTAAAAAATCGCAATTAGCACCGCTGAGTCGATAACACATGTACTTAAGTACTTAGGTAATAAAGATTACTTTCCGTTGATAACCTAAATTAGCATTTAGCTAATTTCAGTATCGTTATATTAGTGATGTTACATTGTAATGTTTTAGTGCGCGAGGATTTAACGGGAAAGTGCGGCTTCATATCTCGGGGTTAGGAATCGTTAGGCGCCCGGGTCGTGTGAACCGCGAACCATTAGCTAAATGCCTTTTTATTGGTTGCAATTAGCGGGTTTACTTTCGCTGGAAATAGTACTATGAGTACAAGTCGTCCCTGTTTAACTTAATATGTCTCGATGACAAAAAGTCGTCGTGGCCTAAAGGATAAGACGTCCAGTGCATTTGTATCTAGCGATGCATCTGTTTTTTTTTTTTTTTTTTTTATTACGTACTTGTCCTCTAACGTAGTCAGAGCCCTTACTTTTCCTTTATATATATTTTTGCTTTTCTTATATTTCTTGTTTTATTTATGAAATGTTTCCAAATAATCAAATTAATGTGAATATATATTTATCAAATGTTTTAAAAGTGTTTCTATTTCCAAAAAAAATTTTACTATCCTTAGGGAGGTTCTGGGGTGTTACAAATATATACTGATTATATATTGACATCCCAGTTTTCTCAGGTTTTATTTTTATTTATTACTTTTTGAGCTACTTTAATTTATTCTATAAATTTCTTTTTTAACTCTTTGTCTGTCATCAGTTCTGGTAAAATTTCCCTGTTGAGTTCGACGCCCAGCTCCTGTTCCAGGTCATAGCGCTCCCGGGCATAAATAGGCACTCCAGCAGTACGTGCGGAACCGTTTCCTCCGCGTCTGGATCGCAGGTGCACGATGAGCTCTCCTTACACCCGAATCTTTTCAGGTATGCAGAGATCCCACCGTGCCCTGTTAGTATCTGGGATGCATCGGTGTTCGAATCCCACAGGAGGGTACCAATTTTTTAAATGAAATACGTACTTAACAAATGTTCACAATTGACTTCCACGGTGAAGGAATAACATCGTGTAATAAAAATCAAACCTGCAAAACTATAATTTGCGTAATCACTGGTGGTTAGACGTTTTGTGAGTTCGCACGGGTAGTTACCACCACCTCGCCCATTTCTGCCGTGCTATTAATCATTAACATGAGACATAAGTTCTAACACGGTACGACAATAACCGCGTTTAACATCGCGGGACTCAGCTCTCAATAATAAAATTTAATGTTTCCGAAGCGAAGCGAGGGTGGGTCGCTAGTACAGAATATATTTTAAAATAATTGTATATGTAACAAAGGTAATTACAGTGTAATTACGAGCTAGCTCAAACGTCAATACAGGTATATGTTGACATCGCTTGACCGGCGTGATAGAAGAGATAATGTACATTCGACACAAGAATGTCTCTGATAAGGCAGGCACGTGTCAATATCGTTAATACGTGACACGTTATAATGTTTAACTTACTAATGAGTTTGGCCATCAATTTATTGATTCTTTCTGAACTGTGAAGCTCCCAACATCCATTACAGTAATTCATTTCGGTTTGAAGGGTGGGGCAGCCGTTGTAACTATACTGAGACCTTAGAACTTATATCTCAAGGCGAGTGGCGCATTTACGTTGTAGATGTCTACGGGCTCCAGTAACCACTTAGCACCAGGTGGGCTGTGAGCTCGTCCACTCATCTAAGCAATAAAAAAATACACGAAAAATCAATGCGCTACATCAAACTCGAACAATTTTACTATCGAGCATTTCCTTACGAATATAACTAAGTTTTCACAAAAACGTATCGAGTTCCAAGAGTACTAACTACTAGCTCAAGATTATAGACAATTATATTTAATTTTGAAAACGCTTAGACTGATATAATACAGTTGTATACCTGAAGTCGTTAGCGTATCTCGTTGTTCACCAGACGGTGAGTTATGGGCGCCGGCCACCGTGGCGCTCCGAGCGACCTCGGATTACAGCGATCGAGAACTCAGACACTGATAATGACATCGATTTGTTATTCGAGCCCCGCATTTCGCAGCGTCCAGTAAATCATATTAATAGATTTTCAATTTAAAGCCGCCTTCCGTGGACTAATGGTCCGGCATTACGGTACATTACTGTTCTTTATTACAGAATAGAGTCAATTATCCCTTGGCATTAAGGCAAATGAGACTATTCGTCCCGCAAATAGAATGCGCGGACGGGAGTGCGCCGCCACCACCACTTATTCGCGGCGTTGGCGGGGCTGAGGACCCGTAGTGCTAGGAACTGTTCAACGGCCAGGGCAATTGCGCTCTTAAACGAATTTCTGTCCGAAATCCAGGATGCTGACGTATTTGCCGATAGGTGGGGAATACTTTTTTTCCAAAATAATGTTATTTTTAGCATAATAATAGTACTTAATAATTTTAATAACGTTTTTTGTGTTAACGAGTCAGGCGTTTTGGTGCAAACTGTAAGCCTGACTTCGTATTGAATGGAATAAATAAATAAATAAAAGTATGAGAATGTTTCTTTTGAAATCTCATTTAGTTACTGGTGGTAGGCCCTCTTAGGAGTCCGCACGGGTAGGTACCACCACCCCCCTATTTCCGCCGTGAAGCAGTAAAAGTAGGAGGGCTGATCTATGATACGATTACGGTTGATACTATTCTATGCTATGCTAAGGATATGACTGGATCATCTTAAATAGTTCTCACAGAGACACTCTTGAAGAATACAGTTCAGAAGAGAACATAAATAAATAATAAATAACTGGGAACAAATCACGGATGGTCATCCGGCCCAAATTAGAATTCGCGTGTTATGGGTACAAAAGTTTTTTTTTTTTTTATGATTGAAACATTACTGGTGGCCCGAAGGCCTTTCCAGTTTCACCAGGACAAGTGGGCTAGCAAATGCTCAGCCAGGAGGGGTGGGATTTGCTAACAACTGCCCGAGCGCCTCCGAAGGAGACCTAACAACTCAAGAGCAATTGGTTCGCGAATGAATCTACTACCGGATCGGAATCGCGACCCCCTGAGAAGATCCGGCGAGAAACTCAGCGGGCTGATGTATGGGTTAGGTTGCACGTCGACCTATTTGTCGAGTTCGACGAGTACAGTTACCGGGGTCCCTAAGTCTATTCCTAGTGTTAGAGCTGAAGGCGTCTAATGCAGAGGTTATTGGATCTGATGGATCCGTAAGGACGTGTCTAGGGCGTCGACGGTGACTGGCTCTTACATGATCAGGATTCGGGGTACCAAAGACTGACATACATACTTATATACGTTTAAATAGCACAAATAAAATAGTTAAAATAACAAAGAGTAAACAAACATAGTCATCACACGAACGTTTGCCCGATGTCGGAATCAAACACACGACCCTCGGCGCAATAGTCAGGGGCGTTAGCTACTGCACCACCAAGTCAGTCCACGCCACCACACAGAGACAACAACTATTAGAGTTGTAATGGACGTAAGTCACAATGGTTGGACTTACATCGATTCCTACCGCACAACTCTATGTAGAACATTTGAAAGGTTAGTTGTAAAATAATTAAAATTAAATATAACATGTTAAAATTAAGACAATTTTCAGATAGCCCAATAGCAAGACAGAGCAATGGCAGTAGTGGGGACGAAACATGATAAAAAAGGCGGTAGTCTGAAAAAACGGCAGAAAAAGCGGTGTATTCTGTAGTGAGCACATATCTAAAGAGTTTGCAAGTGGAGTTACAAATAAAACAATACAGAATCAAGTGAACTATTGAAATCTGTGTATTTATTAGGCTATTGCATAGCTTTTATCGCGGGCTTTGAGCGCGGCGACCGAATCAAGAAATTCCGTAACGAAAATAAAACCTAACACCCCCACTCCGCCTACCCTATAGCTCGCGTTCAACTCATCCACACGTTGCGCTTGTGTAGTGATTGTGAATAAGCGCGCGGCGTGACGTCGCACTGCATGCGCATCATGAAAAGTTTGCCCATCTCTCTCTCGCACGGTCTAGCTTATGAGTGTGAAGGGGACAGTTAAGGTTTTGCTTTTATTAATGTTTAATATAGCGTGGTCTTGTTTTATTATTGTTTTAATAATAAATTATTATTGTCTAATTATAATTGCATAAGTTGATAAAAAATGCTATGCAATAGCTTTACCGAAGCAGTCCCCGAGTGCCACACGTGTTTTTTCCTGGTTGTTGGGAGCTAAGTCTACACATTATATTTAGATACTAAAATTAAACATGCAACCGAAACACTGTTTATGGTGAGTGCCCTTTAATGTTTAACTAAACTGGATTAGGGCTATTCCCTTGGGATAGCCGCCGTACATACGAGAGGCAGATGTATTAATAACCAGGCCTTAAGCTAATATTGCCAGCCCTGGACCAGGATTTGCGAGACATTGGTGATTTAAAACCAGAACTGGGCTAAATAAAACCCAACACAGAAGTTTTCTAGACATGTCAAAAGACAGCAATTCGGGCCAAAACGGGATTCGTATTTTTACCATTTGTCGTAATTTTCACGCATTTTATGATACATACGATCTATGATACAGTAATAATGCTCTTAACTTGGCGCTATCAAAATGCTATATTATTAGCGAAAGTACTATCTCTAGTTGTTAGTAGAAATGGAGCCCATACGTTCATCCACAGTGCGTTTCCAGAGATCTTCTTTGCCACGTACCATCCGGCTATGGAATGTGCTCCCCTCCACGGTGTTTCCCGAGCGCTATGACATGTCCTTCTTCGAACGAGGCTTGTGGAGAGTATTAAACGGTAGGCAGCGGCTTGGCTCTGCCCCTGGCATTGCTGACGCCAATGAGCGACGGTAGCCACTCACCATCAGGTGGGCCGTACGAACGTCTGTCAATGCGGGAAAAAAAAAAAATGTTTCGAAAGCTTCATAAGCTTCGAACATCTTCTAATGCGTTACGTAAACAGTAAAATTAGTTTTAATAGTGATATGATTTGGTAAATTAAGTGAGGAAATCTCAGCGGCATCAATGACTTATGGAATTTAAAAATTATCACAAACTTAACTTAATTTACTGGTGGTAGGACCTCTTGTGAGTCCGCGCGGGTGGGTACCACCTATTTCTGCCGTAAAGCAGTAATGCGTTTCGGCTTGAAGGGTGGGGCAGCCGTTGCAACTATACGTGAGATCTTAGAACTTATATCTCAAGATGGGTGGCGCATTTACGTTGTAAATGTCTATGGGCTCCAGTAACCACTTAACATCAGGTGGGCTGTGAGCTCGTCCACCCATTTAGGCAATAACTTAAGTGATACATTTAGCATCTTATGCCAACACATCTTCTTAGGCCCTAGCGATAGGAGGTTTTGGAACGTTTGGCAACCCTATTCGTAGCGAAGGGATGTCTCGCCCTAATTGCAACGTTTTGGTAATCCCTAACGCAACCCTTGAGCCTGAAACGGCCTCGTTAATTAGGAAGATTAATGTATTTTACATTCAGAACCGAGACCTAAGAAGTATGACGCTTCTGTAGTGAAGTTTGGACTGTGTCGTCCAGTTGCGAAACGACACATGTTAGTACTTAAATATTGGTAAACTAATGTCCTGTCCTTGCACAGTCTGCACACAAAGCACCATTGTTTCTGATGAAGCATCAAGATAATTGTTTACACGCATGTTAAGGTGGTAAAGTGCTAATTTGACTTCAAATATCGCGTTCGAAAATCATGAGCAACGCTAGATAAAGAAATCACAAGTTTTCATATCCATTGCGAAGTTCAAAAATACCAAATTAGCTTGAATGTGTTTTATCAGGTTTTTCTTTGTCTACCTTACTTTTTTGCTTCTTACGATAAAATTATTATTTTCTTAATCACTAAATTTATTTTTTTATTTTTTAGTAATTTCTTTTTCACTTTTTAGTTCAGCTACCTACAAAAGCTTTTTATTAGTTTTAGTTTTAACTATTTTTTATTTCAATTGTTACGGTAGAGTACTTTTGTGTAGCAATAAATGTATATTGAGTCGCAACAGACCTTAATAATACAATATCTGATATGTTCTGTAAAGTTTCTGTATACTCAGCCATAATTCAATCACAAAAACGGCCTGTCAATGTCAATAAACAAACAAACGTTTATACATTATTCTAAACTAGTGAAACCCGCTTTCGCTATGCTGTGACGACCGCTAAATGTATGAAATGCACTCATTTGTCGGCTACGTGGTATCGACCTCAAATACCACCGAGTCGTCCCGTAGCAATCATAAAAGACAACTAAGAGAATCCACTGGTGGTGCACCGGCCAATGGGCAGCGCGAGTCTCCGATTATTACATCAAGGTACTGTTAACGTCAACTCGCATTTAAATGCTACAAATAAATAATAGTTTAAAAAAACTAACAAAATACGCTTTTATAGAAAATCCAACTAAAAATTAGAAAATAAATTTGGATTAAAAATAGTGTAAGAAAAAATGATTTTATTGTAAAAAAAGCGTGGGGTGCATTTTTTTTTTTTTTTGTCTGGAGGAAATCGCCGGACTTCCACCCTTCACTGGGGATGGAGGGCGGGGCATGTCGGAGTCGAACCGACTAAAACCTCCTGTCTCTCAACAACCAACGTCCAAACCTGGCATGAGACAAAACCAATGAAAAGGCAAAGGGGGGAAAGTGAAGCGTTTAGTGCGGAGCACATCTCTCCCATCACCCTCCCCCTCGGGACGCCGGACTGGCGGTCGTCGGCGCCACGACCACCAGCCCTCTCGGTCGGCAGGCTATCCGAAGCCCGCCTAGATGGTGCCGGTTAGAATGGTCTATCCTACGGAATACCCCGCTGGGTCAGAACCAGCGTGGGTTGAGGATAGCCGGCCTTCCATCACCCGGATGCTCATGCATAAAACGTGTGCAGAGAAGCTTGCACGTCGTCTTCTTAGGCCCCCTTCGCCGGTCCCCAGGACGACATGTGAGGGAGACCCGAAACACTTAGAGGGCCAGGGCTTGGGCGAGATCCGCCTCCCTGGCCCCCGCTCGACGGCGGCGGGCCTGTGCGTCTCTCACGCGCCCCGCCGCCTCCTTCTGCGAGATGGTGCACTCGCAGAAGTCGAGCATCGCCTTCCACGACTCGTCGTCACCGAGCATCGATGCCACAACATTCGGCAACGACAAGTCGTTTCCTATTTTTGTGACGAGGACACGGCGCCACCCCTCCCATGCGGGGCAGGCGACGAGCGTGTGCTCCGCCGTGTCCAAGTCGCAACCACAATGGTGGCACTCTGCCGTCGGCTCGGCTCCGATCCGATGCAGGAACTCACCGAAGCAACCATGCCCAGTGAGCACCTGCGTGAGCCGGAAAGTGAGGCGTCCTCTGTCACGATTCACCCAATCCACAAGAACCGGGCGAATCGCCTCGACGGTCCTACGACCAGCCGAAGGATCGGCCAGCCGTCTGGACCATGACTCCAGCGTGGGGTGCATGGTATAAATAGTTATAAATATTTTATGAACAGATACGAGTAGAAGGGTTATTTTGATAATATCCTGATAAGCACCCCACGCTTTTTTCAATAAAATCATTTTTTCTTACACCATTTTTAATTCAAATTTATTTTCTATTTTTAGTTGGAATTTCTATAAATGCGTATTTTGTTAGTTTTTTAAAGAATTATTTATTTTTAATTTTTTAGTTGAATTTCAATTTTTTCAATTTTTTTATTTAGTGTTGAATTGTCATCGGTCAAATTTCGAGTTAATCCGACGTTTTGAAGGGGGTTTAAATCATGTTCAAAGATTCCGTTACAAACATACATACGTCTGAAGCTAATAAAAGCGTATTAAAATAGAGCATATTATACGTTTGCATGGGTAGATACCACACCATCCCTATTTTTCTAATATATTACATAACGTATTATTTCTAACATTGGAATTCAATTCATCATTCATCGAAATGACTCGCGCACTTTCATCTTACGTTACAATTAGTCGCGAGCGCATAAATAACGAACGAACAAACAGTCTCTCTTTTTTTTTTCAATTGAACATATCGTGAATCACAATCCAGCCAGCTCTATAATTAATTCGGGAACCAAAAAGATAAAAAATAAAGTTGAAACACAAACAAACAGTAGCTGTAGAGATGTTGACACAACGAGACAGACACCTCCGGCGGGGAATACAAACCGAAGCCGACACACGCTGCCTTATCCCACAATGTTTACAACAAAATGAAATTCCGTAGATACTAAAGGCTTTGTAAAACAGAACGCGTACTTAGCGCTGCGTTTTAAAGTCGCGCTCTTTTCATGTCACACAAATTGACTAGATGAGTTCAACGCTCCTTGAAGCAACGCATTCGCCAAATCATAGTGCCTTTCGATAGCAGTGTGAAAATTTAAAGGTATTAAGATGTCGAGTAATTCAGATGTGGCATTGAATAAGCATGGGTATTTTCTAACAATTTCTATCAATTTTTCGGGCATGGTCCAGTATTTTAATACACGTTCACTCGGACGCTAAAATAAAATTTGTAAAAAATTACAACGCCAACGTCAAAGCATCCTAACGCCGCGACAGAGCGTTGCGTACTTATAGCGCTGGGGCTCTGTTTGACGGTATGTTACCATAGTAGTACAACACATCTCGGGGTCATAGTGCGCCGTCAGTTTAGCGCTGTGACGCGCGCTAATTACGCGTTCTGTTTGACGAAGCCTTAAAGAAATGTTTTTCCTTCTCATGCGTATTTACCCTGGAGATAGAGACAGAATTAGGCAACCAAGTCAAGGTGAGACGTTAATTTTGAAGAGTATCTCTTCCTATGACATCTCTTCAGACCTGTCAGATGGTTTTCAAAGCATCGGTCTGTAATAAAGAAATGTCAATAGTTAATAGCCCGCCTTTCTCAAAGAGCCGAAGTGTAAGCCATATAGAATAGCAAGAAGAACTTCTAAGAAACCCGAACTTTGGATACACTTTCTTACACGTATAAATTCGTATAGGTAATTACTATGTGCCTGTTTTTTTTAGAGCTTCATAAGCCACTAAAATATGAGTAAGCTATTAAGGGCCGTATGCCCAGAACTACTTACATATGCAAATTTTTGCGAATTTTAGTGAATACTTAGACTGGTGGTAGGACCTCTTGTGAGTCCGCACGGGTAGGTACCACCACCCTGCCTATTTCGGCCGTGAAGCAGTAATGCGTTTCGGTTGGAAGGGTGGGGCAGCCGTTGTAACTATACTTGAGACTTTAGAACTTATATCTCGAGGTGGGTGGCGCATTTACGTTGTAGACGTCTATGGGCTCCAGTAATCACTTAACACCAGGTGGGATGTGAGCTTGTCCACCCATCTAAGCAATAAAAAAAAAGTATATATATAATTCCGAAATTTGGCACCTGTCACTAATATTCGCACCCGGTTTAGTGACACCACTCGTATACACGTGGCGCCTACGGGACGCATCTTTTACAGGCAATAATGTCGTAAACATAATGATTACGTATAAAACGAACTTGGCTCATAAATTACATTTAAATTCGCAAAATACTTTCACAACACCCAAGTGTTCGCAGTTTGAGACGTGTTGACGGGCGGCGCGGCGGCGTTGAAGCGCGTCGACGCGGCGCCTCCGCGCTGACTTACCCCTGATTTATTTGAGAACAACACGATCAATTAACGTCCTTATTATAAAGACGACGGTTAATTTGTCCAACGCGCGATAGCAACTGAAATTAAGATTATCCCTACTAATATTATAAAATGGAAAGATTTGTTTGTTTGTTTGTAGTGAATAGGTTCCGAAACTACTGAACCGATTTGAAAAATTCTTTCACTGTTTGGAAGCTACACTATTCCCGAGTGACATAGGCTACAATTTTTTTTGAAAAAAATTAGCGATCCTTACTAAAACTCCAATAATGTAACTCAAGGTGTAAAAAGTACCTAAAATATTCTTAGACATCCCGTGCCCTGCGAAAACTATTGACGATAGAAAAAAAAAATATACTACGACTTTGTAGAACACATTATTATTTACAAAAAGTGTCGCGACAGCATATGTCTAAATATTATAGTTAGGCCGCAATAAGCGTTCATTTATTTAAAAAAAATAACAACACCAAATATCGTTGAATTTTTTTTTAAAAACCGAGCGGAGCCGAAGCCGTCCGCTTGTGTGCAATATATTATTATGTGTTACTTTCGCGCAATTTTGTAATGAAGTTATAAAAAAAAATAACATAATAGCATCTCCATTATGTTGTTAGTTTGGCGATTCCATTATAGATTTTTTTTAAATTTTCTTTTTTTTTTGTATTTATCAAACAATATATTTTCTTAAAGTAAATGACATAGAGTGATAGAGAGCGACATAGAGATAATGTTATTCTTGTTTAACAGGATTGTGTAGCAGAGTGTAGCAGATATTTTATTCTAATGAAATACGTACTTGCCAAATGTTCACCTACCAATTCACGGTACATTCGATCTTGTGTGGTAATCGTCTTTTTTTTAATTGCACTTGTAGGCAGACGAGCATACGGCCCAACTGATGGTGAGTGGTTACCGTCGCCCATGGACTTCAGCAATGCCAGCGGCAGAGCCAAGCCGCTGCCTACCGTCTATCATCGACGGCTTATCTATGCCACTAAAAACCGATTGCACATTGACTAGTTTTGTGGTTGTAGTTGACTTTTCAAAGAAGGAACGAAAGAAACGCCATAGCTCTCGGGTTAATGGTTAAAAAACCATTAAACAAACAATGAAACAAATTTTGTTCAATGATTTCGTGTTTCTAGATGTAAATCTTCTGCGAATCTTTTGAGTTTCTCAACTGTCAACACGACTATGATGAAATTTAATGCACTAGTTGTTTACTTTTCAGGAAAGACATTAATCAAAGCGCGTCCAACGTGTGAGGAGTGGTGCGTGTTGTTTGCGTTAACAAATGGGTCTATTTCTGGGTCAAATGCGTCTAGGCATGATCATAGCTGGGTACGACCAGGCTATGAATGATAAGCGAAAAGCTCACGATGGATATCATTAACAGCTTCGACTGATCACTGGGCGCTGTCGAAGGCAGGAGTCATGACGGAAGACACAGAAAGTCTTGGCTAAGATTAATTTAAATAAAAAAATAAAGGGACCCGCTGTGTTCGTTTCGTTTAATTGGGAATATCTTTTGGAGCCGTTCTTAAACAATTATAAAACAATAGCGGACCGCTCCGTCTCCGCTCGGGTCTTAAACAAAAATTTCAACTATATTTGACGTTGTTTTATTTTTCTAAATAAAAGAACACTTATTGTGGCATAACTATAATAGTTACACATATGCTGTCCCAACACTTTTTGTAAATAATAAAGTATTCTACAAAGTCGTAGAGCATTATTTTATTCTACCGTCAATAGTTTTCGCAGGGCACGCGATGTAAAGAATATTGTAGGTATTTTTTTACACCTTAGGTTACATTATTGGAGTTTTAGTAAGGATCCTTAATTTTTTTCAAAAAAGATTGTAGCCTGTGTTACTCGGGAATAGTGTAGCTTCCAAAGAGTGAAAGAATTTTTCAAATCGATTCAGTAGTTTCGGAGCCTATTCAATCAACCAAACAAACAAATCTTTCCTCTTGATAAATATTAGTATTAGTATAGATTCAGCAACTATGCTTTCGTCACATTTAAGCTGGAGGTGGTGCGATGGTCTCCGGAGGGTGCCCGGCAAGGAGTGAATGAGGAGAGCTGAAGACCGGGCTCAGTGGTGTGGATTGGGAGAAGCCTGAGTCCATTAGTGGACGACTGTGGGCTGAGGATGATTATGAAGATAAAAATGAGCTGAAAGGAACCATGATACATCGGGGGATTATCAGGAATCGCCGGCGTCGAGAAAGCGCTTTGTATTGCGGCAGAAAAATAAAGTTCATTGACGGCCAGCCTGCAGTATCTCCATCTACAGAAGTAGATTATATTACAAAACAATTTAAAGATAATCGATTTAATGATAATCATAATATATCACCTCATCTGACGGCGTGTTTGTAAATTAAAAAAGAAATATAAAATTTACGATCTCCACTTATTTAATTACACCATATATTATGTTACAAAACGTGTGTGGATCAAAACGGGAGTGATAGCACAGATTTATGATAGGGTTACCAAAAATGATTTTAGTTTCAGTTTGAGAATCAAATATTTTATGTCATATTATTATGTGCCTTGGACATATGAGCGGCAAGAGTCGGCCGCAGTTCAGACATGTAATTGAGGATTCATTAATGCAGAAGATATCCACGAAACCTCAACAAGACATGGTCACCTTATGATCTTAATATATGTTCATTCATGTAGGATTGGTAAGAACCACATTCCCGATCCTGCGGACAGAATGGAAAGCAGTCGACGTCGCCCAAAACACGTCATCTCGGATCCTCCCGATCCACTAACGGTGCTTCTAGGTACTTCAAGCACCGGTCACCGTTCTCGTCGAACCCGTCGCTTGCGACGAAGGGCTCGACGAGTAAATTAACTCTCAGACAGAGCCCACTGAGTTTCTCGCCGGATCTTCTCAGTGGGTCGCGTTTCCGATCCGGTGGTAGATTCTGCGAAGCACGGCTTTTGCTAGGGTTCGTGTTAGCAACGTCATCAGGTTTGAGCCCCGTGAGCTCACCTACAAAAGTTAGGGTTACGCTGAAATAGCCTCTCAAGGCTCTAAGCTTAGGTAGGAAAAAAAAAAAAGGTAAGAACAGAACGTATGAAATTAGTGTGGAACGGAGCGATAAGGTGCGAGTGAGAGAAAACGGCAAGAAAGAGAGAAGAGAATGACAAACAGAACGACAGAGAAAAAAAAGGATGGCGAATACGGTTAGATTAAGCAAGGCGTAAAAGATGTCAGTTGATTTTTTATTATTATAACAAAGGAGATTTTAGAAAAGAAGAATAAAAGTGTAGTGCAACAGTGGGATAATTTTATTTTATGCGCCACGACCCCAATTCATTTGACCCCCGTTTGATTCGATGGCAGTCATCGTTTGCAGTTCCGACTAACGACCTAACCCGAAGCAGCATCTCTAAAGTCGCGGACACATGCTTTGAGGCTTCCGACTGTATCAATACACCGCTGGCTCTCTATGTCGTATCTGGGTCCTTAGTACTACGTATTGAAAACTCGATGTGTTCTCTATACACTCCGACACGCTCGTTACGATTTCGGTTCGAAACTTTCTGGAAATCTTTAGATTAGTCCAGCAGGTGATCTCGAGAAGTTTGGTAGCGATCGGTTCTAACTTAAATCAAAGATTAGCCCAAAAATCTGCTCAGTTTGACTAGTATTAAAATAATAATGTATGGAGCTTAAAAACGCAGAAAACAAGCTTAAATAGCAAACCGAACTTACAATTAATTACTTTCGCTTTTTTATTATTCTGTTGATACTGGTCAGGATATTAGGGTGTATTGTATTTTCATCGATACTTGATGCACGTCCAAAATTTCAAGTTAATCGGACATCTTCAAGTCAATGATGTTCAAAGATTCCGTTACATACAAACAAACATACACATCTACATACCAATCGTCCGCCTGTCCTGGTGAAACTGAAAAGGCCTCCGGGCCACCAGTAATCCTTCAATCGTAAAAAAAAACTACAAAACTAATAAAAGCATGTTATAAACCATGCTATAATCTCGCGCTTGGACCAAACAAATTTTGCAAACTTAAGCAACTAATGCTCCTACTATCATCTCAGTCCATTACTCTACCGACCTGCAACCTAAAGCGAAGTTACCTGTTTGACATACCCCCCTACGTCAGAGTCCGTTGAACCCGCACTTTATTTAACAGTTAATGACAGTTAGAGTACAAAATAACGCTCCCAGTCCAATGGGAGGTCATAGGAAACGAAGCCTAAACAGCCAAGTACATTGATTTAAATGTAGAGGCGATATCTGTTATGTATGCAAAGTGGAATGAAAAGGAATTACGTTAAGTGGATTATCTGAAACTGACTATGGCATGAAATTTAATTAGAATAAAATTTAACGAGATAAAGATGAAACAATGTCTCGGGTGCAACGGAAACTAAGACTTTCGGAAGAAATCCTAGAAGCCACGCTCAAGGAGCTTATATTTATAATATGACAGATGTTAAGCGGATGAAAACCTCTCGTGTTTTTTTTTATTGCCCTTGTATGTAGACGAAGCACACGGCCCACCTGATGGTGAGTGGTTACCGTCGCCCATGAACTTTAGGCAGAGCTAAGCCGCTGCCTACCGCTTAATACTCTGCACAAGCCTCGTTTGAAGACGGACATGTCATAGCGCTCGGGAAACACCGTGGAGGGGAGCTCATTTCATAGCCGGATGGTACGTGGAAATAAAGATACCTGGAAACGCACTGTGGATGAACGCAGTGGCTCCAAGTAGTACGGATGAACTCTACTCCGGAGGCGGGCGGTGCGATGGTAAAAACGAGACGATGGCATCATCTCGAATAATTCCGAATAATGTAGAGATAAACTCATAAAACAAAATTCACGTCAGATCACTATTCGCTCTTGGCGTTTCCATTGCAAAGTACGCGATCAAAAACGTGTCACGGCGAAAGGTTTATGTTGTTACTAGCTGACCCGGCAGACTTCGTAGTCAATAGATAAATAAAAGACCTAAACTTTTGTATAAAATAAACTTAAAACAAACAAAAGAAATGCGTCCGACGGGGATTTTTGTTCAATTCCGAGCATTTTCATATTTATAATCTTTCAAACCTTCTCTGGACTTCCACAAATAATTCAAGGCCAAAATTAGCCAAATCGGTCTAGCCGTTTTAGAGTTTTAGCGAGACTAACGAACAGCAATTAATTTTTATATATATATAGATATATAGATATAGATTACAGGAACAGCCCTAGTGGCGACGGCTGACCGATAAATCGACCGCGCGTCGAACGCGGCGTGGAATGAAATCGAAACGGGAATCGATCAGTGCGAAGTGACTCTATCAACATTCCTGGTGGTCAACTAGTGACGCCTTCGAACCAAAACGGGGATTGATGGTTGATTTATGAAATGGAAAGTTTTTTGTCTTCAGGGCTAAAAGGCTGCAAGGAGTGTGTATTTGATTGATGATAAGAAAGACAGAAAGGATGACGGCTACTAGGAGAAGCTAATGGTGACTGGCAAAGTGGACGGAAAAATACCACGAGGTAGAGGCCCGACACGTTGGATTGACCAGATCCGCATTTCTTAGTTGGGTGGACGAGCTCACAGCCCACCTGATGTTAAGTGGTTACTGGAGCCCATAGACATCTACAACGTAAATGCGCTACCCACCTTGAGATATAAGTTCTATGGTCTCAGTATTGTTACAACAGCTGCCCCGCCCTTCAAACCGAAAGGCATTTACTGCTTCACGGCTAAAATAGGCGGGTTGGTGGTGCCTACTCGTGCGGACTCACAAGAGGTCCTACCACCAGTAAAAACTATTACTGCTCTTGGCACTACAGTCCACAAAGCTATACGCTTGGCGGCAGATAGGAACAAATGGCGTAGAGGGATCCACGATAAACTCTTGTCGCGAGGAGGTGGTCACGACCCTCAGTATTCAGGAAACCGAAACGAGAAGGAGGACGATGGATCATACCGCAGTCTTGGCCGTATTTGCTGCTACACCAAACAATGCCATTGAAAACGCCAGTATCAAGTTCTCTAAAGAAATGCTCGGGGACGTGTACACGCCCCATAGAAATAGCCACGTCATTACAGATCCTCCCCATCCATTAACGGTGCTTTTAGGTACCACAAGCACCGGTTACCGTCCTCGTTAAACACGTCGCTTGCGACGAAGGGCTCGATGAGGGAATTAACCCACAGATACAGCCCACTGAGTTTCTTGCCGGATCTTCTCAGTGGGTCGCATTTCCGATCCGGTGGTAGATTCTGCGAAGCACTGCTCTTGCTAGGGCCAGTGCTAGCAACACTCCGGTTTGAGCCCCGTGAGCTCACCCACACGTTAGGGCGAAGCTGATATAGCCTCTCCAGGCTATCAGCATAGTTGAAAAAAAAAAGAAATAGCTCGCTGATTTTCTTGCCGGATCTTAACAGTGAGTCGCGATCCCGATCCAGTGATATATGCAGCGAAGCACTGCTCTTGCTAGGGTTAGTGTTGGCAAATTATCTCAGGTTGGGCCCGTGAGCTCACCTACCCGCCTAGCTGGAATAGGCCTCAAAGTAAGGAAAAAAACGTGCTCACGAAGGAATTCCACAATAAGTGAATATCACCGTGTGGTAAAAAAAATCGAGACATCAACCTCACGTCTCAAGATAGTCAACGGTTTACTCATTCATTGTGATGTCTATGGTCTTCGATGATTGTTCCGTGCGAAGCCTAATATGTAAGCCAGAGCGAATAAATAATCTACACAGCACGTAAAGTCCGGAGACATTAAATCAAGACGAACATTCTTCAGACAAAGAATGATTCTAACAAAATACTAAAATAATCCCCCATAAAGGTAGCATTAAAGAAAAAAAAAATACCACAGCTTCCAAAGTGAAAGTCGCTTGGAACCGGACAACGCAGTGTTACAGGTGCCGTATCGGGCATCGTCTGTCGCCACAGTTCATTTGTACACAGTAAATCAAATGTAATTAAATACGCTTGCGACCGTTGCTGCGTTCTCGTTTAACGAAAGCGCTATGGAGAAATCGTTTATATGGAACATTAGTGCGCAAGTTGTGGCCACTTCGAAAATTATCTAACCATTTAGAAGGTTTCAACTGAATTATTATTTTTTATCATGAAACTTAATACAAATAATTGTGGTTGCTAAAATTCAGCAAATTACGTGAGCGAAATAGAAAAAGCAAAATCAGGACTGTGCGTTTTGGGATCAACATTTACTGGCATGATAGATAAAAATTCAAGAATTCCCAATAACTAAATCGATGGCCCTATCTATTATCATGCTACTAGATATACAAAGAAAAGAAACATTAAAATAATTTAAGTGAATTAGCGGTGCATCCAATAGCAAGATCGTCCATCGCTTCATTGACCGGCTAATCTCTAGTCTATAACTATGCGGTTAATGTTTATTTTTATCGTTATTATTGTTTTAAGCCTTTTTTTTTGTTTGACACATAACAAAAGCCAATGTTCTCCTGCACCAATCTTTATGATAATTATTATTCTCTTAATGTGCCCCTTTCGCTTCGTCTCCTTATCACCTATCCACTCAGCACATATATTATCCAGTATATCTACGAGGAGTTAAACCGGAAATGTATCACTCGCATTATTATTTACGATAATTAGTATTTTCGGATTCGTCTCGATCTCAGCGGCCATTTTAGCTGATCTTCTGGCTGATGACAACATACCAAATTTTTGTCTCACTGTCTAAAAATGAACTATGAATTGTTTATCTCAAGGAATCGGTTAATTATGTGTTTTTCTTTATGAAGTGCAAGCGAGACGGAAACTTGACAAACTGTATGAAGATTAATCACGCGATTAATATTTAAGATAATCTTAATCTCTATATTCTTTAGATTAAACTTTGTCTTGTAGAGAAAACGTTTGTCGCGTTTAAAAAAGATTTATCTTTATAAGTTAGTTTATGCATTGGAGGCATTTAAATATTTTGAATGATATTTAAATGAATTATTCATTTACGTCGCATTCTTATACTGCTAATAAGTTTGTCAACTTATCATTGACATTATCTATGTCGGGGGCACGAGCTCTCTGGCTTGCCGCTCACGACCGAAATCCGATGGTACGTGACAAACAAAATCCCTACAAACACAAATTAAATGAATGTAGTGGATCCGAATGGATTCTTGATCCATTCATTCCTCAGATCTCGACGCTGGATGGGTGCAATTCCTCCAAAAGGTCCAAACAAACAAATACCTTTGAATAATATATGTATTTCAATTCAAAAGGTACATTTTTTATCCGTCTGTTCAATTGTTATTGAAAACAAATTCGCGGCAGGAATAGGTAAAATGTATTGATTATAATACAGCCCGCCACCCATACTACAGGACATAACAGGGCAGGGCATACGTAATATAATAGAACTGAGATGACTCATCGATATAGGTGTAAACAAACCGACGTTCCATCTCAAAGGATTGCATCTAACCTGACATGTTGAACTAACGGTGCAGGACTTATCTCGGCGGGGGGCAATTAACTGTACGTTATCTTATTTATCTAGCGTCATGCTGATATGTCGACGCAAATCTTAATTTCAATAAACTGCTATTCACGTTGTTGATGCGTACGGTGCGGCGACGTGTAAAAGAATGACCGAAATCGAATGGGCCGCTAGTTTAAATGCGCTATCGTTCCGCCAATCACAAAACGCGAATAGTCAATTAAGTGACGAAAACAGCGTAGCGAATAATTCCCGGTGCAAATATTTGAATTTCGAATACGGAAGCGGTTTATGTAAGTTATCGAACTAACTGAGTTATGTAACGTTAATTACCAGCGTATTTCAAATGTTTTCAATGTTCTATTCAATCGAGCAAGGTACAAAATGTTATGCAGTAAAACTACTTCCAGAGTTTTACTAACACGTGCTGATTGTTTGATTTAAAAATAAGTTTTGAAGGTAGTTATGGTAAGCGTTTCCATCTTCTATAAATTTGGGGGAGGGCGATTGTTATATGCTGGTGTATACTCAGAAAGCACTGTTGTTCGTTCTTCGATGAATAGCTTTGTTGCTTTACAATACCCATAGGAAGAGGTGAGTTACTGCTATTATAGGGCAAGCATGATCCCCTGTGTACAATTTACTGGTGGTAGGGCCTCTTGTGAGTTCTCGTGGGTAGGTACCGCCACCCTACCTATTTCTGCCGTGAAGCAATAATGCGTTTCGGTTTGAAGGGTGGGGCAGCCATTGTAACTATACTGAGACCTTAGAACTTATATCTCAAGGTGGGTGGCGCATTTACTTTGTAGATGTCCATGAGCTCCAGTAACCACTTAACACCAGGTGGGCTGTGATACCGTCCACCCATTTAAGCAATAAAAAAATTAATCAGAAACTTTTCTAATACATGCGCTAAAAAACATGATTCATTTTGTTTTAGGCAGAAAAAACCGATTTAAAAGCTAAACCATACACCATCGAACCAAAATGACTGATTTTAAGCAAAATAAATCGCTCTTATTCTTAACGTTGAATCTAGAACTTCAGCCTGTATTCTTATTAAGCTATAAAAGCACGTACAGAAATATCCCATTAAAAAAGTCCGGTTAAATTAAAACATCGTAGGCGAAGTACCGTGGAGATAAGCGTCGTTGATACGTTATCTGTTCGTATTCGGAGGCGGCGGTGTGCAATAAGGAAACGCGTTGATGCCCTCGGTCCGGACGTGGGCGGGTGCCGCGGCCGATACAACCTGTGACCGCCTTACGTATTGTTCGAGTCTATGTTTTCAGTGACTAGAACTGGCTTAATGCGATTGCTATTCGTAAATCGGGTAGGTGTTCGCTGACAGATGGAAACTTCTAGAATTTATAGGAACGATCGAGAATATCGTAGATTTTTGAAAATAAATGATCACGTCTAATCGTGGACTTCGGCTTTAGAAACGCATTATCTATAAATGCAGGAGCTGCAATAGATAGGGACAAACTCCCAAACTCAACTCTAGTGGTGCAGTAATAACAAGGAGATTCCGTGTATCATTCCAGGCTAAGATTTTCTGAGCCTTACGGATAATACCCAGTCGGGATTCTATTGCTTGACAAAAAATCAGAATAACAGTGACGACGTTTTCATGATGAGTTTGAATATACGAGTATAAGCCAGTAAGGTAATGCTCGCTGGAATATCTACCTCTAATCTCTTTCCTCAAATAATTGTTTTTATACGTAGCTCCATTTTCATACGAAAATTAATACACAAGTGTAGTAAAAACCAAACCCGCAAAATTATAATTTGCGTAATTACTGGTGGTAGGACCTCTTGTGAGTCCGCACGGGTAGGTACCACCGCCCCGCCTATTTCTGCCGTGAAGCAGTAATGCGTTTCGGTTTGAAGGGTGGGGCAGCCGTTGTGACTATACTGAGACCTTAGAACTTATATCTCAAGGTGTGTGGCGCATTTACGTTGTAGATGTCTATAGGCTCCAGTAACCACTTAAGACCAGGTGGGCTGTGAGCTCGTCCACACACATAAGAAATAAAAAAAAAATAAAAAAAAATTATACGATTTATAGCGCGCATTCGATCCGCTTGTAGCTGATAATAAAGTTGTTTGCGGTTTTAAACATTAGAAAAAATGTGTGCAATTCACACGTGGTAGAAGTGAAACCTTCCAAAATTAAAATACAATTATCCTAAACGTCTTAAGTATATGTAAAATTTTGTCATTAGTAAATAATTGTAAGGTAGCGCCCTCTGTGAATTGATATTTTAATTTCACGTATAATCCTAAATTAAAATTCACTACAAGAGCTTTCATACACACGTTAGTATTAAAAAATCTCACAGATGGCGCTGTATTAAATAGTATGTATATTACTGTCTCATTCTTTGCTGGCTTCATCCTACACATTTTTGTATTTGCGTCTCTTACCTGTCGTTTTTTCCGTTGCATCCGGTTTGAAATCACAACGATTCTAAAGAAGTTTTCACTTCAAAAAAACAAGAACATTGAACATTGACTAAAGACATTGAACACGTCGATGCAAGATTGAGACGGTCCTGTTTCTAAATGTATTTGCAAAGATACGTTTTCTGTTTGTTTTTCTATTACGAGTTACAAACTAGAATATGTTCGCGCATGAGACGGACGCGTGAAACGTGAATATGTAGTTCCTTAGAACGAGTCGTTACTTTCGCAAAATTTAGTGTTTGCGGAGTTTGAATACGGGAAATGTGTGGTTATGATTTTTTTTATTGCCCTTGTAGGTAGACGAGCATACGGCCCACCTAATAGTTAGTGATTACCGTCACGCATGGACTTCAGCAATGCCATGGGCAGAGCCAAGCCGCGCCATAAGCCTCGTTTGAAGAAGGACATGTCATAGCGCTCGTGAAACACCGTGGAGGGGAGCTCATTCCAAAGCCGGATGGTACGTGGCCAAAAAGATCTCTAGAAACGCACTATGGATGAACGCAGTGGCTTCAGGTAGTATGGATGAACTCTACTCCGGTGGCGGGCGGTGCGATAGTAAAAACGAGATGATGGAATCATCTCAAACTATTCCTCAAAGGAACACATTCCAAAGGATGTTTTTTTTTTTTTTTTTGCTTAGATGTGTGGACCAGCTCACAGCCCACCTGGTGTTAAGTGGTTACGGGAGCCCATAGACATCGACAACGTAAATGCGCCGCCCATCTTGAGATAATATAAGTTCTAAGGCCTCAAATATAATTAAAACGGCTGCCCTATCCTTCAAACCGAAACGCATTACTGCTTCACGGATGTGACGCGCGGCAAGTATTCAACTCAATGTATAGCATATTTAACTTTCAGATACGTTCCTTTTTAAATTTCACTCCCACATCATTACCTAATCTTGTGAAGAACTTTGCGATTCATCAACAATTGTTAGGGCCTAAATCAGCTCTAACTCAATGGTGCAACGGTTGTCCCACCCTAAAAATTGGAAGGCGTAATTCCTGAGCTTCACATACGCCGCCACACTTCTTCATAATATACACACCGAAGTTGTAAATGACGTCTTAAAATCCGATAAGGTCCGGTTCGATTCGCGATCAGAAGCAAATTAACATCACTAATACCGAAAGCCCACAGGTTCCCGATGCCCGGTGCTCACGTGCGATCGTTAAGACAAGCCAACAACTCTATCGAGCTCGTAACTCGTTAGATAGCATCGGGAGCCGCGTGGGAGGCAACCAGGGCCGCACGTACAGCCTCAATACTGACCAATCTCGACTGACAGGAACACGAGCTGACATGACAATAAACGCGTTTGTATACGTGTATATTTATATGTGCTTCTGCCCGCGGCTCCGTCCGCGTGGAATAGTTACTTTGAGATAACGCTACATTTTACCCCCCACTTCATTTACGTAGAGAGTGAAAATATTGTTGAATTATAGAATGTTAAGGAGCTATTTAAGCCCCTATTTTGAAACATTTTTTTATTGGTGCTCCACTTGTATTGGTCTTACCACTATGGTATATAGCCTTCCTCAATAAATGGGCTATCTAACACAGAAAGATTTTTTTAAATCGGACCTGTAGTTCCTGAGATTAGCGCGTTCCAACAAACAAACTCTTCAGCTTTATGATATTAGTATAGATGCGCTGTGCACTGTGCTAAGACAACTCTTATGCAAAAAAGTATATTGTCTATGGCACCCAAAAATATATAATAAGCTACCTGATGCTATAAAAAAAAGACAAATTATGTTTAGTTAAAAAGGACTTGAAAAAATTATTAACCTTAAGATGTTATTATACAGTAAACGATTTTTTCAATGATAGATCATTATGTTAATTTTAAATTCACTTCTTTATGTTCTTTGAATAAAACGAAAATATGACATAAACAACTAATTCATATTCAATTAATTAATTTTATTTATTGACATTTTAATTAATTAACTAATATATTTACTGACTGCATTTAATGTAAATAATTTTGAATAATATTTGCACGGTAACCTGGTAGAATCACGCTCTTCTATAAAATAATTATCAACAACTTTGTAAACCCTGCTTTAGCTAATACTCTTTTATTTGATCTGATTTGATTTGCGCTTTTTGGTTCGTGGACCGTTCGATATTGTCTCTCAGGGCTTGTTATAATCGAATACGTAGGTAGTAGGTATTATTGTGCGAAGTACTACGGATTGATAACATCGACTTTCCTATTTCGACCCGATAAACAACAATGCGTTCCAGTTTGAAGTGTACTTTATTCTAATGCTTTGACACACGCGTGTCATGACAGAATAATCTTATGAGATAAATCCCGCCACTAATAGGTTAACGGCTGTTTGGTGTAGTGGTAAGTGACATGGTCACCACACAAGGGGGTCGCGGGTTCGAATCCCGCCAAGGGAAGATATTTGTATGATAAATATAAAATGTATTTTCCAGGGTTACGGATGTGTATTATATATATGTGCGTGTATAATAAAAATCTTACGTTTATTTCCGTTATCTGGTACCTGTAACACAAGTTCTTTACGAACTTAGCTCGAGATTACTTAACGTGGCGTGATCGTTAGTAAATATGTATGTATGGATATGTAATTGATGCGAAATAACAAGACCACGAGTATTAAGCGGCAGGCAGCGGCTTGGCTCTGCCCCTGGCATTGCTGAAGTCCATGGGCGACGGTTACCACTCACCATCAGGTGGGCCGTATACTCGTCTGCCTACAAGGGCATAAAAATAAATAAAGACTAACTGTGTACTTATGCGAGTTTTTTAACTTCTCGATCGCGTAAGAGTTAACTCAAATTTGTAGTTAGAACAGCGCCCCTAGTGGCAAACGAAGGGAACGAGCAGTTAAAAAACTCTCACTATACACACTGATGACTTGACAAAGACCTGAGGGAAAACCTGGATGTGTCCTTCAAAACCATTCATCTGAAAAAATACAGCTTGGTGCAAAACTTGACTTTTGACACGCTCTACAACCGCTTAATTGGGCAAAGATATTGACAGTGCCACGAAAAGGCCGGGTCGCATTCCCGCAGCTTTACCTTGCTTGATAAATATTTGTATAGCCTATTACAATGAGAGATACTTTCGTCAAAGATAAAAATCAGTTACGAGACGGCCAGGCAACGAAAGCCAAAGCAATTTCACTTTCCTCTGAGAGCACGCGTACCACAAATTGTGATATACTTAGCTTCTTTTTAAAAAAGAAATCACGCATGGTTATTCGGCACCAATTCAGGATTCCCTGTGTGAATGTACTAGAGGCTGACATACATACTTACATATGTTTTTTTAAATAAATACACATATGGATAATAAACACTTAAACAAAGAGCAAACAAACCTGTTCATCTTCATTCTTACTGGTGGTAGGACGTCTTGTGAGTCCGCACAGGTAGGCACCACCACCCCGCCCATTTCTGTCGTGAAGCAGTAATGCGTTTCGGTTTGCAGGGTGGGGCGCCGTTGTAACTTTACTGAGACCTTAGAACTTATAACCAAGGTGGGTGGCGCATTTATGTTGTAGATATCTATGGGCTCCAGTAACCACTTAACACCAGGTGGACTGTGAGCTCGTCCACCTATCTAAGCCTATCTAAGCTAATGTTTGCCCGATGTGGGAATCGAACCCACGACCCTCGGCGCTACAGTCAGTAGCGCTAACTACTGCACAGAGTCAGTGGAGATATCAGATGGTCAGGCATTTCGTTAGTCGATTACTATGACGATGAATTCACGAGGAACACATTTTATTGTCGCCATGGCAGAGTTACAAGTCTGCGTGTGTGTACCGGTCGTTATAAAATGTAACTTCTGACGTCAGTGAAGCAAGGGTTTTTGTGGGAGCACGATTGGATCGCGTGACGCAAGATAGGCAATCAGATCGGCGAGTACTCATGTGTTTCCGTGTCTCAATCTCGGAAGAGTGGGGTGTATGATTTAGAAACTATGCAACTATAGTTCGTGTGAAGGTGTAACTTCTGTTTGTTCTAACAATAATGCATGGCTCTACGAGATGTTGAATAACTTATTTGATCACCTTCATCTTTCATCCTCATCATGACAGTGAAATGAGGGTAGTTATAAAAAAATGGCGCTTACGTTTTTTTTTATTGCTTAGTTGGGTGGACGAGCTCACAGTCCACCTGGTGTTAAGTGGTTACTGGAGCCCATAGATATCTACAATGTAAATGCCGGCATGCACCCTGCGATATGAGTTCTAAGGTCTCAGTATAGTTACAACGGCTGCCCCACCCTTCAAACCGAAACGCAGTATTGCTTCACGGTAGAAAGAGGCGGGGTGGTGGCCCCCACCCGTGCGGACCCACAAGAGGTCCTACCATCCTATAATTTTGCGGGTTTGGTTTTTATTACACGGTGTTATTCCTTCACAGTGGAAGTCAATCGTGAACATTTGTTAAGTACGTATTTCATTAGAAAAATTGGTACTCGCCTGCGGGATTCGAACACCGGTGCATCGCTCAACACGAATACACTGGACGTCTTATCCTTTAAGCCACGACGACTTTTATTACATTTTATCATTACAATTTTTTCCGTCCAAGTGCCTGCTGCAAAGGCTATTAATCAGTGGTCCCTCGATCTTGTAAAAGTTGTTTGAAATATGTAAACTACATTAAATTGTCCAGAGATAAAGCGCGGCTTTCCAAAGAGAGCATAAATACCTAGTCAGGTCATAAATTCTGTCACATGTTTAATGTAAAATAATTGAAACAAGTTTATTCATTATGTAACCATTCATATACCAAAATGAACTTAACAAAACATAGATTCTTATGACACTAAAGTTTATTCAAAATGACCTCCGTGATTTTGAATACAGGCCTTCAATCTGCGCGGCCAGTTGTCTATCGCAGCACGAACGAGGTCCATGTCAATATCGGCGGCTGCCTTAATCAAGGATGTCTTGAGTGACTCCAAATTGGGATGAGGCTTTGAGCACACCTTTTCCTCCAAGTGTTGCCATATCTTGTAATCTAACGGATTCAAATCTGGACTGGAGGAGGGCCAGTCTTCGTGCCGGATGAAGTCGATTTCACGCGCCGCCAGCCAGTCTTGTGTGCTCTTCGCTCTATGAGCTGGCGCCGAATCTTGTTGGAATACCCAGTGCCTGTTATTGAACATGGTATGAGAAACAGGTTCCACAAGGTTCGTCAGGACTGTATTTTGATACACAACTGCATTCGTTTTTACACCTTTCTCACGAAAATGTACCTCTGTTAAGCCCCAATAAGAAACTCCCAACCATACCATGAGCGAGGATGGAAAATGACCTCGTTGGACACGCGGTATACGGGTGCTCGCTTCTTAACTACTGTGTGCGTACACCTTATCATTTTGTTTGTTGTAGCTCTCTTCTACGGTAAAAATTTTTTCATCCGAAAAAAGAATTTCCCGATATTTTTTTCCCGCGTACCGCTTCAACAAAGCGCGGCATCTCTTCAGTCTCAGGTCCATTAGACGAGCATTCAAACGATGTCCTGTTTTTCTTCGATATGCCCGAAGCCCTAAGTCTTCATTTAACACCCTTTTCACCGTGGTTCTGCTTAACCCCATCTGAAGGGCCAACAGTTTCTGCTTACGTTTGGGATTTCTTTGAATTCGCGCCTTCACAGCTTTTATCACTGCTGGAGTCCTAACAGACCGAGGGCGACCACTTCTTGACTTGTCATCTACACTAGAGTCTTCATTGTATCGTTTGATGGTACGATAAACGAATCTTTTGGTTATATTCAAATTTTTCAGTATGTTAAAAATTTGAATTGGCGCGTAACCGCAACGATGCAACGCAATAACTGCAACACGGTCTTCTTTAAGCGTCCACTCCATATTTAAAAATGAGTAAAATTCTAAAAGTATACATTTTTATTTTCATGAACAATTCGAAATTCGAATTCAATAAACTTTTTTGTGGCCAGCATTCTAAAAGAAAAGTTTTTACTGTGTGACAATACTTATGACCTGACTAGTTATAATAAATTCTAGTATTATTCGCAAATTCGTTCATGACTTCATACAATATATTTAATCATCACAGAAATTCTGAAAACACTCTCAGCTTTGGACATGCACGAATCCCACACACACATATTTATCGTTAGCGCACCCAGCTTATTCAAAAGCTATATGTATAATTAGAATCGCATCATAAATAAAGTTTTATATGCTGAGTTGAAACGTAATTAAGATATCCTGATGGTCGGCTGTCAACCATAACTCTATTCGATCATGTGTCCTATTGTTTATCGTTGGGCTTAAGAGCTTGGGCAAGGAAGGGTCATGAATACTACAGCTCTTAAAAACTCGAACAAGACGATTTTGCGGTGGGCTAGTGCGCGGTTTCACCATTCCGAAAACCGATACATAAAGGCTTAGCTTATTGTTAACCTTAAATAAGTAACCGTAATTATCTATTCTTTTATGGGGACATCCTTATTAGTCCCTCAATAGTGGGGCTCTCATTACCGCGTCTCTGATTACCGTCCTCGCCGAACCCGTCGCTTGCGACGAAGGACTCGACGAGTAAATTAACCCATAGACGCAGCTCACTGAGTTTCTCGCCCGATCTTCTCAGTGGGTCGCGTTTCCGATCCGGTGGTAGATTCTGCGAAGCACTGCTCTTGCTAGGGTTAGTGTTAGCAACACTCTGCTTTGAGCCCCGTTAGCTCACTACACGTCAAGGAAAAGCTGAAATAGCTTCTCAACGACCAAACTAACGCAAGCTCCGAAATCGAATATTTTGTGAGCGTATCTTTTGTGAGCAATGTCAGCAATCGCGCTAGTGGAACAGCACCCAAGAATTAATCTACATTAAAGCCCTCTCGGCACACGGAACTTGTCCGCGGAATTTACATTCACGGTATTGCCATATCGCCGGCACTGAGGTTATCTCGAGCCCTCTTTACGATGTGGAGTATCGCGGCGCGGTGGAGCTCGGCCTCAGCTCCGACCAAGATACGAATAAATGCATAATGTTACTTTCAATTTGCGAGATAGCGAAACATCGGTCGGATCACTTGGATTCACTTGTGATTTCTCTCCTGTATTTTCTCCAGTTTGGAATATAGAAATGTTTTATTTTTTTTATTCGATTTATAGCGGTAAAGAAACGAAGCTACACTGTTATGTTCAGAAAGCGAAACGTTTTACGCTATTATATATCGAAGGGTGAAAGGATATTTATATCGTTTAAGCGACATATTCGCTTAATACGCGACATTTATCTTTGTAATCTTATTTCATTTGGTATTAGCATCAACAGTTCGATGTTTTTAATTGAATTTCAATTAAGTTTACTCCATTCAAATAGCTGAAGAAGTTTTATTTGTTATATTTTTTTTCAAATGTTAACCTTTAAATGGTTTTTCTATAGATTTGCTTAAGTGTCGCCTATACCAAATAGCTTTTCACCATTCGATATATTTATTAATCTTAGCTACGTCAGAACGATCTATGATTATTCTGGTACTATTCATTCTTGTGTAGTGGACTTCACTTGACTTACGGAAAAAAAATCCCCTATTTATGAGTAAAAGAGTTCACGACCAACCTAGTATTATGTGGTCACCAAAATCTACAGGCATTACAACGCGAATACCGTGACATCTTGAGACATAGTTAGGCAGCGTTTTGGCTGTACCTTTGGCATTGCTGACGTCCACGAGCCACGGTAACCTTTAGGTGGGCCGTATGCTTGTTTGCCTAAAACGGCAATAAAAATATCAGATAGTCTTAATATTTTATTAAAACTAACTAGCTGACACGGCAGACTTCGTAGTGCCTCAATCGCTAAATAAAATACCTAAACTTTTGCATAAAATAAACTTAAAACAAACAAAAGGAATCCGTCCGACGCGACGGGGGACACATCAAAGGGAAAACAAAATTGCTATTTTTATTTAATTCCGAGCTTTTTCATATTTATCTACCTTTTAAACCTTCTCTGGACTTCCACAAAATATAATTCAAGACCAAAATTAGCCAAATCGGTCCGTAGCCGTTCTCGAGTTTTAGCGAGACTAACGAACAGTATATTCATTTTTATATTTAAAAATAGATTTCTTACGTAACAAATTGGAGTGTACGCTTTCTCACCGATATGGCTTGGTGACACCTATTCGTTCTTTCCACTACTAACTTTAAAAAAGATTAATTTCGGTGTCGACTCGCTATTGTTTCAAGCCATCTATATAACTTACCGTACTGTTATGATGCCCTCTGGTTCCTAGCTTTCCTTTCATCATCACCTTTCCCGAATAGCATCAGCAGTTATGATCCTTTATTAGAGAAAAATCCCCTCCCTATCCAGTCAGTCCTATTCCTAATTCCACACGGCACGGTTGCCGTCATTAATCGTCGTGAAATCTTTATATTATATTCATTTCGTCAATAAAATCTTTTTTAAAAAGATATTTTTTCAATTCCGTATAACAGTACGCACAATAAGCCGAAAAAAAACACGCGTTATCCATGCAATGACATGATAGCGCATAAAGCCACATAGTTAAGCCGGCGGCTCACTGTTATCACAACGACCGTCCAGAGCTATTGTCATGTATATCGTTGGAGGTAGGCCATGCACATAAAACTCGATGAAGACATTAAATACTGTATTTTAACAAAAGACTAATGCTGTATCCGTCACGCCTAATTTTAATGACGCTTTTAATTATCTTAGCACGACTTTTATTCGTCGAAACTATAAGCCCTAAAATAAGACAGTTGTATACGAGACATACTGTGCAATTGCTATAAAAGAGAATCCAATGTATGTACTGCTTTATTTACAGGCTTGGATAAATAAAATAATGTTACGCCGGCAAGAGTGACGCCATCTATCGCCAAATAGTCGAACGAATATTGAGGATCTATTAGCACTTAGAATGATCGAGAAGTACAACGCCATCTATTTTCAGATAGCGGAAACACAATACTCGAAATGTGTGAAATATTTTCGATAACTCTAGGGTTGTTGTATCGGCTATAACAGCGTTGCAGAAATGGCACGCAGTCAGTCAATAATCGGAACTACTCGAAGCGAAACAGCGGATGGATCACCCGAAGCGAAGCGGAAGAAGTGAATTGAGAATTTTAATGTGTTTGTTGAGTGTTTTAAGTGTTGAATACGGTCTTAACTTGTAATTCGGTAGAATTTTATTTGTCCCGAACCCTAGCGCGTAACAATAATGCTTTCAATGGTAAAACTTAAATTCTGGAACTAGATACGAATGAAATAAAACATATACGAAAAGAAGGAACAGAAAAAAGTCCGTAACTACGTACACGTTTCAACAGATACTAGTGGTCCCCCGATAGTCGAAATTCGACTATAATTAATTTAAATTATAATTTTGAACATTATTATAATTCTATTGTCAAAGACTATTATTATACTTCTATAATCACAGCTTTCGCCAAGACTACACTATAGACATTTAATATTAAAGATAAATAATATTAATCTATTCTCAATTTGACCACAGGTTTTTTTTTTTTTTTTTTTTTTTTTTTATTGCCCTTGTAGGCAGACGAGCATACGGCCCACCTGATGGTGAGTGGTTACCGTCGCTCATGGACTTCAGCAAGGCTTTAAGCAATAACAAAAGTTTGGCAATAAACAAAGACAGTAGTATAGTTATAGTAGATATTATAATATATGTGTGTGTATGTGAAATACATGGTAGTGTGTGTAATGATTTTTTATTGATTTAATGTATTATTAATGCATTATTTAAAAAAGTATTAGCATTGTGCATTCCTTCTCTATATTCTTATAGGTGTGGGAAATTTCATACTCCTCCGTCCGCGTGATTTTCGTAAAAAGGGGTTCAAAGTTTTTGCTTCACGTATTAATATATAGATACTATTGGAGATACATCCAAAGTAGGGTTGACGTTAGGCCGACGGTCACTCGTTCACGCTTATGCAGCATCAAAGTATTTTGCTTTTTTCTTCCTACCCACTTAAGCTGATGGTCTTGAGAGACCGTTTCAGCGTAGCCTCAACTAGTAGGCGAGCTCACGGGGCTCAAAGCTGATGACGTTGCTAGCACTGACCCTAGCAAGGGTTATGCTTCGCAGAATCTACTGACGGATCGGAAATGCGACTTACTGAGAAGATTCGCCGAAAAACTCAGTGGGCTCCGATTGTAAAATACACTGGTTTTTTTTTTAAGGGATTTTATGACCTGGTAACTGAGACCTTAAGTCATGTCTTATTTTAATTTATATTCATATTTTTATGAAAAATGATAAAGAGTGAAATGAAATGAAGACGACTAATTTGAGACATTAATCAACTGGGATGAAATTAAATGAAATGAAATGGGATGAAATATAATCTCAGTAAAATGGTGGTCATTTACTAAGATTTTTTCAGTGGACTTTTTGGAGGGTCCCGAGAAGTTACGTCCAGCGGCTTTGTTTCATTTTTCCACATTTGTGCACTTTCACAGATATTAAACAGTTAATAAACCACCATTATTACACATTTAAACCCGAAGAAACACTAAATAGACAAAATAAAACAAATCACACAACTTCACTCCTCGCGTTCTCGCCAAAAAGTCTAAAATACACTGGTAAACCTAGAAAGAATATTGTATAAACAAAATCAAACTCGCAATCATTTGAAATATGCATATTTACCTATCTGTTTGGATAGCAATTTACTTCAGCCACTTCTTGCCGATAAAATCTCTAAAATCTCCCTCCTGCGTTCCGAATATACTGCTAAAGATATTATTACAGGAACAAATCGAACAATAAATTTGCATTTTCCACTGCGAACTTCATTACATATTTTAACGAAACTAAGTAACAAGCAAGCCATTTTAATTTACATTTCTGTTGAAAACGTTCGCAGATAATTTCTTCAATGTAAACATAAAAGAGGCAGCCAGTTGTAAAATCAAAAAACGACATTTCCGAATGAACATTTTCATTTGCGAGCAAAACAAGGACGAATGAATTTTATTAAAATTATCTCTCGGGAACCGCGAGTGAGCCGGCGTAGTTTCATTATGCATTTTATTAGCGAATAAATAATGTATTTGCTAGAATCTTAAGTAAAATAATGAAAGTAGGACTGTACGATTATAAACCTTATTCCAAAGAGATAAATACTATCTCCGTTGTTTTTATCTAAACAAACAAATATTAGTGTGTATATAAATACAAAATAAATACAAATTGTCTGGTTGCAATGTCAATATAACTGTATTTTACAAAATACATAAGAAAATATATACCGTATTTATTTTGAAAAGACTTTTTCACATTTTATCTTTTTTTTTGTAGTTCATACAGGTGACTGTTCTCACGGCCTGCCGGGTGTTAAGTCGCAGCCAGAGCCCATAGGCATCAATAACGTGAATGCCACCGACCACCTTGAGACTTCAATTCAAAGCATTAATTCTATAATGGAACGGCTGAGTCACCCTTCATACTGGAAGGAAATCATACTTCATACTTCTTCGCGTGGAAATAGGCAAATAAATTGATGAAAAATGACACCTTAGAACTTTTTTCTACGTGAACCGATTTTGATGTTTTAATTTGAAATTTGCTGCTTCTCGTGTGGTTCCACTTAAATTTTATTCAGATCTGATCAGCTTTTTGAATTACCCTTAACAATGCATAATATATATTTAGATTCGACTAGACTAATGTTCTTCTTCTTCTTCTTTTTCTCCACCTTATCCCACTAGGTGGGATCGGCACAGCAAATTTTTCTCTTCCATTCTCTTCTATCAGCCGTCAGCTCAACACTCACTCTTCTCTCTCTCATATCGCCATTCACACACTCCATCCATTTCTTCTTCGGTCGACCTCTTCCCCCTCTACCTTGCACTACCATTTCCATACATCTCCTAGTCAAATGCATCTTCTCTCTAATGTTATTCTCATTTTGTTTTGTTGAAGTTAGTTTTTCTTTGGTCAAATGCGTTGGTCTAACGCTTTCCCAGAAATTTATCTGGTTCGGTGATTTTCGGACTTTAGAACAAAACCAATACCTATAGATCAAATTCTCAAAACTTTAGAAGTGTAGGTAATTACTAAGCCTGCACGGGTGGCTGCCATGATTCTGCCTGCCGAGAGAATATTGCATAAGACTCGTCAAAAAACCTTGTAAAAGCCGACCAATCATATTCTAACAATAGCTGTACACCACATAATAATGCTAAAGACGTGATTAATCACGGACAGAACTATGATAAAAATCGATGTAAAATTACTCCCTCGGGCGCAACCATTGCGATCATATTATCATAGGCATTGATTGCTCTATTTCTCGTCGTAGGGTTGACTACGCGATCTTTATTTTGAAATCTCCATGATTTATTTCATATTGAATTGTTATTCACAAAACAAAAAGGAACGGATTTTTTTAATAAGTGGGGTAAGAAAGGGGTAAGTGCGAATGAAGTTTATTTAATACGCTTCGTCTGTAATATCTCTCTTGCGGTGGGCCAAGCAAAACTTAAAGTTTTCAGTTGTACAGATGTCGCATATTACACATATAACATATATCCTATTAAAATACATTGCCCGCTATGAATTTGTTAAATAGATTGGGATATATTTAGACAGATGGCGTAGTTTACCACTCACTGAAGATCATGGATGTTGTTCATTACGAAGATATGCATTCGAAGCCCAAAAACTCGGTTAATATAGTTGCATTGCATTGGCAATGAAGTATGAGATTCGTTACTACACTAAATATGAACGGATGATACATACGAAATTTCCAAAATAATATAATGACAAGAAAAAACGCGATACGCGAGCGATTAAACCTTAACAGTAGTTTAAAATTGAGTTTATTCACAATTACATTTTAAGTGTTGTGCATTAATGATGCATTAATGTGATCTTCAACCGCTTTTCACGAGGTCTTGTATTATTTATTCCATCACCTCGTTTCTACCATCGCACCGCCCGCCACCGAAGTAGATAGAGTTCATCCATACTACTTGGAGCCACTGCGTTCATCCACAGTGCGTTTCCAGAGATCTTTTTTGCTACGTACCATTCGGATTTGGAATAGGATCCCCTCCACGGTGTTTCCCGAGCGCGATGACATGTCCTTCTTCAAACGAGGCTTCTGGAGAGTATTTAAAGGTAGGCGGCGGCTCGGCTCTGCCCCTGGCATAACTGAAGTCCATGGGCGATGCTAACCATCAGGTGGCCCGTGCTCGTCTGCCTACAAGGGCAATAAAAAAATCCAATCTTCCCAACGCTTGTCTGATTTATGACAGAATCGGTCGAGGTGGTACTACTTAGTCGTTCACACTAAGCCTTAATGGTAAATGTTATCGAGTTAATAAACTGATCGCAGCCAACCCTAGTCGACGCGAATGACGTATTCCATATGAAAACCTCTCAATTAACGCGTGAATACTGCTTACGATGACCGGCCTAGAACAAGGCTGGCCGCCAAATTACAAGCCACAGGCGTGATGTATGGAGTACACGCTTAATGGCGTTTTTTCAAGCGAGATGCTCGCTAGAGGATCTCAAATTTTGGTCGGTTCGTTTAAGCTTTACTGAGTTATCTATACTATTATAATATTATAAAGCAGAAGAGTTTGTTTGTTTGAACGCGCTAATCTCAGGAGCTACTGGTCCGTTTTAAAAAAAAACTTTCAGTGTTAAATAGGCCATTAGACCAATAATACAAGTGGAGCAGCAATAAAGAAAGTTTCAAAATAGGGGTTTAAATAGCTCCTTAACATTATATAATATAATTCAAAGATATTTTCACTTTTTACGTAAGTGAAGCGTTATGCCAAAGTAGCTACTCCACGCGGACGGAGTCGCGGGTAAAAGCTAGTGTAATAATAAAATGGCACAATGAGACCGTTGATCTTTACTTTTTTGTGTGTGTGTTTTTCTTCCTATCTTATCGCTGGTAGCCTAAGGGGCTATTCCAAATAAGCGCGGTTTGATAGGTGAGCTCGCGGGGCCCAGCCAGGGAGGCCTTGCAACACTAGCCATAGTAAGAGCAGTGCTTCGCGGAATCTACCACCGGATCGGAATTGCGACTCACTGAGAAGATCCGACAAGAAACTCTGTGGCTTGTGCCTATGGGCTAGATTGCGCATCGAACTCTTCGAGGGATATTGCTGTTGTTATACGAATGGTATGTGGTGGTGGTGGTGCTGTGCCACTTACTCGGCCCATCATCAGGAGGGCCCACTGCTCGTCTGCTTACAAAGGCCGTCATAAAAGAGCTATGTAGTGAGTGAATGGACGTCTTAAAGGAGACTATGGAATTTTCTGGAGAACTGGTACCGACCTGAATATTATAACGGGGTACTGCCATCACAATCTGTTTTAGCACGTTTTGAGCCCGGGTATGTACCAGACCCTTTTAATTTCTCTCGCGAAGGAATCATGCTATGCGGTTTGATGGGTGGCGCAGCTGTGGCACAATAGAAGCTTTGACCCTTGTTTCAAGGTAGGTTGTTTCTTTAAGATGTCTATGTGGTGCAACAACCACCCAACATCATATTTTTTTATTGCTTAGATGGATGGATGAGCTCACAGCCCACCTGGTTTTAAGTGGTTACTGCAGCCCATATACATCTACAACGTAAATGCGCCACCCACCTTGACATATAAGTTTTAAGGTCTCAGTATAGTCACAACGGCTGCCCCACACTTCAAACCGAAACGCATTACTGCTTCACGGCAGAAATGAGCAAGGCGGTGGTATCTACCCGTGCGGACTTAAGAGGTTCTATCACCAGTAATGCGTGGGCCGGGAGCTCATCCATACAAGAAGCATAGCAGAAAAAGTATATTTTTTCTCTGGAGTGCTTGAGTACGCCACTGGTCGCTACACGCAACGATGCATTTTAACAAAATAACCAACAATTTTTATTATCCACTCCCATTTTACTGCCCACGTAAGTATAACTTTAAAGTCTGGTCACACTTAAGGCGTTACTTGAAGACGAAAAGAAATCAATCATCGATCGATCTAAATGAACTGATCACTAGACGGAAGTTGTAAATTCTTCGAATAAAACGGAGCTTAAAGTTCAAAGCTGTTTTTTTAGTTCGTTGATTTTTCGTTGCCCTTTTAAACAGACTGGCAAAGGGTCGCCGTCATGACGTCAGTAATGTCATGGGCACAGAGCCAAGCTTGAAGTTAAGATACACGTCGGTTTAAGATCCTCTGTATCAGATTATGCAGGGGTGCATATTCTGTGGCAACTTCCTCATTCCGCTTCTTCAATGCAGGAATAGCATCGTGTGGTTAAACGTAAAACTGTGTATCGTGAATTTTCAAATTTCCACGTATTTCTATCGCGATGCAATCGAACCTTCCAGAAATCGGTACTAATTCCATTATTCTAATCTAATTTCAGACATTAATTCTCGAGGTGGTGTGAGGGCCATAAGTTCTTTTAACTGCTGATCAACGCCTACGCGAGTCTATTGGCCCATCAGTCAGAAGTCAATGGGTTCCGATCACTACTTAACGTCGGGTTTGCTGCCATGACCTCGTCCACCCATCTAAGCAATAGATAAATAAAATGAACCTATAATAAATGCATCATAGCCTTCAACATTAAGCTGTATCGCGTTACATTTTATCTTATAAGTATAACGCCAACAAGATAAGTACATACAGATTCAACGAATAACATTTACCGACCAACTAATACTGACCTCAACCGGAGATCGTACTTTGAGGTACAGTGATAATTATCACGAAACAAAGGCATTGTTTAGTTGGAGACGAAGGGAAATCGCTTCAGAAAAAAGTGCCAAATCTATACGAGAGCTTTTATTGTCTTTTATTGCTTAGATGGGCGGACGAGCTCACAGCCCACCTGGAGTTAAGCGGTTGCTGGTGCCCATAGACATCTACAGCGTAAATGCGTCACCCACCTTGAGATATAAGTTCTAAGGCCTCATTATAGTTACAACGGCTGCCCCACCCTTCAAACCGAAACGCGTTACTGCTTCACGGCAGAAATAGGCGGGGTGGTGGTACCTACCCGTGCGGACTCAACATTTTTGTGTAGCATGAAAACGCCAGATCTTCAGGCTGCGAGTGGGATATCTTGAAGTTGAAGTCTGATTCTCACTAGAGACACATCTTCGATCGATGTTTCGAGGTTAGATGAAGAGTTTGACTAGTTGCGCTTCTCCTTCGCATCAAATCAGCACAAGTGACGAGAGGCTGACGGTTCTTGGATGTCTACCTGTATGGTCCGCTAGCTCATGACTCCGAAAGGCCAGGGTTTGGACTGGTTCAAAAGGGAGCACAACACTCCCGTCACCGGCTATGGAATGAGCTCCCCTCCACGGTGTTTCCTGAACGCTATGACATGTCCTTCTTTAAAAGAGGCTTGTGGAGAGTATTAAGCGGTAGGCAGCGGCTTGGCTCTGCCCCTGTATTTCGCGCGTATTTGGCTTACCCTGACCAGTCCCCAAGCGCGATTTCTTTAACCAAAACACCAGCGGGCCAGACTGCATCGAATCGTAATCCACATCGGGTTGTGTAACAACTTAATAAGATGCATCACTCTGTACCCGATTCTGGTTATTAGGCGTGGATTAAACCAACGATTTTTATTGGGAATTTCCTTAATTGTAATACAGTTGGGTAACACGGACTAATTTATTGTACAGATCAATTCTTAATGCATTAATTGTGTAAGCCGAGCTACGAAGCGTACGCAGCCTCCACGTTTTTTTTTTTTTTTTTTTATTGCTTAGATGGATGGACGAGCTCACAGCCCACCTGGTGTTAAGTGGTTACTGGAGCCCATAGACATCTACAACGTAAATGCGCCACCCACCTCGAGATATAAGTTCTAAGATCTCAGTATAGTTACAACGGCTACCCCACCCTTCCACGTTATGAGTTCCTCTTACACGAGCGACGATGTGGTATTTCTTTTCTGCGACAGGAATCCAATAACCTTACATGTGTTTTAGAACAACTTCCACAGTGTAGAAACGTTCTCGTGACGAAAGTCGGTTTAGATGTTGGTCGGAACTCGTATATATAATTTGCATACATGGATTTTTACTGGCGGTAGGACCTCTTGTGAGTCCGCGCTGGTACGTACCACCACCCTGCCTATTTCTGCCGTGAAACAGTAATGCGCTTCGGTTTGAAGGGTGGGGCAGCCGTTGTAACTAAACTTGAGACCTTAGAACTTATATCTCAAGGTGGGTGGCGCATTTAAGTCGTAAATGTCTATGGACTCCAGTAACCACTTAACACCAGGTGCGCTGTGAGCTCGTCCACCCGTCTAAGCAATAAAAAAAATGAATGCTTTTTTCGAAATCGTCGTTTCTATATTCGTTTTCAGTGCGATTACTCTTATTCATTGGGATTAACAGAAAAAAAAACAAACAGTACACTGTATAGCCGGTGGAAAACGACGCGATGCTCATGGACATCACTTAAGCCACTGTCGTATCGTATTGGTTGTAACGGAAGGCTGTCATTGCACCAGAAGCAAGAATCCGGCGAACCATATATCAGATAATTTATTTTCGTTCAAAAAAAAAAAAAAACAATGGCAGTGAAAGTTGATTGGCCACTTTTAGTAAAATCCATAGAGTGGAATAGGACAATAAACTTTGATAAAAAAAAACGTGTTTGGTTGAAATCGGAATGTGGGCCACTTGATTTTATGTAATGAATAGAAAAAAGGCTTTAAGACTATTTTCAAACCACACTTGAAAAATAATATATTTTTGTAACGTTGGTAGATACAGAGGTTTATTCTACAATTCCTTGAAGTCATGGGAATGCGCTGCTTAAGAGCGAAGATCGATTGATAAAGTTTGAAAATGAAAATATTTTTATTGCAAAAAACGTAAGCGAGTTTTTCGCATGACTTCAACTTTACGAATAAGTACATATTTCACTCCCAATATAAATTATTGTACCTTAAAATAAATTTAGTTTCGAAATATCCTCCAATCCGGTTTTTTAGTATTCAGAACGTAAATCCTTTACGTTTCCTTCTAACTTTAGATCTTTCCGACGCAATCGTAACTTCAACCTTATGTCTTAAAACAGACAGTGGAATTCACGTTGTTGCCTCGCTGTTCTGTTAGGCGTGTACTCATCTGCCGGTATAGATGATAATCCACCATGGAAAAAGCAGAGATCTGAATAATCGAAGTATAATAGTATAATACTAAGCCGTTTCGTTAATTTAATTGTTTTTGGGACCCAAACATCTTATAGCGGACATAAAATAAACCTACACGGCAAAAAAAACCTACGAATTTGCCATCGCATTTTTTATGCCTTTTCTTATACATTCATGAGGAATCCAAATCTTAAATTTAATATAAATAAAAAAAAACCACGAAAAATTACATTAATGTCGGATAAATTGAAAAAATATATATACAAGTCATCTATCTCCATACATTTCTCTGTTCCTATAACAACAAGGTGTTGAAAGCGATAGGCGTTCTATGCGCGACACCCGATGTCGCGGCGTGATGAATGACCAACACCGAAACTATGAAGACATTATAAATATTTATATACTTGTAATTATCGAGTTTTGATTACGAGGCGCATTAACGGACCTGTGAGAACATAACGTTTTTTTGTTTTTTTGTTATCTAACTTACACGGGATTAAGGTCTCTATGACGTAAGCGGATAATTTGATTTTGCGTCCGTAGTCTAACGGATAACACGCCCGGTAATTGTTGTAACTAGAGACTATAAGCAATAAGAAAAATTTGACATTAAACAAATAGTATGCACGCGTGCAAATACATGGTAGTGTGTGTAATGTTTTCTTTATTGATTTAACGTATTTTTTATGCTTTATTTAAAAAAGTATTAGCATCGTGCACTGCTTCTCTATATTCTCTATAGGTGCGGGTATTTTTATATTCCTCCGTCCGCGCAATTTTCGTAAAAAGGGATACAAAATTTTTGCTTGACGTATTAATTAATTAATATATAGATATGCAACTGTCAAACATTTCCACAAACGCCTGTCAGATTACGTATAAAGAAACGAATTGAAATAAAAGTAAAACAATTTGTCGTATTCACCTACGTATGTACATCTTTATTGTAATTGTATTTCGTCATGTTACACAGGAACACAAATAGGAGATGTCCCGAGGAGTGTTTCGGTTGAACAGACTCTCGTTATTGTGACGTTGTGTACGAGTATAGCAGGGGGCGACGAATTTGATTATACTTTAAGAATGTGGCGCGTGCATACGACGCGTTTAAAACGCTGCCTTTCAAACAATGACCCCTTGTTCTTTTAGACTTCTCAAGCGCCAGTCATCGTCCTCGGCGAATCCGTTGACGTAATCGACGTAGAGTTCGACGAGCGAACTAACCTAAATATACAGCTCACTGAGTTTCTCGCCGGATCTTCTCAGTGGGTCGCGATTCCGATCCGGTGGTAGATTCTGCGAAGCACTGCTCTTGCTAGGCCAGTGTTAGCAAATTCTTTTAGGTTGAGCCCGTCAGCTCACTTGATCGTTCGGGCGTAGCTGGAATAGCTTACTGGTGGTAGAACCTTTTGTGAGTCCGCACGGGTAGGTACCACCACCCTGCCATTTCTGCCGTGAAGCAGTAATGCGTTTCGGTTTGAAGAGTGGGGCAGCCGTTGTAACTATACTGAGACCTTAGACTCATATCTCAAGGTGGGTGGCGGCGTCACATTGAAGATGTCTATTGGCTCCAGTAACCACTTAACACCAGGTGGGCCGTGAGCTCGTTCACCCATATAAAAATAAAAAAATAAAAAAGTCACGTGTGAAACATGGCGACAATGAACTTTGTATTTGTACAAAAGCGAGCCCTTATTTTATTTTCGACTTTTATTAGTTCGATTTCTTAGTAAGTGAGTGATAGGTACATGATAAACATAGTTTCATTTATAAAATTAATAATTTTGACGATGCAAGATTGCTAATGCAAGTTATTAATTTTATTCGCTCAAACACAAAACAATATCTTTTTTCGATCGTGTAAAACTTACCTTTATACCATCAACACGCTTCGTGTAAACGAACCTTAACGAACGAGTTACATTTAAATAAAATCGCATCTATATTCAAATATTTTAATATAATTGAACAATAAAATAAATAAATAAACGAAATAAAACAAAACTCGTGTTATATCGTTAAGTCGAACCGCTCCGGGTGTTGGGCCTGTGAGCAATAACTGAACGACCCCGATACTCATCACGTCCTTAATATATTTTATTTAAATGTTTATACGGTGACATGTGACGCGGGCATACCAGACTACAGTTTGTAATTTCCCTAAATGAAATGACAATTATTGCGATTTTTTTTTTGTTATTTTAAAACACTACGTCTGTCGGGTTATTACCAGGATATCAATAACGTTCACGTTAACTTAATGATATATGGTTCATTCCCGTTTCGGATAGAGTAAGGCCGGCCACTCACATGCGCGCAAACATTCGAACATTGCACGAATGTTCGCGCGCATGTGAAGGGCCGTCAGACATTCATTCGCAAACTTAGCGGCTGTGCAAATGGGTTCGGTACTCAATTTGCGAACCCGTTTGCGCTTCCTCCTACACTTGTTTACGAATGTCTCACTAATTTCTCTTCTTTTTTAATTCGTCAATAGAACATTGATGAGAAATATAGTTTTTAATTCTTTCCCAATCGTCCCTTGGCCGTTAGCCATATGGTCCATTCATTTTGCAGGAGTTCAATGAACTCCATCACCTTGGTGTTGTTCCAATCCACGATGAAGGTACGCTACACAGTAGATGTTACCAGCTATGAAAATGGCGAAACATCCGTTACCTTCGCAATCGTGGGCGAAACTGGTCACACAAATGTGTGGATGACTACACGAATGATCGCGGTTCGCGTGCTTTGATGTCCGTTAAAAAACCGACACAGCTTGGAAAACCACGAATGCAGCGAAAACTTTGCATAATCATTTGCAAATGTCGTCCTACATTTGTGAGTTTGCGTATTCGTGCGAATGTGAGTGACCGGTATAAAATTCTAGTACACTTTATAAAGCTGTTAGGTTGTCTATTTTGAGGAATACAATTGTATTTTCAATTAAGTACCGCGACATTTTCGGGCGAATTTGTGACATGCGTTCAATGAAGCAAATTTATTTAAGTTTTCGTGGCCTAATAGAAAAGACGTCCGGTGCAATCGTAGGTAGCGATGCAACGGTGTTCGAATCCCGTCAGCGGATACCAATTTTTCCGATGAAATACATAGTTAACAAATGCTCACGATTGACTTTCACGGCGAAGGAATAAGGAATAGTTTGCGTATTTACTAGTGGTAGGAAGTCTTGTGAGTTCGCACGGGTAGGTACCGCCACCCTGTCTATTTCTGCAGTGAAGCAGTAATGCGTTTCGGTTTGAAGGGCAGGGCAGCCGTTGTACTGTTAAAAGTGAGACCTTACAACTCGTGTCTCAAGGTGGGTTTTACGTTGTAGACGTCTATGGGCTCCGGTAACCATTTAACACCAGGTGGGCCGTGAGCTCGTCCATCCATTTAAGCAATAAAAACAAAAATCCAATTAGTCCCATACAGTCCCAGGCTGAGCCCCGTGAGCTCACCTACAGGTTCGGTGAAGCTAGCTAAGCCTCTCAAGATTACTAGCAATAGGTAGCCAAAAAATTAATTGCTAGCTGTTCTATTAATGACTTATCTAGATTGCAAATTTCATTATTAGAAATGTGCCTTAAAATGATCGTACTTCCCAAATATTCTTCTTAAAAAATCGGGTATCATTTTAACGGCTGGCAACACGATCAAAATAGGTCACTCCTAGTTCCATAAGCGTTTTATTATTTTTCTTTTGTAATTTCAACGAACATTTAAGGAATGGTACACAGTAAGTTATACATAATATAATATTCTTTTTGTTATTTACTTTTTACATCATATTTTAATTCATACGCCTAACCTTGCACGTAAATTATGAAGATAATTGCGTTTAAATATATTTATCCCTATGGTCCATCGTTACCTTTTTTCAACCAGTGGCAATATTAAATACTATTAAAAGTATATATAGAAAAAGTGTATGAGAAAATTTAACGTAAAACTAAAGTACCTACCCACAATACGTGGTAACACGGGCGGAGTTATCGCTAAAATATAAGGGGCTGGTATAATCCGAGGTTATAGTTAAAAAAAAATGTTGTCAATGAACCAAAAAATTCAATACTTATTTTACAGTCAAGACCAGATCACAGCGTTCTTGATATTGACGAGACGTTGGTATGTTTAACGGTAGGCAGCGGCTTGGCTCTGCCCCTGGCATTGCTGAAGTCCACGGGTGACGGTAACCACTCACATTAAGGTGGGTCATATGCTCGTCTGCCTACAAGGATGATAGAAAAAAAAGTCGAAACCCACTGATTACGACTCGGTGGGGATTTAGTTAAGCACGCTCTTGCTAGAGTAGATGTCTGCAAAATGTTCTCAGGCTGAGCCCCGTGAGCTTGCCTACTAGTTAGACGAAGCCAGGATAGCACATCGAGGCTACACGGTTTTTACTGGTGGTAGGACCTCTTGAGAGTCCGCGTGGGTAGGTACCACCACCCTACTTATTTCTGCCGTGAAGCGGTAATGCGTTTCGGTTTGAAGGGTGGGGCAGCCGTTGTAACTATACTTGAGACCTTAGAACTTATATCTCAAGGTGAGTGGCGCATTTACGTTGTAGATGTCTATGGGCTCCAGCAGCCACTTAACAACAGGTGGGCTGTGAGCTCGTCCACCCATCTAAGCAATAAAAAATAAAAAATCTGGTACCCATAATACAGGAAATCCTTGGATAACCGTGCGTGATTTGTTCCCAGTTATTTATTTATTATGATGATACAAAAAAATATAAATTGTGATAGCTCTGTACCATTTTAATTTATAGTTTTATAAGGTTGGCAGCCTTGTAGAATATCTTCAAGACGCTTTGGACCACACATCGTTAGTTTTACTGAGAATAACGTAGATTATCATCATTAAGAGTTACGAAGATAAAGCCTTCAGGTGCCTGTCAGAACTGACGTTTTACAAATTAGCAGGCATGTTTTTTTTCTTTGGTTAGGTCCGTCCACGTGGCCAAGCAAATGGGACATAATCTATACAGCCAATTCTTTCATTTTAAAAGTAGGCTTCCGAAACTATAAACCGAAAATGTAATTATATATTTCGGAATATACGTATTATTATAGAATTTGTTTTGAAATTATAATAAAAGAAAAACTTAGACGATCATGTAGACATGGGCTTGTTCACAATATCATAATACTGTGTGATTATATTTTGACGTTTTTGCTCCTGCGGTACGCAGTGCAATTATGTTGCAGTCCGTTCACATTAAAAATGAGACACTATTTGATTGCAAACTGTTAATTTGCATAATTAATTGTGATAAGACGTCTTGTCAGTCTAGACCAGTGATTCCCAAAGTGGTCTATATTGACCCCTAGGGGTCTATGACAACCTGCAAGGGGCCTACGTCAGCGAAAAAAAATTTGGGGGTCCACGATTGTGGATCTCAACACATACACTGATAGTACCTATTTACTTACATCATACTATCTTATAATATCAAGACATATACATTATTTATAAAAGTACTAAAGTAGTAAAAAATTTATTATATATGTTTATAAAATTGTGTAAGTTGTAGGATGTTGGTATTCGCTTTGTAGTAGTTTTAATTTAAATTCAATTAATAAATTTATACATTGACATGTGTTTTTACTTTAAGTTTTTAATACTAAACTTTACTACAGTTAGAAATTTACAGGAAATCAATATCAGGTAAGTAGGGTGTCTACCCAACACGGAAAAACATGGCACGACACAAAAAAGTTTGGGGAACTCTGGTCTAGACGGATAGGTACCGCCGCCCTGCCTGTATCTGTCGCGAAGCAGTAATGCGTTTCAGTTCGAAAGGTAAGGCAGCGGTTGTACTGTAAAAACTTCAGAACTCCAGGTGGGTGACGGTATTTATGTTGCAGTTGTCTATGGGCTCCGGTAATCACTTAAAACTAGGTGTACCGTGAGCTCGTCGAAAAAAAAAAGGTTATTATAATGTAGGGTTACGGAGGATTTTACGTGATAGCGTCAGTAGCAGAACTATTCGAATTGCTAGCTCTGAAGTCACGCGAAATGAGAGATAAATGTGTCACAAGCCAATGCTTGAGCCGATTGTGCCTCTCTATCGTGTTTCGTGTACTCGCTTGCACACTCAGGCGGAACGTGACACTTTTTCGTACGTGCAGTCAATGTTCATCGATTTATAAGACGCTATCACGTTAAAAAGTACTAACCTCTCTCTAATCTTTTTTTGTATCTCACAACATCTCTTGATTAACAATTGCTATTATAAACAAATCGGCAATAGCCTATCTTTAACTTTCAGCCTAGAATCTAGACTGAAATAAAATTCGAAAATATCTCTTGGCAAGGAAACCACTTAAACGCATCCATGAAAACGAACACCCTTTGTTACACGAGACATTAACACACACACACAGTCACACAAATAACCGCTCCTAACAGTGCGATCGCTTTGAACACTTTGAACTGTGTCCAAACTGAAAAAGGACGCCATCACGGTCGTTCCGTTGCATCATTAAAATTTTGGCCCCGAATTTAATTTCACGGTGTTCCGCTGTGCGTTTCGTTCCTTATTGCCTTTCGCAAACGTGTTTTAGTTTTCGTGGAACCTCTCTCGTTGTTAGGAAGCGCTTTTTTTTTAAATAGAATCCACTAAGGAAAACGTTATTTAGTCTTCTCTTTGGTTTATTGCCTCCAGAGACAAACGAGCATCGGCCTATCGGATAGAGAGTTGTCAGCGTCGCTGGTGGACATTAACAATGAACACGCGAGTTCTCACTGAGGACTCCTTGCAAGCTTGAATTTGAATATGAAAATATTTGGGTGAGAGTGGAGCGATTCTGGATTTTAGTAGGGGTTAGCTCTGCTGCTCTGCTAGCAACTGCGATGATAATATGGTTGGGATAATTTATCCTCTTGCGACGGCATCTTAGGACTGTTCATCTGAACCAAGATTATACAGGATATTCTTCAACACTGTCGCGAAGCTAATTGAAGTTATATTTGAGTAAGCCTTTTTTCTTATTTTTTTTATAGTTAAGCTATGTTAAATAAATAAATAACTAGAAACAACTCACGCACGGTCACAGGGCTCCAAATTACTATTCCCTGATACTCATAACAATGGGTATCAAAGACCGACAAACATAGTTATATAGTTTTAAATACATATTATACATATATACCCAAACAAAGAGCAAATAATCCTGTTCAGAATCGAATCCACGACCCTCAGCGCAATAGTCAGAGGCGCTAACTACCGCACCACCGAGTCAGTCAAGTTACTTTCGCATTCTTACTCGGTTTTATAAAGGACTTTGCTGACTTCACGAAGCCTATAAACATGAAGCATACGGCATGATTGAAGTCATAGTTAGATCGGCACAACCTTCCTAACTTTCAAAGTAATAGGGGCACATCATGGTACAAGCAAACATGCGGAAATAAACCTCATAAGGATCGCAATATCAGTAGATGTTAGCATTCGCGTTGCGATCCAGCGCTGTCGAACACCCACTGAGATATCCGGGATATCCACGCTAGCGAATAAATGGGTATACAAACTTTTTTCTTAAAACACGCAATGTAACGTGTAGTAATTGCGTTAAGTTACTGGTGGTAGGACCTTTTGTGAGTCCGCGCGGGTGGGTACCACCACCCTGCCTATTTCTGCCGTGAAGCAGTAATGCGTTTCGGTTTGAAGGGTGGGGCAGCCGTCGTTACTATACTTGAGACCTTAAAACTTGTATCTCAAGGTGGGTAGCGCATTTACGTTGTGGATGTCTATGGGCTCCAGTGGCCACTTAACACCAGGTGGGCTGTGAGCTCGTGCCGCCCATCTAAGCAATAAAAAAAAAAGTTACTTCTTTTAATCGAATGGTAAACCGTCGACGTCGCCCAAAGCACGTCATCACGGATCCTCCTGATCCATTAACGATGCTTTTAGGCACCACAAGCACCGGTCACCGTCCTCGTCGAACCCGTCGCTTGCGACGAAGGGCTCGACGAGCGAATTAACCAATAGACACAGCCCACTGAGTTTCTCGCCGGATCTTCTCAGTGGGTTATTATTTATTATTATTATTATGAGTGTTAGCAACACTCTGGTTTGAGCTCGGTGAGCTCACCTTCACGTTAGGGCGAAGCTGAAATAGCCTCTCAAGGCTATCAGTATAGGTAGGAAAAAAAAGTCTTAATTGTAGGAAGACATATTGTGCGCCCAGTTAGCTACCCTTTATTACTGTTAAGAAGCACGTTAAGAAGCACATCCACGGTATGATCTCAATGTCCACAGAAGACCAGTGAGCTGTGGTCTCTGAACAATAGTAAAAATAATAATAAAAAGTAGATTCGCATCACAATAATACATATTATTTAATAATCCTTACATTGCCTTCTCGAATCCCCAATGCGCCATTCCAATAGAATAAAGCCATCGATGTAAATCAAACGAACGAATTGGGCGCGAGATATGAATTTCAATAAAATTATACGACGCGATAATTTTCTGCAAATTTCGTACGGCACAAAAAAAAAACTTTAAGTCGAATATTCAGCGTCATAGAAAAATAGTCGGTAATGACATAGATTTAACGTTCATTTTATTAAGTTGAAAAGGTAACGATAGACTGTTTTGTTATTGAAGATTATTTTAATGAGCACACTCGGCCAGTTCACTGACCCCGCCCTTCTATGGTTACGTCTATGAATGAATGACAATGAATGAAGTGGCTTCTTTAACAATAAGATAATACATATTCTTGTATTTAAGCATGTGTTTTAATTGCTGTGTGAAACATTTTAATGATCGCCATACAGGAATGTCGTATGTGTCAATTGACTGAAACTGCTACTCGCCATTATCGATATGGTGGCATAGTGTTAACTTTAACAACAATAGTAGGGTATTAGAATATTCTAGAAAACAGTCAATTGTTAGAGGCGGCGTATTCTATTTCTGATAGAATTGAAAAAATGCACTAGACAAAATAATTTTTTTTAAAGGGATTTTATGACCTGGTAAATAAGACATTTAGGTCATGTCTTATTTTCGTGGCCCGGAGGGAGGAGTTTTGCTGACTCTGCCCGTCTTGCTACCGCTGGGGTGGCGCATGTCGTCGGCAAAATCAGGAGATTGAGCCTCGACGTGGCGCTCAGTAAATCCGAGGCCATGTGGTTCCACAGGCCCCGGAGAGTGCCACCTGTCGATGTTATTATTTGATAAAAAAATCAAGACATTTTAAATTGAAGTCGTCGTGGCCTAACGGATAAGACGTCCGGTGCATTCGTGTTGAGCGATGCACCGGTGTTCGAATCTCAGGCGGGTACCAATTTTTCTAATGAAATACGTACTCAACAAATGTTCACGATTGATTTCCACGGTAAAGGAATAACATCGTGTAATAAAAATCAAACCCGCAAAATTATAATTTGCGTAATTACTGGTGGTAGGACCTCTTGTGAGTCCGCGCGGGTGGGTACCACCACTCTACCTATTTCTGCCGTGAAGCAGTAATGCGTTTCGGTTTGAAGGGTGGGGTAGCCGTTGTAACTATACGTGAGACCTTAGAACTTATATCTCAAGGTGGGTGGCGCATTTATGTTGTGGATGTCTATGGGCTCCTAGTAACCACTTAACACCAGGTGGGCTGTGAGCTCGTCCACTTATCTAAGCAATAAAAATAAAAAAAAATAAAAAAAATAGAAAAATCGCTTTTTAGAATTCCAGATCTGACGTCTTTAGAGCGAAAAAAAAACGACCAACCAATAATTATCGTGTCTATGCAAAAAAAAAAAACAGGCAAAGGCATCTATCAACGTCGATCCTAAAACGAGATCGTACCTATATCACGGGATCCATCAAAATCTACAAACGGGCAACGGTTTCTCGGGAATTTGCCGTTGAAATTACAGTTTTTAAAATTGTTTTTTTTTTTTCCCGTCTAATAGAGATCTATATTAAACTGCGCCACCCATTGTGGTGAATTGATTTAAATTATACGCTCGTGTAAGTAAGGATAGTGATCATAGTTTCAATTTGCAACTGTCCAAATGTTTCTATTTGTATCAAGAAAAAATGCCTATAATTTTTAGGCGTTAAGGTATTGGCGTACAAATTTAGTCTTTGTCTAGTTTTTAAGATCTGTGGGGCGATGGTAGAAAGAGACAACATATTCAAAATTCATTTCAGTATCACGTTTGTTTTAAGCATGTTTTTATATCTTTAATCTTTATTTATTAATTTAATATATTTTGTACACAGCTGTTAGAAAAAACACGACAATAAGGATACAGAGTACAAGGGCACTACTTATTTCATGTTGAAATCTCTTTTACAATATTTATTTTAATTTGCTGAAAAAACTCATGCCTTTTGCATGTTTTATTTATTTATTTCATTTACTTTCGATTTTCCCTCCATATTACATTAATTAACAATAACATTTCACACAGAATACAAAAATTAAATTAAAACAATAACAACAATTTCGGAATGAAATAATAAAACAGAAATAAAAATTAAAAATTAATGTCAAAACAATATATATTTTCGTGTTTTTTTTTTTTATTTTTTTTTAAGAAATAAATAAATAAGCTCCGTAAGTAAATTCCGTTTTCAATAGACATAAACAAATGTCGTTTCTATACATACACTGTTTATTGCAAAACACTTATAGTATTTGGAGGAAGAAACGAATAACTTTTCAGATCATGAACCGCGAATTATCATTAACTCGCGACATAAAACAAACAGTTTTGAAAAAAAAGTACAAAATTAACATTAATCATTTAAAAAAAAAAAAAAAAACATTACGCAATAACCTTCTTTAAAAGCCACGTTAAAAGGAATTTGATGATAATAAAAAAAAACTAATTGCACATTAAAGTATGCTAATCGTATCATCACGAACAGTATACTGCTCTCCCGGTAAATTCAAACCACGAATCATCACTGATAAAGAGATCAAAATTAAAAATGTTAGCCGACCTAATCACGAGCGAAATCGTTATGTTAATATGGTACAGTCCGTTTAATTTATGTTTGATTTGTTTGGGCGACGTATAAATATAGACTCGAAAGGATATAGGAATAATAATACTACATGTCCCGGTGAACCTATATATATTTTGTATAAAATTTGGTCAAAACTTAATATGAAAACCGGTCCAGTCGTTCTCGAGTTGTCGAAAAATCCAGACTTGTATATTAATATAGATGAAGGTAAGTAAAAACTTCGAGAATCAATCAGAAACATGCGTTTACAAGGAAATATTTTAACACGCTATACAAAAAATAAAAATGGAGGGCAAAAAATCAAAAGAAATTCTGTGTTTTATTACGTTCGAAGGCATTATAGTTCACTAGCGACCCCCTTCCTGGCTGAGCCTTTGCTCGCACACCTGCCCTGGCAAAACTGGAAAGGCCAGTAGTAAATTTTCAAACATAAAAAAAAAATCACTAGCGGATATTAGATCACCGTTACGTTGGACTGACCAAACAAAGGCAGCTCTAAACGGTCCTGTCAAGGAGTGCAGAAGAGAGGCCACGGTACGCGAGGAATGGCGACGTCTGGTGAAGTGCAGCATCACCCGAACTGATGACCACGACTACTCTACCAAGAATGCAAACGACTGAGAATTTTCAAGGACATGTAGGTATTAACGCGATTATTTTTTTCTTTTTTATTGCTTATATGGGTGGATGAGCTCACGGCCCACCTGGTGTTAAGTGGTTACCGGAGCCCATAGACATCTACAACGTAAATGCCGCACCCACCTTGAGATGTGAGTTCTAAGGTCTCAGTATAGTTACAACGGCTGCCCCACCCTTCAAAACGAAACGCATCACTGCTTCAAGACAGAAAGAGGCGGGGTGATGGTCCCTGTACGGTGGTAAAATGATAATTTTCGTATCAACTTATATTAACAGAAGGTTCAACTTCGAACTGTGCCCCACAAAATCGAATATATCCGGCTGCGCTGTAACGTAAGCAAATAATGTTTCTCAAAAACCGTATAATCATAAATAAGAGCCGTCGGTTATATCTTCAACCCATACTTAGTGACGGTATTAGCATATTATTTGTTGGGGCACATGTTTACGGGCGATTAGAGCCCACCGGAGTTTGGACGAACAAAACGCCAAATATTAGCAGAGCGTTTTAAGCTTTATTTCGGTTATAAACGTTAAACGTTTTGGAGTATGCGATGAAAAAGCATTATCTGTATATTAATACGTGAAGCAAAAAAATTGTACCCTTTTTGTGAAAATTGCGCGGACGGAGGAGTATGGAATTTCCCACACTTATAGAGATTATAGAGGAGTGTAGAACGCTAATATCTATTTAAAATCTATATCTATATTAATATATAAATCTACAGTGGTTTTTACGGATCCGTTATAACTACTGAACCATACATCCGATTGACTTGAAACTTGGTATCCGTGTAGAAAATACAGGTACTTAATGGATAGGCTAATAGTTATATGAGTGTTGGACTCCCTAATAATAATGACAATAAATAATAATGTTAATTTTAAATGCCCAGCGAAGCGGGCGAGTACGGCTAGTAGGCACATTATGAAATATTTAGCAGGACGCATAATTTCGCGGGCAGCGTTGTTGCCATTACCCATGTTTATTAGCGAGGGTGACTCCTTACCATCAGACGTGCCTTATGGCTCGTTGGTTCACAAATCGAATAATAATAATTATGAAAATTGCGCAAACAGAATCGTGTCCGTATTATTTCGAAAACAAATCATTTTGCGAACCTGTAGCGTGGGCGCTGTACCGACATCCATTACCCGGATCAATCAACGCGACAGATAAACTTATGTTACTTCAATTCTGCCTTAGCAATTATCCTATTTAAATCGCAAACAGTAACACTAAACGATAATCTTAACAAACGATTTGGAGCTTTAATTTTTATTCGTCAAAATCGAAAACACATTGATGTTTGATCGACAATATAATTATTGTAAATAGACATGATTTAACAAAAATCGACTTCAAATAAAAAAGAAAGATATTCCAAAACAAATTAATATACACTAAAACAGAATATTCATCGAAATCGGTTGGCGTGATATTGAGTTATTGAGTTATTCATCTATTTGTCACGCACGTACTTAATGCAAATTTAAGGCAAATTTAAGATAAAATCGATTTACCCAGTGAGGTAACAAACATAAAAAAAACATAGTTGAATTGAGAACCTCCTCCTTTTTGAAGTCGGTTAAAAAGTAAATATATCTACGTATATGATCATGTTACAGTACAACTTCACCTAAATGGAATTTTGTTAAAATACTATATCTACATTTTATATTAGGGATCGTTCAAGATTAACTACCAAGCCAGGGGTTCTTAAGCGAACATTGTAGAGATTGAGGAATATTTTTTTAGGAGGGAAGATTACTGGTGCTTCGAACGCCTTTCCAGTTTCACCAGGACAGGTGGGCGAGCAAAGGCTCAGAGCCAGGAGGGGTGAGATTTGCTAACAGCTGCCCGAGCGCCTCCGAAGGAGACCTAACTAAGGAAGCTATAACGTAATTTTGAATGGTGGTAGGACGTCTTGTGAGTCCGCACGGGTAGGCACCACCACCCTGCCTATTTCTGCCCTGAAGCAGTAATGCGTTTCGGTTTGAAGAGCGGGGCAGCCGTTGTAACTATACTGAGACCTTAGAACTCATATCTCAAGGTGGGTGGCGGCATTTACGTTGTAGATTTTTATGGGCTCCGGTAACCACTTAACACCAGGTAGGTGAGCTCGTCCACCCATCTACGCAATAAAAAAATCAAAATAAACTATTTGATTTGCAGCTAACGATACTATTTGCCATTCCCCGAATTCTATTCGGTTTGCCTCTGTGGTTTCGGATTCTTGCTTCGGGGGGCTTAATTCGGAAAATTCGACATTAATTCAGTAGGGAAAATAGGAAACACGTCCACATCCTGCTGTACCGGTGTCGCGGAGGCGTGGTCACCAAACGCGAACGCGCCGCGAGAGGACTTTCTTTAAATAACCACGATTAAAACCCGTAGACTGTAGATAAGAACAAACAGATGGCTTCTCTTTCGGAAACGGACATTATAATATGAATAGAAACTCGATCCGCGACTTTCATCGGAGATTAAACGAACAATTATCATTCGTAGTCGTCGCGGCCTAAAGGATAAGCCGTCAGAGAGCTTAGTGCGAGCTTTTTAACGTTCTCGATAGCGTAAAAGTTAAGATATAGTTCGAAGGTCTCAGTATGGTTACAACGGCTGCCCCGCCCTTGAAACCGAAACGCATTACTGCTTCACGGCTGAAATAGGCAGGGTAATGGTACCTACCCGTGCGGACTTACTAGAGGTCCTACAAGAAATAGGTGAACCTCTGGGTCTGCGGAGGGACTTCGGTTCCCTCTGTATTTTGTACCGTATGTTCCATGGGGAGTGCTCTGAGGAATTGTTCGAGATGACACCGGCATCTCGTTTTTACCATCGCACCGCTCACCACTGGCGTAGAGTTCAGCCATACTACCTGGAGCCACTGCGGTCATCCACAGTGCGTTTACAGAGGTCTTTTTTGCCACGTACCATCCGGCTATGGAATGAGCTCCCCTCCACGGTGTTTCCCGAGCGCTATGACATGTCCTTCTTCAAACGAAGCTTGTGGAGAGTATTAAACGGTAGGCAGCGGCTTGGCTCTGCCCCTGGCATTGCTGAAGTCCATGGGCGACGGTAACCACTCACCATCAGGTGGGCCGTATGCTCGTCTGCCTACAAGGGCAATAAAAAAAAATAAAAAAGGTGAATGGTACAGGAGGAGGTATGTTTGTTTACGATCAACTAGCCCGACAACATTACTAGTATTCAAACCGTTATCTGATAACTATGTGGCCGGCGAACTCTGATTTATCTAAATTGTTGTGATTTGATTGAATCGATTGATTTGATTATCGATTGATTGTTATTTTCATAAAACTATAGTAAAGTCATGTGAATAACATAAAAGGTGTTTCGCAATTCGTCACCAGTCTTCATCAATTAAAGAGCCCCTACGTTCGTTCGAAGGATCGGACGCTGTCTTTGTTTGTCTGTTCGGTATCATTTCTAACTGGCCTCCTTTGTTAGGGGACGTTGTGATTCTCATAAATAAATTAGACATTGCCTTGCCGCCGATCTTTTTGGTCGTGGGACGAGACGCATCCAGAATGTCGACGCCATTTCACTAATTCATTTCGGCAACTGATCCCGTTCAGTCCCAACGACACGATGTTTTCAAATCGTACTAAAAACGTATTTACGATAACCTCTGCTCGTGTAAAAGAGAAAGAAAGAGAGAAAAGTAGAAGAGAGAGCCGTGTTTGTAAGTTAATACTACACAAACTTTATTTCGTTTCTTTTATGGTTATAACTGACTTTTACGGTTTAATCGTGCGTTTTTTTTTTACTTTAATCCTATTCACAGTTTTTGTGATTAGGGACGACGAAAATTGTTAAGCATTCGGAACGTCAGAAAGAATACACAAGAGATTTAGCTGTAAAAGTAGCTTTAAACAAATAATAGCTAGCTGACTCAGCAGACTTCGTAGTGCCTCAATCGATAAATAAAAGACCTAAGCTTTTGTATAAAATAAACTTAAAACAAACAAAAAGAATCAGTCCGACGGGGGACACATCAAAGGGAAAACAAAATTGTTATTTTTATTTCATTCCGAGGATTTTCATATTTATCTACCTTTTAAGCCTTCTCTGGACTTCATAACTCAAGACCAAAGTTAGCCAAATCCGTCAAGCCGTTGTCGAGTTTTAGCGAGATTAACGAACAGCAATTAATTTTTATATATATAGATTACACATACACATTAATCTCGAAATTGTACCAATCAGGAACGTTTTAATGGCGTCATAGCAACAAATCAAAACGCATTAAATTCGTCTAATGCGATTATTTAAATTTTTTCCATACACATTGTAGTAATGCGTAGGAGTGAATTCCCGTCGTTACAATCGTGGGTTTGATTTTAGATAATTTAAATCCAGGCGGCTCTCCTTTAGCCCGGCGGGCCCCTCGTTGCCTATAATAATACAAATCACCAAGATCTGCCAATTTGTTAGCCGTGTTTATTGATTCGGTTTTGTATCGAGCGAAGGGGCCCGAATAAACTTAGTACTTCCGCATGCAAATTGATTGTAGGGTTAGGTTGGAATTTATTGTGTGGCTGTTAAATATACTAATTGAAGACTTGTAATTTCTAATTTATAATCTATTCGATAAGATTTATGGATGGATTTATAATTATTCAGTGATGATTTAAAATAGCATTAAAGATAGAACTCTCGCCGACTATCTTTATAGCGGTGCTAAAGTCCATTATTGGCAAGCTAAACTGGGAAAGAGTTGGCATAAATATAAATGGATGTTACTTGAGTCACTTGAGATTTGCCGATGACATAGCCCTGCTATCAGAAAGTCTCAAACAACGGCAAATAATGATAAACAGTCTACATGAAGAAAGCCGTAAAGTAGGCTTCGAGATCAATCTAACAAAAACCAATATCATGACGAACCACATCGACAGACCCATATATCTTGAAAATTCATCTTTAGCATATGTCGGTGCTTACATTTATCTGGGTAAGCAAGCTTCATTCAATCAACAAAATAACGAACTAGAAGTGGAGAGAAGGATCAACATCACATGGAAAAAGTTCTGGAGTCTCAAAGAAATACTCAAAAGCGATATGACCATACGGATGAAAACGAAAGTCATGAACACCTGCCTACTACCCTCATTAACATACGCCTGTCAAACGTGGAATTTTACCAGAAAAGTAAAAAATAAAATTATATCCAGCCAAAGCAGCATGGAAAGAAGCATCTTGAAAATTAAGAAAATCCAAAGGACTATAAGACGCCATATGACTATAAGACAGAAAACAAAAGCCATCGACGCTCTCAGCTATTCACAAAAGCTGAAATGGTGATGGGCTGGACATGTAGCGAGGCTCAGCGACAACCGCTGGACTACAAAGACAACATCATGGAGCGGTCCACTAGGACAGAGGAAAAGAGATAGACCAATTACACGATGGGCAGACGATATCATAAAAGTAGCAGGTATACAATGGCCGCGAGCGGCAGAGAATAGAGAGTACTGGTCATCTCTGGAAGAGGTCTTCACCTTTCATTGAGAGGGTTCTTGCTAGCAAAATATAAACCCTGACTAATTTAATCAATTAAATCAATATTTAGTATTCTATCCAATATAAAAAATAATTCCAAATCTAATAATTTAATTTTTAACCATATTATTTCTTAAAATAAGAACACAATTCATTACACTTCTTATCACTCATAACATCTAAATAATCAAGATTCAATTAAAAATTATTTCTATAGTTTTTCTCTTTACAGGCATGAATATCTATACTAATATTATATTATTATATTAATTATATTAAATTATATTAATATATTATATATTATTATTATTAAATATTATGAAGAGGAAAGATTTGTTTGTTTGTTTGTTTCGAATAGGCTCCGAAACTACTGGACCGATTTGAAAAATTATTTTTCCATTAGAAGCCGACATTGTCCCTGATGAACATAGGCTACTTTTTTTTTATTATTTTTTTATTTTTTTTTTGGTTTCATTTGTGTTTTAATGTTTCCGAAGCGAAGCGAGGGCGGGTCGCTAGTTGGATAATAAATTTAAAATGTGAATAATTTTGCATGCATATTAATAGTGTAATTTTTTTATGAAAAGCCAGAAATAAAAGGCTTTTTTATTTATTTATTTTAAAGATAGAAGATAGCACAGACACAACTCACTGATTTGCTCGCCGGATCTTTTTTTTTATTTGTTACATCAGTTGCATGAATTGGACAGCTCAACAGACTGCACTGGTATGTACCAGAGTAACTACAGTCTGCTATGTGAATGACCTCATTCACCATGACACACAATGGCGACACTAATTTGTAACGCGGTCTTTTGCTATACGTGTCAAGTGTTTGTCGACAAAGAGGACGGTCTAAATGAGCGATATTCGCTCTGTGAAGTCGATAGTCTCAGATGACCACTTAACGTATAGCAGAGTCCAAGCTTGTCTTTAAGACGAAACATCTATCCATTGATGCAATAACGAAAACCTTGAGATTCCCAAATCGATGGCGTTAGTTTTAATGACTAATCAATTTAGTTACATTAAATTTATTTATAAAAATCGTATGGTGTAAATGAACTTTGAAACATTAACGGTATACAGAGTTTCGTACTTATGCAGTACTAAGGGAAACCAAAGGGACACATCACTTTTTATTGTCCATTCCAAGACGAAGGGACAGTTTTATACACTAATCTGAATGTGTTCGTATTTATTCATGAAACGCATGAAACATTCTGCATTCATTACGACTTTTGAAGCTTTTAAAGCTTTACTGGTGGTAGGACCTCTTGAGTTCGCGAGGTTAGGTACTACCGCCCTGCCTATTTCTGCCGTGAACCAGTAATGCGTTTCGATTTGAAGGGTGGGGCAGCCGTTGTAACTATACCTGAGACCTTAGAACTTATGTCTCAGGGTGGGTGGCGCATTTACGTTGTGGATGTCTATGGGCTCCAGTAACCACCTAACATCAGGTGGGCTGTGAGCTCGTCCACTCATCTAAGCAATAAAAAAAAACTTTTTACGTAATGAGATACAATAAGCAACAGTTATATTGGAAGAAGGTACTTTCCTCCTTGCATCGATAATCCTCAATGCTGAGGGTCGTGGTTGCCTTTAATAACTTTCTCCTATACTTTTACTAGAGTAAGATTGTAGGCCTTATTATCTGCCCGCAAAAGTAGGTCCAAATATCCTTGCAACACTTCAAATATTCCTACAACATTTCAACTACCGCTACAACATTTCAACTATCCCTGCAACATTCATGCAGCCAGGTAAAAGTCTAACTACAAAAATACCTAATTCCACGAGCATCGGGAATCTATCGCTAATTCTTCCGGTCACCGTCCTCCGAGCGAATTAACTCACAGACACAGTCCACTGAGTGTTTCGCCGGATCTTCTCAGTGGGTCGCGTTTCCGATCCGGCGGTAAATTCTGCGAAGCACTGCTCTTGCTAGGGCCAGTGTTAGCAACACTCCGGTTTGAGCCCCGTGAGATCACCTTCACGTTAGAGTGAAGCTGAAATAGCCTCTCAAAGCTACCAGCATAGGTAGCAAAACGAAAAAAAAAGCTAATTCTGCTAAACACCATTTTTCTAACTGTTCCAATTGATTTTGAAGATGCCTTTCATTAAGATCAGGAATAAAAACGTCACAAAATGATCAATTATAATCGGTCTTTTCCGACAAAATCGGGATGTTTACTTCAGAGCCGTCAAACTGCAAAATCCCTCAAACTACAATTAACAAATATATCGGGGTCTACCTTAATGTCTCAGCTTCCACAATTGCCATAGTCGAATAAAAACAACGACGATCGATCAAAATGACTGACTGATGTGATCGAGGGTGGCGTTACTATGTGACATGTCTTTGTGAGATTTCACATGTTGCGGTTTCGATAATACATGTCTTTTGTTAAGTAGTCACCGGAGCTCATAAGAGTCATGACGTAATGCCACCACCCACCTTGAGACATGAGGGCGATTGTTGTAAAACACTCCTAAGCCTTCAGACCTTAACTAACGAATACTTAGTTACAGAACGCAACAGAAATAGGGTAGAACGGTGGTATTTACCCGAGTGGGCTTCTAATGAGTTACCCAATAAATAAAAAATGGAGGACTTGGTAAAAAGAAAGCAAGAAAGAAGATTATTGAGATACTGCTGTTACTGCCGAGACAAGGAGATATTTATTTATTACAAATAGAACCAACAGTCAACTTAACAATAATAATATAACAAATAATAGAAAACAAAAAGCCAATTAAAGGTCCTCACTAATATTATCTTTCTCATCATCATTCTCCTGCCCTTCTCCCAGTTTATTGGTGGTAGGACTTCTTGTGAGTCCGCGCGGGTAGGTACCACCACCCTGCTTATTTTTGCCGTCAAGCAGTAATGCGTTTCAGTTTGAAGGGTGGGGCAGCCGTTGTAACTATATTGAGACCTTAGAACTTATATCTCAAGGTGGATGGCGCATTTACGTTATAGATGTCTATGGGCTCCAATAGCCACTTAACACCAGGTGGGCTGTGAGATCGTCCACCCATCTAAGCAATAAAAAATAAAAAGTCACCTGGGGTCCGCGCAACATGTTTTCTCTTTCCATACTCCTCTATCATATACCATTTGTTCTTCCCCTCTTACACATATCATCTTTCAAGCAATCCATCCATTTTTTCCTAGGTCTACCACTTCCTCTATATCGTTCCACATTCATAGTTAACACTCTCCTGCCAACCTAATTTTCATTTCGTCTCATCACATGTCCATACCATCCTCAGTAATATATTGAAGAAAAAATTGTAGCTGGAGTCATGTGCCAACATCCCTTTACCTCCAGCCTTAAGATCTTCGGCTCCCGCTATTAACATCTTCTTCAATCGAATTTCACATACGCCGACAATCTCCTTAAGCAAGATAACCTAATAGGAGGTTCACAGAAAAATTAGTCAAGACCAGCTATCAACTATCATCTAATCTATCGCTGTTAAACAATTAGGAAGCTATGTGGTTATCATCACGCCCTACCCACAGAAGGGATTTCCTGGTGATATTACAGGTATATTATTTGTTAAATCAATTATTTTTCAGCAGATAGCTGTGCTCCTGGCGTTATATATGTCTCAATACGACAACGACGATAAACTACCAAGATTGGCCGCATGCTGGTCTGCACAAATCAAAAAACAAAAACCACACCAGCAAATCGATAAATATGTTCAACCTTCATTCACGGGAACACAATTATGCTGCAAACTACATACATCGATAACAAAAACCGATCGCAAACCTTCACGATGACGAATTTAATAGGGATAAGACAAAAAGAAACTGTTTAACGATTTGTACTCCACGAAAACGGACTATAAGTTCCACGTTCGATATTGTAACATTATCGGAGAGGACGGATGTCTGTATATTGACAGTGATATTTTAGATACACGATTTAAAACGTATTTACCATATTTTAACTAACCCGCTTTTTTTCGTCAGTTCGTGTGAAATTATAAGTGTTTTTATTACAATTCTCGTTCATTCAGCAATCAGTATGCTAAATTTAAAGAAAATACAGTCAAATCGTCACTCAAAAATCAGAAAAATTTGCAAAGCAACTGATGTACTAGTTCAAGCCTTAACTTTAAAATGGAAATGGGCTGGATATATTGCACGACTTCAGGACCAGAGATGGACAAAAAAAGATGTGTGGTGTCGTGGGACACCGGATAGGAACGAAGAAATTTAAATTTTATTCGAGGTATAAAGAATATATAAAACTGGAGATTTCGCAACAACCCACGGTCATTCGGTAACGTGCTTATTGTGGTACACTTCATTCATGGTTGTTTGCATAAGAATTAGTGTATTGCGCAAACGAGCGCTCTGAGATCGTGATCAATGAATGATAAAAAAAATATGTTATTTTTGTACGTTATTATAAAGTTAAGTTGTACACTGTGTATATTACTAATAAAAATCTTACGTTACGGACGTTTTTTTCCGGTTAGGGTACCCCTCCCCATCGTCCTATAAGGAACTTCGTTCCAAAAAGTAACAATACGGACAGGTCCACTAGGAAAAAGAAAGAGTGGAAGACCTTAGACTAGATGAGAAGACGATATAAAGAAAGTACTACAACTACAAACTCGGTTAAAATTGCGCAATCCAGAGAAGATTGGCTATCCTTTGAGGAGGCCTTTACCCGAGGAGGGGTTTTGCAAGTGAGAAATAATACCTAATATTACTCAAGAAACATATTATTTATTAGTTAATTAATAGCATAGATCACATCGCATTAATTTTTGTTTTTATGTCACTTGTACGAAATAAAAGGCTCTTTTATTTTTATTTTATTTATTTTATTTAATACAATTCTCATGTTAAGATTCAAGTTCACCACAACATAAAATTGTTGTTTTTTTTATTATTTTTTTAGGTAAAACGAGCTGTATGGACGACCTTGTGTGATGATTCCTATTGAACATGTGAAAATTCTAACCGCCATATATTCCGTAAGCCAAACAAAGCCACAAACGAAAGGTAGTTAACCCAAAAACAGCATCCGAAATTCAACGCGATTTTTAGTGTGTGAATAAAACCTGGCGCTGAGAATGATTTGTGGCGACGCCTCGTTGACAATGAGGCCTCTTGTTAACGAAATCAAAGTTTTTGCGTAACAGAAGGGCTGGCGTTCGAGGGGGGACATTTAATGTCATCTTGAGACGTGTGACTCGAGTTTGTTTGGACGCTTTCAACGCGATATGAACATGGAAGCGAGCCGCCTTTTTTTCTTCAAATTACCCAAACTTTAAATTACGTTGAGCGCAACGTTCCTTGTGACGTCATTTGGGGCTAAATATGCGTCGAGCGAGACTAGATATGTCTTTTTTATGGTCGTATCACTCTTGTCAGAGCGGTCGTGGTCGTCAGTCGGTATCATTGCCGTGGACAGCCGTCATTGTGTTTCACGAGCAATCGCCACTTCTCCTGGTTTGAAGTAAGCCTGGTATACTCATGTAACCGCCAACGGCCGAATTAACTTGGTTGGTCCATCGTTAGGGCGACCTTCCACTTAGGGCGACCTTTTACGTGGCCTGGTACCTTCTACTTTTCTTTCGTATTCTGAATGACAAGGCATAAAGTAAAAGACACCGGTATAAACCGATTAGCTTATAGAGTAACACGGTTTTTTAATAATCGCATTAAAAAATTTAAAAAAGGAGAAGTGAAAAACAAACAATTATATATTTGTTAATCGATGAATAAGTAAAGCAATGGATTAATACCCAATTTTGGTTTAAATACCAGAGTTAGTCCACGGCAAACTCTGCTCTGTAAGCTTCTGCGTGATGACAGTACGTCAAGTTTACTCAGAAGACGCAGAAGTTCCTCGTCCGCGCGGAGCTGGAATAACCCATTAGGCTTTTTTATTTATTTATTGCTTAGATGGGTGGACGATCTCACAGCCCACCTGGTGTTAAGTGGTTACTGGAGCCCATAGACATCTACAACGTAAATGCGCCATCCACCTTGAGATATAAGTTCTAAGGTCTCAGTTTAGTTACAACGGCTGCCCTGCCCTTCAAACCGAAACGCATTACTGCTTCACGGCAGAAATAGGCAGGGTAGCGGTCTCAAGCGAGGTCCTACCGCCAGTAATTACGCAAATTATAATTTTGCGGGTTTGATTTTTATTACACGATGTTATTCCTTCACCGTGGAAGTCAATCGTGAACATTTGTTGAGTACGTATTTCATTAGAAAAATTGGTACCCGCCTGCGGGATTCGAACACCGGTGCATCGCTACACACGAATGCACCGGACGTCTTATCCTTTAGGCCACGACGACTTCAAAACTGGCTACCACCATTTCCTTGGGTATCAGTGTACTCAAACGTTTTATTCGTATTTACGGACACTAATATTTAAATTGGTAGCGTGTAGTATCCCTGTTTAAACTTAATCGGTTTTCGAGAGAAAAAACCGGTTTTGTAGGTTTTTTTTTTTTTTTTTTTATTGCTTAGTTGGGTGGACGAGCTCACAGCCCATCTGGTGTTAAGTGGTTACTGGAGCCCATAGACATCTACAACGTAAATGCGCCACCCACCTTGAGATATAAGTTCTAAGGTCTCAGTATAGTTACAACGGCTACCCCACCCTTCAAACCGAAACGCATTACTGCTTCACGGCAGAAATAGGCAGGGCGGTGGTACCTACCCGTGCGGACTCACAATAGGTCCTACCACCAGTGATTACGCAAATTATAATTTTGCGGGTTTGATTTTTATTACACGATGTTATTCCTTCACCGTGGAAGTCAATCGTGAACATTTGTTAAGTACGTATTTCATTCGAAAAATTGGTACCCGCCTGCGGGATTCGAACACCGGTGCATCGCAACAACGAATGCACCGGATGTCTTATCCTTTAGGCCACGACGACCCTAAAACCGGTTGAAGTCATTACCGTAAACCTTGTTACAATAAGCACGGTGCTACGCGTGAGATAGTAAAGCACCTCATTTCCCTCACGAACGATTCTTGATAATAAAATCATCTTATTATTATGTAGCTGCCGGATCTATTATAAGTACGATCAAGATGAAACATAGTTTCATTACTACCCACGCGAATCACCAAACGAGAACATTAATGAACATATTATCATTAATCTGAGTTTTATTACGGGTCCGATAACAAGTTCGGTTTACATTAAATATGATACAAAATAGTTATGGCGTCTATTAAATTGTTTTATTGCGAGCTCTTGATGACGGAAAGATCGTAGAGCCCTCGCTTTGGTCCGGTATTGCTCATACTAGGGTAACAATGATTTAGTGTTCAAGTTTTAAAAATATGAAAGGGGAATGCCCACTCTCCATAGTGTGCTAGGCCCAAGATGGACATCAAATATTACTATAAAAATGCACCGATTCAAATTCTTAAATGTATTGGATATCTAAAAAATATATTGAAATTGACGCCACTATTATAAAAAATATAATAAAAATAAAAACTCGTTTTGAGGTTAATTTTCTATATAAATAAGTGTCGGATTGTGAGATACTTCAAGAACTTTTCTTTTCTTAATGTTTAAGATGTTCCTAATGTATTTTTATCCAATAGGATATAAAAAACAGACTTAATTCTTTAAATATCTATATTTTCTTCATCTTCATACACAATTAGTATCATCTCAAAATAGCAAAGGAGAGCATATACACGGTTTTAAATCTCGGTCAGGGTAAAACCACAATTCACACAATGTTTTTTAGTCGGAGTATGAAACGTTGTTGATAAAAGTAAAATAAATCGAAGAAAAATCAAAACACATCCCTTTTGTACGCAAGCACAACACCACAAGCATCAAGCGAAGCGTCAGTCAGTCAGATTAAATTCAGTGTTGTCAGTATAAAGAAAAATAATTACATGAAATTCATACATCGATTATTTTTTTAAATAACCGATAATTGATTTATATCTTAATATTTTTTTACGAGTACACATTATTTTTTATGTTTTTGTTTTAGTTGTACATATTTAAATAACAATACTAGTAAAGTTTTTTTTATTGCTTAGATGGGTGGACGAGCTCACAGCCACCCTGGTGTTGGTAAGTGGTTACTCGAGCCCACATACATCTACAACGTAAATGCGCCACCCACCTTGAGATATAAGTTCTAAGGTCTCAAGTATAGTTACAAGTTAAAGTCCAATGGGTATGTCTTCGATGTTATTTCATGTGCATAAAATCCATTAAAATCGATTGATTAATGATAATACGTAAAATGATTTATTTATATACTCAAAATATTTACTTCATACGTAAAAGGTTTTGAAGCTGGCAATATTTTTCCCGCAAAAATAAAAATCCTTGTTTTTTCAATAGAGTTACTTTTTTTAAACTACTTATTGTAAACTGTAGTGGCGCTTATTTGCAAAAAAGTAAATGCATATTTATTTATGACAAAATTAATGCACTAAGTATTTTTTCTATAATCTATTGTCCGCTTTGGGCCTAAAATGGGCATTCCCCTTTATGATGTTGGTAGCTATACTATGTCTTGTATGGATCAGCTTGTTGGACCACTACAGTGGCGGATGAAAGGCGATTGCATGCAGCAGAGATGCGAATGTTGCGATGGATGTGTGGAGTAACGAGAATGGATACAATGCGGAATGAATATGTTAGAGGAAGTCTGAAAGTGTCCTGAAACCTGTGGCAGAGAAGCTGAGAAGTGCGCGTTTGGGATGGTATGGACATGAGACGAAATGAAAATGAGGTTGGTGAGAAAATGTGGAAGAATATAGAGGAAGAGGTAGACTTGAGAAGAATTGGATGGATTGCGTGAAAGATAATAAGGGTAAGAGGGGAGTGAGCGAAGAAATAGTATATGATAGAAGTGTATGGAAGGAGAAAACATGTTGCGCCGACCCCAGTTAACTGGGATAAGGGCAGGATAATGAACGGTAGTCGTCGTGGCCTAACGGATAAGACGTCCGGTGCATTCATGTTGAGCGATGCACCGGTGTTCGAATCTCACGCGGGTACCAATTTTTCTAATGAAATACGTACTCAACAAATGTTCACGATTGACTTCTACGGTGAAGGAATAACATCGTGTAATAACAATGAAACCCGCAAAATTATAATTTGCGTAATTACTGGTGGTAGGAACTCTTGTGAGTCCGCGCGGATGGGTACCACCACCTTGCCTATTTCTGCCGTGAAACAGTAATGCGTTTCGGTTTGAAGGGTGGGGCAGCCGTTGTAACTATACTTGAGACCTTAGAACTTATATCTCAAGGTGGGTGGCGCATTTACGTTCTGGATGTCTATGGGCTCCAGTAACCACTTAACACCAGGTGGGCTGTGAGCTTGTCCAACCATGTAAGCAATAAAAAAAAAATGTGCCCACTTGTGAGAGAGCTCATAAAACGCCTTACCATATGTGAATGATGATCACAGTGTTCTGGTATGATACTTAGGAATCGCTGCTGTCCATTCGCTGGACATTCCTACTCCCATTTCACGATCGCCACGGGAATACTTGGTCCAATGCTATTCTAAGCCACACAGCCAAAATAATTAGTTTCGCATAAGGTGCATTCGGGAACAAAAACCCAAACTTATGGCCACCTTACACATTGTATTTACAAATCAATTGTAATCGATTTACAAATCAGTTGTAATTATCATTTAATGTTAAATCAATCTTATATAATATATTTATCGTATTATTAGGGACCAAATTGTTACGAGTCCTTTTATGTATATCCATTGATACTCACTCTGAGTCATTGCTTTGAAAATGGTAAACGTCCATTCTTAAGTTCTTTTTGTTTTACTTTTTTTCTTCGAGCTCATTGTCACTAAATCTTAATTGGTTAACAGAGTTTTCACAACTTGAATTCCGCCGCAAAGCTTGAGACATGAATTCTCGATCATCTTGTATTCAAATTTCCTTCTGGCGTAGATGTATCTCAAAGTCGAGGGTCGTGGCCTCTCTGAATAAGTTTCTCGGGGACTATCTTGTGTCAGCTCAGTCTATCCGCGGCTACATGGATGGCATGTGGTTTGACGTGTTGAGGTATTTATACATTGTAGTGCAACGTCGCTGTGATATGTTTTGATAGTGATAGAACAATGGGGAGATCTTTCACCGAGCTGACGAACTAATTTTTCTAATGAAATACGTACTCAACAAATGTTCACGATTGACTTCCACTACGGTGAAGGAATAACATCGTGGAATAAAAATCAAACCTGCAAAATTATAATTTGCGTAATGACTGGCGGTAGGACCTCGCTTGAGACCGCTACCTCCACCCTGCCTATTTCTGCCGTGAAGCAGTAAGGCGTTTCGGTTTGAAAGGCAGGGCACCTGTTGTAACTATACTGAGACCTTAGAACTTATATCTCAAGGTGGGTGGCGCATTTACGCTGTAGATGTCTATGGGCTCCAGTAACCACTTAGCACCAGGTGGGCTGTCAGCTCGTCCACCCATCTCAGCAATAAAAAAAGGGAAGATCTTATACCGAGCAGATTGCTCAGTACACAGACGGTTCTAATGTAGTTGTTTTTTTAAAAATGTCGTTAGCGAGATTCAGGCGTATGCCAAATATGTTATGTTTTATTATAGCTATCGCCGTATGATTTTTCTGAGCTATGACAACCATTTGGCACCAGATGGCACGCGAGTTCGATGACCCAAGAAAGACCTATGTGTGAAATATAAAAAAGTAACATTAGGTCAATAGCCGAACTTATTATTCTTATTAAAAACTAGGTATGGGTAGTGAATTGTTCCTTGGTCCACGAGCGGCGACTCATTATTTAGGAGAGGATTTAAGAACGGTGCTTCTAGATACTTCAAGCACCGGCCACCGTTCTCGTCGAACCCGTCGTTTGCGACGAAGGGCTCGACGAGTAAATTAACCCACAGGCCACAGACACAGCCCACTGAGTTTCTCGCCGGATCTTCTCAGTGGGTCGCGTTTCCGATCCGGTGGTAGATTCTGCGCAGCACGACTCTTGCCAGGGTTCGTGTTAGCATCGTCGTCAGGTTTGAGCCCCGTGAGCTCACCTACTAGTTAAGGTTCCGCTGGAATAGCCTCTCTAGGCTACCAGCTTAGGAAGGAAAAAAAAAAATAGGAGAGCAGTATGTATGTCTAAGTTCGTATACAACTTCTAAGGTATAAGTGTACATAAACTTATACTTTAGATGTATGTTAATGATTAAGTATACTTTTTTTTTATTGCTTGGGTGGGTAAATGCGCGACCCACCTTGGATATGAGTTCTAAGGTACAGTTCTATAGTACAGTACAAGTCTAAAGTATAGTTACAACGGCTGCCTCGCCCTTCAAACCGAAACGCATTACTGCTTCACTGCAGAAATAGGCTGGGTAGTGGTACCTACCTGTGCAGACCCACAAGGGGTCCTAGAGGCTTTGGTAGGCAGCGGCTTGGCTCTGCCCCTGGCATTGCTGAAGTCCATGGGCGACGGTAATCACTCACCATCAGGTGGACCGTATGCTCGTCTGCCAACAAGGGCAATGAAAAAAAAAAAAAAAAACCACCAGTAATTACGCAAATTATAATTTTGCGGGTTTGATTTTTATTACACGATGTTATTCCTTCACCGTGGAAGCCAATCGTGAACAATTGTTAAGTACGTATTACATTATAAAAATTGGTACCCGCCTGCGGGATTCGAACACCGTTGCATCACTACATACGAATGCACCGAACGTCTTATCCTTTAAGCCACGACGACTTATATAAAAATCACACATTTTCCTAATTTGAATTTGGAATTATCTTCTTTAAAATTTAAACTTTTAATGATACTAAAACCAGCCAGATACAAATAGTATAGCCAAAGAGATTTTATTACAAGTTTATGCATAGAAAATAATTTTTCCCCAACCTATTATACAGCAAAATTTCTAAAATTTCACAACACATTAACATACTCGTCACCCCTGCTTGGAATTGTACCTAGTGCACGTCAAATCGCTGAGCCGTATAGGGACATTATCGAGTTCACGATCCTCATTAACATAATACATTTAATAGTTCATTGTTACAGGAATGGCATGGGATTCGATTCTTGCCTATGACGTCACCCCGATGTTTCCCATCAATCAGTCAACCCGACGTTTTAGCGGAGGATCGCAGTCCATAATATAATTTAGGTTCAGGGCTGGCGGAACCAAGAAATATATTAGAATTTTTAATATAAATTTCGTCTGTCCCCTCCTAAATCTGTTCATATGTGAATTTATAATTAGGATCGGAAGATATATATATTGATTTTGAACACGCCATTTAAAGTTCTTTTATTTTCTTGAGAATTTTGACCATAATTCTAACTAATTATCGAATAACTAATTTTTAGGAATAATAATGTCATTCAACGCCATAATTTTTATGCACACTATACTAGTTAATTACGTCATTATTCACATCCTCATTAGATATATCGGAATCCATTTTCAGGTAAGGGATAGAGGATTGCCTCTCACTCTAACTTGAACTCTTTCGCCAAAGCTTCGTGAGCCGGTTAAAGACTTATTATAGCTACTACTTTATGGTATCGTGAATTTTCATGTTAACAATTTGTTACGTGGCAACCCTGTATAAGAGGCCTTTGAACAAACCGATAGTCAAGGTTCCTGACTCAATATTTTCGTTTTGGTCTCCATTGTAAAAAGTTTTGGCACTGAGCGAGATTATATATTCAAGGTTAGGAGTTCGCGCATTGTATAGCTTCTAGATTAGATTACGCATTTTAAAATAGAGTTGTTGCTTTTTTTTAACTCCACAGAAACCTTTTTAGGGTTCCGTATCTTCAGATATTACTACAAAAATCACAATTCTCATAGCTGTCTTTCTGTCCGTAAAACTCACTGAGTTTCTCGCTGGATCTCCTCAGTGGGTCACGATTCCGATCCGGTGGTAGATTCTGTGAAGCACTGCTCTTGCTCGGGTCAGTGTTACCACATTCTCTCAGGTTGAGGCCGTGAGCTCACTTACCAGTTACAGTTTAGCTGTAATAGCCCCTTAGGCTACTAGCGAATAGATAGGCAAAAAAAAGTCTGTTTGCAATCAACTCCACAATAACAAAGTTTGCATTACAAATGCTCTCCATCTATCTCCAAAGGGGTGTAGCTCGAAAAAAAAAACCATAAATAGTTAAATATATATCTTTTTTATTTTATTTATTGCTTAGTTGTGTGGATGAGCTCACGGCCGACCTGGTGTTAAGTGGTTACCGGAGCCCATAAACATCTACAACGTAAGTGCCGCCACCCACCTTGAGATATGCGTTCTAAAGTCTCAGTATAGTTGCAACGGCTGTCTCGACCTTCAAAGCGAAACGCATTACTGCTTCACGGCAGAAAAAAATTAAAAAAGTTTTTGACGAATTAAGTACAAATCTGGTGAGATGAGTTAAAGTTTTTCATAACTCAGCTTACTACTATGTTATTACTTGACTGACAACCTAAGCTAGTTGCTTTCAATCAGCAAAAATCGAGAGCGGATTTATAAAGAAAAACGAACATGTATTTATTTATCGAAAAATTCAAAAGTTTTTCAAAATATCTCAATAATGTTCTTGCCGTTCTAAGAAAAAGTATATAAAAAAATAATTGTTACTAAAACCGCTTAGCAACCAAGTTGACAGATGAAATTTTAGATTTGAAAAAATATATATTGTTTAGCAGCATCACAATCTGTTTCTTGAATATTCATCACATACGGAACCACATACTCTGCAGTCCCCGACTCGCAGTTGTCCGGGTTTTTTACGTAAGCTGGCAGATAGAATAAACAGTTCGCCGACTTGAATATATCAAGAGATGCCCAACCCTTGAACAAAATGTTAATACCAGATGGACTACAGGCCTTGAGCTTGTCTACATAGCTAACGAAAACGGGAGGCAGCAGCTTAGATATGTCCATGAGCATCGACGACCACTAATTATCAGCTAGGTCGGCTCCGATTATGGCAATAAAAAAAACGTATTTGTCGGGTTCATAATCAGAGCAATCAATTGGAGTTTATATCTACCCGATGATATGTAGGCGAAGTAAAATGTCCCTTAGAAATAAGGTGACACTCTACAAAACTTGCATACGCCCCGTCATGACCTATGCAAGTGTAGTGTTCGCTCACGCGGCCCGCATACACTTAAAATCATTCCAAATCATTCATTCCCGTTTTTGCAGGATAGCCGTCGGAGCCCCGTGGTTCGTCAGGAACGTCGACCTCCATGACGACCTGGACTTAGAGTCCACCAGTAAGTATATGCAGTCGGCGTCGATGCGCCACTTCGATAAAGCGGCACGACACGAGAAACCTCTCATCGTGGCCGCCGGTAACTACATTCCCGATCCTGCGGACAGAATGGAAAGCAGTCGACGTCGCCCAAAACACGTAATCTCGGATCCTCCCGATCCACTAACGGTGCTTCTAGGTACTTCAAGCACCGGTCACCGTTCTCGTCGAACCCGTCGCTTGCGACGAAGGGCTCGACGAGTAAATTAACTCTCAGACACAGCCCACTGAGTTTCTCGCCGGATCTTCTCAGTGGGTCGCGTTTCCAATCCGGTGGTAGATTCTGCGAAGCACGGCTCTTGCTAGGGTTCGTGTTAGCAACGTCACCAGGTTTGAGCCCCGTGAGCTCACCTACAAAAGTTAGGGTTACGCTGATATAGCCTCTCAAGGCCATCAGCATAGGTAGGAAAAAGAAAAAAAAAAAGGAGTTTATAACTGGTTTTTTTCCCTACCTATTCTAGTAACCTCAAGGGGTTATTCTAGATTCGTCCAATTAGTAGGTGAGCTCACGAGGCTCTAACCTGATGACGTTGCTAGCACGAACCCTAGCAAAAGCTGTGCTTCGCAGAATCTACCACCGAATCGGAAACGCGACGCACTGAGAATATCCGGCGAGAAACTCAGTGGGCTGTATCTGTGGGTTAATTTACTCGCCGAGCCCTTTGTCATAAGCGACGGGTTCGACGAGAATGATGACCGGTGCTTGGGGTACCTAAAAGCACCGTTAGTGGATCGGGAGGATCCGAAATGACGTGTTTTGGGCGACGTCGACTGCTTTCCATTCGGTCCGCAGGATCGGGTAACTGGCATGCTCGCTATAATTATATACAATGTATTTATATATACTTGTATACTTCAATGCTATTGTATATGTATATTGATATACTAGCTGTACCCGTCTGTTCCACTGGGCATTTAAAATTAACATTATTATTTCTCACCCCCGCAACTGATGTAGGGAGTCCAACACTCATATAAATATTAGCCTATCCATTAAGTACATGTATTTTCTACATGGATACCAAGTTTCAAGTCAATCGGATGCATGGTTCAATAGTTATAACGAAACATCCGTAAAAACCAGTGTAGATTTATATAGTAATATAGATATTTTGTACAGAACCAAGAGAATAATACATCTCAAGCGCATCCCCGATAAAGAAAATCCAGACTATTTATTCGAAAAAAAAAAAAAAAACGAAACAAAATCGCTATACACGTTGAAGTTAATAAGAAATCTGTTTACTATGAATTTCAATTCAACGGTAAGTCATTCATTTGGTTTTTTTTTTTTTGTCATTATTAAGTGCACCTCCGACCTATATACCACGACGTCCTATTAAATCGTTACTCTCCTGGATCGATGAAACAATGAGTCGGGTACTCGTTTGGGTTGCCAGGTTCGAATAAAAAAATACCAGGTAGAAAATATACTAGACACTGCAGTATGCCAAATAAAAATATGACGTCAGGAAATCAGTTTTTGGTTCATATTTCTGTATTTTAATTGACTATTGCAGTTCCTGTTTTCTCTTTCTGCAGGTTTATAAAGCATGAAGAAGAATAACTTTTAAGAGCTTCATTTTATTAATTAGGTCTTACCCTCAGACACAGCCCACTGAGTTTCTCACCGGTTCTTCTCAGTGGGTCGCGTTTCCGATCCGGTGGTAGATTCTGCGAAGCACAGCTCTTGCTAGGGTTCGTGTTAGCAACGTCGTCAGGTTTGAGCCTCGTGAGCTCATCTACTAGTTAAGGTTACGCTTAAATAGCCTCTCAAGGCTATCAGCTTAGGTAGGAAAAAAATTAGGTCTTATCCAATGCGATCACCACAAAATCTAATGAGGAATTATAGTTGTAGCACTGTGTCGTCTAAGATGTTTAAAATACCTTCTACATACTTATCATTCAGGCCAATAAGTTCTTTTATGTTAACATTTCACTATAGGTAGTAGTATCAAGTTTGATTTAAGTCTGGCTGTGATTGTTTAATAATGATGGTCGTGATAGTTTTCTTCTTAATGTTATATCTTCTTTCGTTCCAATCTCAATTTTTGTTGGCTTTATCATGAATTTGCATCTATGAACTACACGTTAAGCGAGTCATAAGAAAAATTTGAATTTACTGTGCAATTGTTAGATAATTCATGATGTGCATGTGTTTTTAATGTGTTTTTAAAAAACATCCGGAAACTAATTTATACTAAGACCATATTTTTATTATTCTTTCTTTGTGATCATAGGTTAACAAAGATGGTGCTTAATATTAATAAATGTATCATGATGTCCTGCAAAGAGGTTAATATGTTATTTATAATATTCTTCTTTAGATGACACAAATAGAATTTCGATTATTAAAAAAACATTAGAACATTAAACATAAAAAGAGCATTTTTGTAATATTAAAATATAAAAAGATATAAAAATAATGGTGAAGCAATAGCTTTAAATGTTGTTTCTCCTTATAAGAGCAACTCAATTGCTATACTTTTTCAAAGCTAAACTGTATTTTGATTTAAATAAATAAATACATTATATATACATAAAAACATTAATCTTAAATTATAATTATGTAACTCTATTTTACTTTATCATCTAAATTATCTAATGTTATCGTCTTAATATTCTGACATAGTATTGTCATAGCCTCTATCTAATAAAAATACTTGCAATTTTACTTAAAATCTTATAAATCTACTCTCTCTCTGCTATAGTATCGTAAGAATTCCCGATATATTTCTGTGCCTGATCACCCAGAGTCCGAGGGACGGTCACGCATCTGTCATGTCCGAACCGAGACCTCCGTGTGAGGAGGTATCTTTTGTTTTTGATATTAAAAACAATAGGTCTACAATAGCGTCATGCCCGCACATACGTTCCCGATGCAAAACGTCTATATTTTATGTCTTCATTTTAATTTTTATTGGCTGACTCGGCTGTAATTATTTATATACAAGCGGCCCGATCCGACTCCGCTCGGGCCTTTAACAAAAATTTCAACGATATTTGACGTTGTTCTATTTTTTAAAATAAGAGAACACTTATTGCGGCATTACTATAATAGTTAGAAATATGCTGTCGCGACACTTTTTGTATATAATAATGTGTTCTACAAAGTCGTAGTACATTATTTTATACTATCATCAATAGTTTTCGCAGGGCACGCGATGTAAAGAATATTTTAGGTAATTTTTTTACACCTTGGGGTTACATTTTTAGAGTTTTAGTAAGGATCCCTAATTAAAAAAAAATAATTATGGCCTATGTCACTCGGGAGTAGTGTAGCTTCCAAGCAGTGAAAGAAATTTTCAAATCGGTTCAGTAGTTTCGGAGCCTATTCAATACAAACAAACAAACAAATCTTTCCTCTTTATAATATTAGTATAGAGTATAGATTAGCACGTGAAGCAAAAACTTTGTACTCCTATTTACGAAAAATCCGCGGACGGAGGAGTATGCAATTTCCCACGCCACTACCATGTATTTGACACACACACACATATTTATACTATTTTGTTTATTGTTAAAGTATGTGGTCAAATCGAGAATAGCTTAATATTGTTTGCCTTTAATATTATTTGTCTATAGTGTTAGCCTGGGCGAAATCTGTGATTACAGAACATTGATTAATATAGAAATGTGACAATAGAACCATAAATATGTTCAAGCTTATAATTTCAATGAATTATAGTCGAATTTCGACCCCTGGGCGACCACTAGTAATCAGTTAAAGCATGTTTTTTTGATGTCGCGATTAATGATGGGCGGATTATGTGGGCATGTGCTACTTCTCCATATTAACCAATCATCGGTATAGATTTAAAAGGCCGAACTATTAAATTATACAGTTCAATTCGCATTTTGACCTAATGTCCCAAGGTAGCGGCATTCACTTTGATGTCCATGGGCTTCGAGAATATAATAATATATCAGATGGGCCGTGAGCTCGTCTGCTTAGCCTAACGAAAACAAATAAATAAATTAGACTAACCTATGCGCTGGGGGTACCGTTTTTATTTTATTTATTGCTTAGATGGATGGACGAGCTCACGGCCCATCTGGTGTTCAGTGGTTACTGGAGCCCCTAGACAACGTAAATGCCGTCACCCACCTTGAGATATGTATTCTAAGGTCTCAGTATAGTTACAACGGCTGCCCCGTCCTTCAAACCGAAACGCTTTACTGCTTGACGGCAGAAATAGGCAGGGTGGTGGAACCTATCCGCGCGGACTCACAAGAGGTCGTACCACCAGTAATTACGCAAATTATAGTTTTGCGGGTTTGATTTTCATTACACGATGTTATTCCTTCACCGTGGAAGTCAATCGTGAACATTTGTTGAGTACGTATTTCATTAGAAAAGTTGGTACCCGCCTGAGATTCGAACACCGGTGCATCGCTCAAAACGAATGCACCGGACGTCTTATCGCTTAGGCCATGACGACTTCGGTTACTCATATCTTGTTGTTACTAGCTATAATATTGAGCTACATAAAGAGCACCCTGTATGTGTAGTGTTGAAATGAATCTCGATTTTAAAACGAATCTCGAAACCGAACGTTCGGTCGCGGCACACCAACATGCCGATGTTAATTTGCCCGTGACATTGGCCAACTGAACGAAATCGGCCAGACAAATGGACCGGTATCCGATGGACCCGGTTTTTGATTGAGGCATCGAGGGCACACCTCGGAAACATCTGGATACTCACGTTCGAGACCAGATTCTACAAGTTCCGAAAACGCGTATTGAACATGCATAATGTTTATTTCTTTGCGGCATTGTAATGGATTTGTTTGTTGGTACGAAGTTTGTTAACAAGCACGTTAAGAGATGACTGAGAGAAAACGTAATAAAGTCAACAAAGACTTGATTGTAAAAAAATGTGATCTTTAAATACAAATGCATAAAGACTAAACTGCGATGCAATATAGATGTTTGGGTGCGGGCTGTATGGGCCGGTTGCTGATAAAAAAGAAAACTTGCAATACGGTTTATTTGAATGTTCATACACTTGATATTTTATTAATATGATAAACACGTCCGCTCGCGGTGAAAAGTAAAAAAGGAAGAGAGTGACATCAACAATGTTGCCAGTCATGTAAATTTTATTTTCCGTGTTAAAATGTTGGAGTTGCCAACAATAGATAAATAGCGATCTTATAATAGTTACGTTAAAAACGGAATTAGGGAATATAGTGAAATCTTGTCGTCGAAATGATTATCCATCCAAAGTCGTCGCGGCCTAAAAGATAACACGGCCGGTGCATTCGTATCTCTAGCGATGCATCGGTGTTCGAATCCCGGTGGCAGGTACCAATTTTTCTAATGAAATGCGTACTTAACAAGTGTTCACGATTGACTTCCACGGTGAAGGAATAACATAGTGTAATAAAAAATGAAACTCGTAAAAATATAACTTGCGTAATTACTGTTGGTAGGACATCTTGTGGGTCCGCACGGGTAGGTACCACCACCACCCTGCTTATTTCTGCCGTGAAGCAGTAATGCGTTTCGGTTTAAAGGGCGGGGCAGCCGTTGTACTGTAAAAACGGAGACCTAAGAACTCATATCTCAAGGTGGGTGGCGGCACTTATGCTGTAGGGGTCTATGGGTTCCAGTAGCCACTTATCACCAGGTGGGCCGTGAGCTCGACCACATATCTAAGCAAAAAAATATACAAAAAATTGTATCTTCGTCCAATTTCGTTTTGTAGTTTATGGACAAGCAAACAAGATCATCTGATGGTTAAGTATCACTGTTAATGGACGTTGGTAATACTAGAGAAAAATTCAGGTCGCTGTCTGCCGATAATTCTCCTTGAAGATCTTTTGAAGAAGCCGATAATTTAGCACCCAGGAAACAACATGCAGAGGAGTACATTCTAAAACCGATTGCCTGGCCAACATTTTATCTGCCACGCACTGTATCTACTCGCAGTGATGAATTTTGATCAGGTAGATCGCTAGAAGTTACTCACTTATTTAAGAGTTATTCTGCAAGATCGCGTCCTGGCCACAAATCCACTTATTTTATTACATATTCACCGTATTCAGACGGGCTACAGCTGGCCATTTGTTACACTAAAGCAATGAATTCTTAACACAGTAAGAAAGAGGCTCCTCCAAGACGGTGGAGACGACTCTCACTCCTCAAAAATACGGTAACCATCCGTGCTCCTAAATGCGTGAAGTTAACAAAAAACTATACATATAATTCCAGCGTGATCGCGACCCCATAAATATAAAAAGTCAAAACCTAAGTGATGATAAAGGAACGTTGATACCGGCATCTTTAGAGTGATTTATAGGACATTTCCAAATAGATCGTACATTACTGTCTTATTGTTTTTCGTACGCTTCGCTTTTATAGTAGTAAATAGTCGTCAGTCGTCGTGGCCTAAAGGATAAGACGGCCGGTGCATTCGTATTAAGCGATGCACCAGTGTTCGAATCCCAGGCGGGTACCAATTTTTATAATGAAAATGGGTACTCAACAAATGTTCACGATTGACTTCCACAGTGAAGGAATAACATCGTGTAATAAAAATCAAACTCGAAAAATTATCATTTGCGTAATTACCGGTGGTAGGACCTCTTGTGAGTCCGCGCGGGTAGGTACCACCACCCTGCTTATTTCTGCCGTGAAGCAGTGATGCGTTTCGGTTTGAAAGATGGGGCAGCCGTTGTAACTATACTTGAGACCTTAGAACTTATATCTCAAGGTGGGTGGCGCATTTACATTTTAGATGTCTATGGAGTTCGGTAACCACTTAACACCAGGTGGGCTGTGAGCTCGTCCATCCATCTAAACAATAAAAAAGAAAATTTAGACAACCCTACTCAATAGTATTAGTTTTCATTTTAATTTAATTTTAATGGGAGAAGGAGTTCACGGGCATCCGTAACTGGTTACTTGAGTCTATGGACATCATCAATTGTGACACCAAGAGAATCGTGAGCGTATAAACGAGCTAATTTTACTTCAATCCGATTAACCGCATCTGTTTATTTTCACGGCTGCATTAACATAACCTATTTAAGTCTTAAAACAGTTTTAATACTTATTCCAATTGAGCTTGCAGCGCGAATCACGATTCCTATGAGCTTTAAGCTCGGGTGTTGAAGACGTTTTGACTGACTTCCGTGACAGCCTCTCGTAATGGTTAATTCTAAAGTGCTATTCGTGAAGACTGAGACGATTCGTTCAGAGTTTAGTGAAGTCCACATATGGCTGTAGCTGTCACTAAACTCTACTATTGTAGGTATGTATTTTATGTGTTTTGCCAAAATTGCTTTTTCTGCCCCGTCACGACTTACCGACATCAGTGTGGCGCTGTTCCAACTCCATACAAATTTGAGTTAACTTTTACGCGATCGTGAAGTTAAAAATCTGGCACTAAGCACACAGATGCGCTGTGAGAATCTGCATCAAACACGCATCAAGATGACCCAAGAAATCTTAATGCGTATTTGAGCAGATTTGACGAAACTCGAAATTAATACAATCATAACAACATACTTCCTGATGTGTGAACTCAATGAATGGAAACATAGATGGTATAGCGTTAAAATAAAAGGACCAGTTCATTACAACCGCAAATCTTGTTACATCAGAGACGTGGAAGGTCCGGGCGCCGACGCAGGTTCGACCAGTGGCTGTCAAACTGTAAGAAACAAATAGGCTTCACATTATAGGAATATTCCCACGGAGACAATATTATTAACTTAAAACCAATGGATCAATCAAGACCTCAAATATCTAAATAATGTGTTTCTTTTTTTTTAACTATCTTTCTAGTACCTCGAGTTATACTGGGTTCTCCCGAGCGTGTGAGCGAGTATAGGGGGCTCAGTCTGGTTAATTTGCTAACACTGGCCCCAGCGATGGATCTTTCTTGTGTATCATTCTATAATTCAATGTGATGGAATCGTAGTGGCATGTGTGTGTTGTTGAATGATTTATGATATTTTTTTTAGGAAGGAACGATTACTGATAGCCCGTGGCTTTTCCTGTTTCCCCAGGACGGGTGGGCGAGAAAATGCTCAGCCAGGACGATTTATGATATGGTGATGATGCTCGATAATGTAATTGAACTTTAGTCGTTGGAACTCCAAGAAAGGTTTGTGTATTCTCAAGAAATCGATGTTATTTATAAAGTTAGCGACAGTCGCAGTGGAACGTGGTCGAGTTTGACTTGTAAATAATTTAAGATTAACTCTAATCCAAAAAATACAGTGATTCGGATGTTTAGTTTGAAATAGTTTGACAGATCATTTTATTTATTATCTACACAGGTGAAAGATATCACCGCTCATCTGGTGTTAAGTGGTTATCGGAGCTCATAGATATCACAACGCGAATGTCACCATTCCGCTTGAGAAATGAGCTGAGTATAAGTTTTCATTAGAAAAATTGTTACCTGTTTTTGTAAGAATTGAACACCGGAGACGCCTTATCCTTTGGAATAAAAGACAGCAAGAAGATGCGACAGCACCATATGCTTCTCTATGGCATAGGTATTACAGTTAATACCGAGCTCTGGATTAGTGCAGCGGCTTCAAACTTTTGAAAATGCCCCCGCCGTTTTTTATTCAGCAACATTAACTTTCCAAAGAAGTTTGACAGCCACTGGGTCAGACCAATCATATCGCCGCAACAATCTTGATTAAGATTTATTATAGGAACATTTGGTACGCTTCTATATAAATCAACCCTTTGTATTTTTACCCAACTTTGTAATGCGTTCTTATAGTTCTGTATTGCTGAAAGATTAAGATAAGTAGTCGTATGACAGGATTGGAGAATTAATGAATGTGTTTTCCGAGTTCATAGGCCGAAACGTTTAGATTTTGTTTTGACCGGTGACTATTCGTTAGCGCTTTTTGTCCTTGAACTGTTTAATAAATTAAGAAACCGAATGTTGTCTCGTGAATGTGGTATTTTCGGTGTAATATGCGAGTAGCTAGAGATAAAATTAAATTAAACTAGCTGACCCGGCAGACTTCGTAGTGCCTCAATCGAAAAATAAAATACCTAAGGTTTTGTATAAAATAAACTTTAAAACAAACAAAAGGAATCCGTCCGACGGGGGACACATCAAAGGAAAAACAAAATTGGTTATTTTTATTTAATTCCGAGCATTTTCATATTTATCTACATTTTAAACCTTCTCTGGACTTCCACAAATAATTCAAGACCAAAATTAGCCAAATCGGTCCAGTCATTCTCGAGTTTTAGCGAGAGTAACGAACAGCAATTCATTTTTATATATATAGATATACAGATAGATAGATTAAATAAACATTAGACAATATCAACTAATTATCCAGCAATCATATGATAGATAATTCTTTTATTAGTAAAAACCAAATAAATAACTAGAAACAAATCACGCACGGTCATCCGGATGTCCAACTTAGGATTCCCTGTGTTATGGGTATCATAGACTGAAATACATAGATACTTATATACGTGTAACCTTTATATGATTTATTACGTAAATCTTAAAAGAGGTTATAATATATTATACAGGTGACATAAATAGTATTTTGAATATATAGTATTTTGAAACATTAGAAATATTAAAACATTTTTGAATATTGAAATATTAAAAAAAAACAAAAGCTGGTGAAGCAATAGCTTTAAATGCTGTTTCTCTTTATAGAGCAGCTCAGTTTGTGTTATAGTTTTACTAAGCTAAACTTTATTTTAATGTGAATAAAATAATATATTATATACGTTTAAATAAATACATATATAGATAATAAACACTCAGACAAAGAGCAAACAAAGCTGTTCATCACACGAATGTTTGAACGATGTGGGAATCGAACCCACGAACCCCGGCGCAACAGTCAAAGGCGCGAACTAATGAACCACTGAGCCAGTCAACCAACCAAACAAAGCTCAGACAGTTCATAGCACGTCAACGTAGTCTAATAGATAAGACAGTCGATATATCCGGACGATCGTATCGGAGGATGTGGCTGGGTCGGTGTTCGAATACCTTAGTGTAGTATCACTTTCATTCCCCCTACTTATTCGCAGTATTTTATTACTGGAGGTAGGATCTCTATTACTGGTGATAGGATCTCTGGTGAGTCCGCACGGATGAGCACCACCACCCTGCCTATTTCTGCCATGAAGCAGTAATGCGTTTCGGTTTGAAGGGTGGGGCAGCCGTTGTAACTATACTGAGACCTTAGAACTTATATTTCAAGGTGGGTGGCGCATTTACGTTGTAGATGTCCATGGGCTCCAGTAATCACTTAACACCAGGTGGTCTGTGAGCTCGTCCACACACCTAAGCAATAAAAAAATAAAAAAGGTAGCCTAAGAGGTTATTCCAGCTACGTCCGGCCGGGTAGGTGAGCTCACGGGCCCAACATGAGAGAATTTGCTAACACTAACCCTAGCTAGAGCAGTGCTTCGCAGAATCTACCATCGGATTGGAATCGCGACCCACTGAGAATATCCGACGAGAAACTCAACGGGTTACTGTCACCTAAATTTATAATGAAACACATACTTAACACATGTTATCCACCCGCCTACTTAACTCCAACGAAAAGTTAATTATCAGTTGAGCTTGAACACATTGGTCATTCCATCAAACATTAAAACACAATCACTAAACAAACAGGCAAGATAAAAGAAATACATCTCTGAACAGAGTACAATTGCGATGTTTCGTATCGATCGATTTATCTTCGAAGCGTTAGATTCAATATTCAATCTTGGTTCATCAATATCATTGTTGTACTAAAACCGTCAATGCTTAAGGGTATTGTCCACCCTTAAGTGCCGTCAAGACATTCAGTGACCGCCACCTATTGTGGTCACTGCACGCGCTAAGCATCAAAGAAATTTCGGCCCAGTTCCTCTGGTGATAAACACTAGTTTGGCCTGCCGAGATCTTTATCAATTTGTCTATGGGAACGTATTATGAAGTAAGTATGCTGTTGATTGAAAAATTCCAAAAGTAGGGATTATCTTTAGTATTTTGTTTGTGACTTATTAGGGTGTTGTCGTATATGTTTGTGTTGACTATTCGCATTCTCGATGGGTATTGAACTTAAATGTCGCCTGGCTTTTGGAAACGGGATTAGTACAAGAGTTAATAGTAAAAAAAAAAAGCGCAAATCCAATAGCTTGTATTTTTTTATTTGCCGAGATAAGTGGAAGATGTGTATGTTACTATTACTACAACTCGCCAAGAGACATATGGGCGACGTGCCCAGGGTATTAAACAAAAACACTGGCGGTAGGACCTCTTGTGAGTCCGCACGGGTAGGTACCACTACCCCTGCCTATTTCTGCCGTGGAGCAGTAATGCGTTTCGGTTTGAATGGTATGGCAGCCGTTGTAGATGTCTATGGGCTCCAGTAACCACTTAACACCAGGTGAGCTGTGAGCTCGTCCACCCATCTTAGCAATAAAAAGAAAGAAAGAAAGAAAGAATAGACATGTTTTCTAATCCATTATTCCTTAATGAATCGAAAACCCCTCGCAACGTTGTACTCGGTCAACGGAAAAGCCATCAATAACAGAAGCTAAGTGATTCGTCTTAAAGTAATCGCGCGCGAAATGTCTGGCGAATTTGTAACGACACTGACTTTGATAGCTCGTTTGGATGTTTTTATGCAACATCGCGACATTCAATATTTTTTTGTATTTTTTTTATTGCTTAGTTGAGGGGACGCATTACTGCTTCACGGCAGAAATAGGCAGGGTGGTGGTACCTACCCGCGCGGACCCACAAGAGGTCCTACCACCAGTCTTTAAAAAACACTAGTTTTACCACCAGACAATATTACCAGATTGTAAAAAAGTTTAAAATTTTGATAAAATATCATTAAAAAAAAATCTTCCTCAGCTATTTGAATGGAATAAACTTAATTGAAGTTCAATTAAAAACATCAAACTATTGATGCTAATACCGAATAAAACGCATCTTTAATTACAAAGACGTTTGTCGCGTGTTAAGCGAAATATCGCTTAAACCAAACACCATTTCACCTCTCGACATATCTAAGGAGATTTGCCGTCAAAACACAAACAAAACACACGTATCAAAACAAAATCTCCAATAAAACGAAAATAATACTAGCAAGACTAGTTTCAACTTTCTTCAGTCATAATTACGTATCTGATCAGGAGTGATCCCGGGTGCGAGTCCGTTAGCATTGTATATTTTAAAAAGCATTACAACAACATTTCTGTTAAAAGGCAAAGGGATCCTGAAACAAATCAATGCCTCAAAACGTGAGATGTAACTGAGTAAATATTTAATAATAATAATAAAAAATCATTTATTGCCTTTCACATCACAGAAAATAAAATGAAATACAAATAAAAGAAAAGAAAAAAAAGAGAAAAAGGCAAAAGGAGGTGGCTCAGCTATTGCTGTTCAAGGTTGATAAATCGAACAGCGCTGAGTTTCAGTCACCCCCGTTTCCCCCTGGTTCTTTGCGGGAATGAAGGCTAATTACGTGTGTACATACTTAGAATATGGTATAAATTAGTAAAACTAGTAAATTATAAAAATTTAAGAAAAAAACAAAACAAAAATCAAATTAAATTGTGAACCCGAATACAAAACATAATAAGCACACAGTAACACTTTTACATTTGGCTTTTTATTGCCAATGTACCTGAATGCTTTAAAAATATTGTATTATAATGTTCACACAGAATGAAGCGTTTAGGGGAGAGTCCAGTATGTTGTTTGGGATTATGAAAGAAGATTGATCGAAGAAAGTGCATTTTTTTAAATTCAATATTGGTTTGGCAATTTATTGAATTGTATTTTTTTTGTGTACTATATGTAGGGTTGCGTATATAACACGTCTTTTGAATTTAAAGCCTATGTTTTTTTTTTTGGTTTCGATATCATTCTCGTCTCTCATCAATCGACCTTAATAACCAAGCCTTAAGCTATTCGCCTGCATGTAGCTAGTTGCACCCTGCCTATTTTTGCCGCGAAGTAGTAACACTTTCCGATTTGAAGGGTAAGTGGAAGGGTGGAAGTCAAAATTACGTTGAAATATTCCATTACGCAGACAGATCGGTACAGGTCAATCTGGATGCTTAACCCTTTTATTGCTGAGCCCATTTTCACATAGTAGAAATTGATAAAAGAATTTGAAAAAAAAGTACCATGGAAAAACTTTACTTAAGAAAAAATACAAAAATCAAAGTGAAATAATTTGAAATGGTTATTTATAAATATTAGTTAATAAAGCTAATTATTATTAAAAACAGGTACAGGTCGATATCTAATACCTATTTAATCAAACTTTAAAATTAGTCGGTATACTCTCTCACACTCTATGCGCATTAATAGAGAGTAGATCTATCGACGGTTCCCGCTCAAAGGCTTTATATAATCAAACTGCGAAAATAATCGGTATTCCGACGCTCACACTCTGTACGCATTAATAGAGAGTCGATCTATCGATGGTTCCTGGTCAACGGCTTAAATTTCGTTACGTAACTGTAGATAAGCAGAACGAGACCACCGTTTATCCGCCAGCACGAAACCAACAAATTATATCATTACATGGGGCAAACAGATATAATCGTAAACTATTGACCGTGCGTTTTTTCTACACATACACGCTACCTTTGTGATCGGCTTATGAATGGGCGACGCTGGTGGTCCGTACCGAGAATCGCCCTATAACTTTAAGAGAACGAGGGCAGTTTGTTTAAGGGTTGTAAGATTCTACCCTCGAATACAACAGTCTGATTTAGTTTAAATCGTGCCGTCGATATTATCTTGGATCCATTCAAGGGATCTGGTTACGCGGTATTCGTGAGTACCATTTGCCCGTTTTATTGTTTTAATTGTGTGATTGTTATCTGTGAGATTTTCTGTATACCTGTTTAATAATATTCGTCGAGTTCATGTTAGAGTTTCACCAAGAAACTATTCTCTGATAAACCAAAGCGTATGAGTGACATAAGCAGTGCATTTTTATTAAGCATCCGGACTTTTTGAATTGAAGCTTGCAATTAATTAGCCGTCGTGGCCTAACGGATAAGACGTCCGGTGCATTCATGTTGAGCGATGCACCGGTGTTCGAATCCCGCAGGCGGGTACCAATTTTTCTAATGAAATTCGTACTCAACAAATGTTCACGATTGATTTCCACAGTGAAGGAATAACATCGGGTAATAAAAATGAAAACCCGCAAAATTATAATTTGCGTAATTACTGGTGGTAGGACCTCTTGTGAGTCCGCACGGGTGGTTACCACCACCCCGCCTATTTCTGCCGTGAAGCAGTAATGCGTTTCGGCTTGAAGGGTGGGGTAGCCGTTGTAACTATACTCGAGACCTTAGAACTTGTATCTAAAGGTGGGTGGCGCATTTACGTTGTGGATGTCTATGGGCTCCAGTAACCACTTAACACCAGGTGGGCTGTGAGCACGTCCACACATCTAAGCAATAACAAAAACAAAAAAAATAAGGCCAGAAATTCAGTGAAAGTTGACATCGTTGAATCCGAAAACTCATTCTATTCTCGAATTTATTACGCGAACTTATTCCGAAACCCACAGTAGGGGACCGACAAGAACTATTTAGTATGACACACTCGGCTGTGTGTTCGACATGAAAATAATAAAAGTATTGAAACAGCAAGAAGAAGAAACATGGGTGTTTCTACAAAACAAAACGTTAGGCCGCGACGGTGTTCTCACAAGGTGCACGTCGATCGGGGGTGTTGCGTTTCACTAATTTTTATTTTGTTTTTATGTCTATACAATAAAAAATGGACTTACAATATGAAGCGTAAAAAGGCTGACTAGCATATATAGTTAGTTGCATTGAATTAATTTTATAATTTTACTAATAATTAGTACCTATGTGGTGAGTTGAAATGGTTGTATCACCATCATTTCGTTTTTACGGAGTAGAGTTCATCCACAGTGCGTCTTCAGAAGCCTTTTTTGCCACGTACTATCCGGCTTTGGAATGAGCTCCCCTCTACGGTGTTTCCCGAGCGCTGTGACATGTCCTTCTTCAAACGAGGCTTGTGGAGAGTATTAAACGGTAAGCAGCGGCTTGGCTCAGCCCCAGACATTGTTGGCGTCTATAAGCGACGGTAACCATTCGCCATCAGGTAAACCGTATGCTCGTCTGCTTATAGGGCCAGTAGAAAAATCGCCTCGGCCCGTCTAGTATGCGGTAGTTACCCGAGACCATAGACATAGTCAATACCGCCACTCCAGTTATGAAGTCTGTTGTCGCTGGAACGGCATTGTTCGCGCTAAAAGTAGACGAAGGGAAGGAAGGGCTATTAGCTACCTATTCTGTGCTAATCCATTTACTTCTCCGTTGGGCCAACCCCTTCTTAAGTCCAAAGTAGTGGTTGAACGGCCTTTATTTTTTTTATTGCTTAGATGGGTGGACGAGCTCATAGACCACCTGGTGTTAAATGGAATTATTGGAGCCCATAGACATCTACAAAGTAAATGCGCCACCCACCTTGAGATATAAGTTCTAAAGTCTCAGTATAGTTACAACGGCTGCCCCACCCTTCAAATTAAAACGCATTACTGCTTCAAGAAATATTAAATTCCTAGTTAACTGACTACATAGATTTTACTTATAGTTAGTTGATTCTGTATTTGATGTTTCATGGAAAAATAAGTCTAACTTCAATATAAATTGTTTCCTTATCCGCTGAAGCAACACGACCCAAGACCACCAACATGAGGATGTGAAACATCAAGAACAATCGAAGATCGTCACGCCTCGATGACTGAGTATAGTGATGAAAATGAGACCGCAAATCGCCCTTACAGTGATCACGGTCCTTACACTGACGGTCGTGATGTCGCAAGAATTATCGGCGTACGTGATCAACCTACGACATTAACTTTTTTTGGTTTTCCTACCTATGCAGTTAGCCTCGAGGAGTTTTGTCAGCTTCGCCAAGCTAATAGCTGAGCTCACGGTGCTCTAACCTGTAAATTTGCCAACACTAGCCCTAGCAAGAGCAGAGCTTGGCAGAATCTACCATTGGATATGAAGCGCGACCCACTGACAAGATCCGGTGAGAAACTCAGTGGGCTGTATCTAATTGAGGGTTAATTTCCCTTACATATACCCATCGTCGCATTCGACAGGTTCGACGAGAACGGTAACCGGTGCTTGACATACACAAGAGCACCGATAGTGGATTGGGGGGATCCGAAATGACGTGCGACATTATCAACCCACAAAACCTCAATCAAAAATATTTGGATAAAGGCATACAAAAAATTAAGTCATTACGTAAGCTAAATCTTTTTTTGAGCTGCTGAAATCTCGAAGATATCGGAGGAATCGAAATAAAGATAGATATTTCAAGCTCGCTTCAGGTACCGTGGGTTCGATGATGTTATAATCAGTGTCCAAGAGGGACAAATGGAGATTTTTTGTGTAAGAAGATCCTTGCCGAGTCGCTAAGCCACTGTGACAAGAATAGTATACGAGTATACAAATTTACTACCAAATTAGTCATGCCAAGCTCCATACAATATTTACGCGTAAATCATGGGCTATTTACCTTTTGACTTTCTAAACATTTTTTCAACTAGGTACATATACATATCGCCGGATGCTTGAACTTCGTCGTTTCCTCCAAGGGAGGAATACAAGAGCAGATATAACCGAATGTCGCAAAATAAACGAGGTGATCAACTGTTTCCTCATTAAAATTAATTATTCCTATGATAGTCAAACATCGAAAAATCGACGCCGGCCTATCACGCCATTTAGCAACTTACGAACAAAGAAAACCCACACGACCACAAAACCGCAGAATGTTTGCGCTATGGCGCGATGATGGCTACATCGCTCTGGATATGCCCGCGAATCTTCCGGGATACGTGACATATGTCACACCAGGAGATTACATCATCTAGTGACATCAATCTAGATCTGAAGATCAGAGGTCGTCCAAGACGGTCTACTGGTTTTAGTTACACATGCAGATTTTGGTTACAGCGCCATCATAGCACTCGTAAAATCTACTGGAGCACGAAGGGTCGTCTTGTATTCGACGCTAGCAATACTTTTTTGTGGACCAAACGTTTTATGATCATTACTGGGACAATGGGGAAAACCCGCTCGTCTGTCTCATAGATTTAACCGTCTAATGTTTTGTAAAGTATCTAACTGAAATTATACCCAATGTATGCATGGTTGTTTGTTTTATTTCGCAGTTTGCTAATTGGGTGGTTTTGGAAGATTTAAAAAAAAAACCCACTTATGTTGAACTTATGTAATAATAGCTAGCGGTATAGAAATTAATCTGTGTCACTGGTATTGCTGATGTTCGAACTAAGATAGCGATAAAAAAAAAGGCTAAACTACAGTAAATTTTCTATCCATCATGAAACATAGTATGTTTAATTAATGACAAACAAGTGATTTGATTTTTACTATTGTGTCTATATGGGATGTGCGAATTTTGGGACGTTAAAATGATTAGATGTTTTGGAAAAACTCTAATTCTCGCCATTAGTGACATTTGAAGTTGTAATTGGTAAATAAATGCAACAATTGTAGGATTAGATTGATTTAAGTAATTGATACCAAAATTATAGAAAAAGTATAGAAAAACTGACATGCCGAGAATCACGATAGAATTGATTTCAAAACAGACGTTACTTGATCATGAAACCACAAAATGAGATATTTTACAACACCTAACAGAACATAAAAGGAGTTCATTGAAACTCGTCTTCCTCCATATGACTTATATCATAAAAAGAAAAACCCCGCATAATAAAATTTCGTCGCGACCTTATCGAGCGATTGTAGTGCGTCTATTGTCAAATTAATTTGCAGTCATAGTACGTATCATCTAGGCTGGACGACCGCAATACGCTGTGTGAATTAAACATCGTTATGAATCATTCAATGATTCAATTCATTCCTGTCACTATTGATAGTGAAACGTTCAATTGATTCATTGCTTTGCATTCATAAAACAAATCAGCTAGAGCAATTAGCATATCTTTCGCGGTTAACTGACGTCAGGAATTCGACTAAATTGACAGTAAGTGCTGTTTTTAGGCATTTTCGCTTTATAAATATTAACCGCTTATATCAATTTACGTCGAATACCGTAGTAATGCTACTGATTATTAGGCATGATACTATTCCACGCTCACCGTGGATGTCGTCTGTGGTGAACACGTGTTAGGTACGTATTTATTTTGCCAAATGCGTTGCAAATTGCAAGATTTTGAACTCAGCCATAGTCGCATTGCTCGACGCGAGTTAACCATGCCCATTACCCATTTACTGCCTTTAAAATATACTACAGCAAGGCTTTTAAGATATACTACAGAAATGAGGATTAGGATGCACATTCAAAAGTTAGTACCTCTAAAAAGTTCGGAGCCTTTTAAAGGTTTAATAACGTGTATAAACTACCGCTTTTCATCGGCTGTAACCTTAATCATCCTTCTTGATAACCACTCAGGTTTTAGAGCTAGTTCAGTTCCAAACACTTCATTTTACAGTTATTAATAGAAATATTTTCAAGCCAAGTTTTGTTGAGTTAGATATTTCTAATTACGCTAAAGAACTAAAAATCCTGCCTGTTTTTATCGCGCTTCAATCATGTTTTCCAATTAGGAGGCTGTTGAAACTCTTATTTCGTCTTTTTTTATTACTTAGATAGGTAGAGAGCTCACGGCTCACTTGATGTTTAGTGATTACTATCTATAGCCGATATCTAACATCAACAACGTAAAAGCCACCACCCACCCTGAGACATGAGTTCTATATCTAGTCTATTGTCAGTTTTTACGGTACCCGGTAATGATAACGGTTGCCCGCTCCTTCAAATAAAAAGGCATTACTGCTTTACGGCAGAAATAGGCAGGGTGGTGGTACCTACCTGAGCGGGCTCATAAGAGGTCCTAACACCAGTAAGGCGGACAGAGATATTCAAATTGTAGTGTCTATCGGTTTCTGTAATAGCTTAAAGACAGGTTAACCGTCAAGTATCTTTCTACGTCTATTAATACATTACATACCTTTAGATACATTTTATTTCTTCTCTTTTCAGTTAGGTAATAAATATATGCTTGTCAAGTCACAGATAGTCCACTGTGCAGAATGTGTATGGAAGCAGATAAGACCAATTTTTTTGCCTACCTTTTTCTAGTAACCTCGAAGTACTGTACTAACTTTATCGGACGTATAGGCGAAGCTCACGGGTCTTAGCTTGGGATTTCGCTAGCATCTGCCCTAGCAAGCGCAGCGCTTCGTTTAACTGCTTAATGTGCTATGTGCTGTATAACGTATCTATTCTTTTTTATTTTTGAATACTTTTTTTTATTTTTTATTGCCCTTGCAGGCAGACGAGCATACGGCCCACCTGATGGTGAGTGATTACCGTCGCCCATGGACTTCAGCAATGCCAGGGGCAGAGCCAAGCCGCTGCCTGCCGCTTAATACTCTCCACAAGCCTCTTTTAGAGAAGGACATGTCATAGCGCTCAGGAAACACCGTGGAGGGGAGCTTATTCCATAGCCGGATGGTACGTGGCAAAAAATACCTTTGGAAACGCACTGTCGATAAACGCAGCGGTTCCAAGTAGTACGGATGAACTCTGCTCCGATGGCGGGAGGTGCGATGACAAAAAGGAGATGAGGGGATCATCTCAAAAAATTCCTCAGAGCACTCCCCATGGAACATACGGTACAAAATACAAAGGAAACCGAAGTCCCTCCGCAGACCCAGAGGTTCCAAACGATCCGTGAGAATGGGATTATCGACAATCCGAACGGCCCTCCTCTGTATGGAGTCAAATGGAAGAAGCTGGTATTTGGGAGCCCCGGCCCAGAGATGGGAGCAGTACTCCACGCGACGCCGTACTTGTGCTTTATAAAGCAAAAGTCTTTGTCCAGGCGTGAAATACCGCTTCGCTCTGTTGAGGACTTCCAGCATTTTAAAAACTTTACCTTTGGAAACTGTACCAATTTTCGCGGTATTTATTTATTTGTCACCACAGATTATATCACGTACCTGCGGTGAACTCAGATAGGTTTTACACAATGAACTATTTGCGAATGTTGTTAAAAAAAGATTTTCCTCATCGTCATCATTCCAATACTGCAATCTAATTTCATTTTTCCGGTACGACCTAACTATTTCAAACACAAATCAATTTCAATAAATAAATTGAGAAGAACATATTATCAATTTGCGTTCTTATAGGCAACAATTCGATCAATAAAAATATATAGTCCGCGTAATTAATTCAATCAAACGCAATAGAGAGCACTCGAGTGCTGCGAATTGCGATTATTGCGTACTTGTCATTTATGAGATGAGGTCAGATGCTGACTTAAACAATTACTAGAACTAGAGGTCCCGCAGTAGTCGAAATTCGACTATAATTAATTGGAATTGTAAGTTTGTACACTATTATGATTGTATTTTACACTTCTGTAATCATAAATTTCGCCAAGACTACACTATAGAAAAATATTAATAAAGACAAACAATATTTAATCTATTCTCAATTTGACAACAGACGTCAAGAACAAAAGTTTGACAATAAATAGTATGAATGCGTGTGTGCGTCAAATACATGGTATGTAGTGTGTGTAACGTTTTCTTTATTGATTTAATGTATCTTTTGTGCATTATTTAAAAAAAAATTAGCATTGTGCACTTCTTCAAGTGTGGAAGTGTGGAAGCGTGGCAAGTGTGGAAAATTGCGCGGACGGAGGAGTACCTCCGTCCGCGCAATTTTCGTAAAAAGGGATACAAAGTTCTTGCTTCACGTATTAATGTATAGAAGATATTTTATTACTAGAATATTTTATTTATTTATTGCATATGTAGCATGCCACAGTGCCACATCTAAGTCGCATTCAGGGGTCATCGGGCGCAATCGATTTTTCTTTTTTTTATTGCTTAGATTGATGGACGAGCTCACGGCCCACCTGGCCTTAAATGGTTACAAGAGCCCATAGACTTCTACAGCGTAAATACCGCCATCTACCTTGAGATATGAGTTCTAAAATCTCAGTATAGTTACAACGGCTGCCCCACCGTTCAAACCGAAACGCATTACTGCATCGTAAGCCGCTACCACTATCCTTTCTATATCTGCCGCGAATCAGTTATTCGTTCCGGCGTAAAATATTGAGGTTTCGGCTTCATATGACGATGTTGTACAACCTTTATTCACTTTTTTTCCCTACCTATGCTGATAGCTTTGAGAGGCTATGTCGGCTTCGCCATAACATGTAGGTGAGCTCACGGGGCTCAAACCGGAGTGTTGCTAACACTGGCCCTACCAAGAGCAGTGCTTCGCAGAATCTACCACCGGATCGGAAACGCGACCCACTGAGAAGATCCGGCGAGAAACTCAGTGGGCTGTCTGTGGGTTAATTCGCTCGTCGAGCCCTTCGTCGCAAGCGACGGGTTCGACGAGGACGGTGACCGGCGCTTGTGGTATTTAAAAGCACCATTAATGGATCGGGAGGATCCGTAATGACGTGTTATATTCACGTCGTGTATGACCCACGCTTAACATAAAGCGAATAATGAACGCCAATAAATCACTAATATCGAGTGCAACCTTAATTACAGGATAGGGGCGACAGTAAAAGCCGAACAAACAAAACAAAAGCTAAAGGAGTCCCATTACTGTATCAGTGATATAGCTGTCGTACGACAAAAAGTCGACAGGTCTAAAGTCCGCGCACCGCGTTTAGAGGCGGCCACAATCATTCAACTGTCTTATTAAACACTCGCCACCCCGGGGGGACTCGTTAAGTCGTTTAACACGTGTTTAGTTAAAAAACGAAGGCTCTAGGGATAGGGTTGCTTGGCGTTATTGAAACTCACGCGTTTAGATGTTCGTTTTAAAATTGTCAAGCGTTCGTTGTTATTTCGTCAACCGTTTTACCGTGAACTGACCCATAGACATAGCCCACTGAGTTTCTCGCCGGATTTTCTCAGTGGGTCGCGTTTCCGATCCGGTGGTAGATTCTGCGAAGCACGGCTCTTGCTAGGGCTAGTGTTAGTAACGTCCTATGGTTAGAGCCCCGAGAGTACACCTACTTGCTTGGTTACGCTGGCATAGCCTCTCAAAGCTACCGGCTTAGGTAGGTTATAAAAAAAAGTTAACCGACCTGAAAATAAGGAGGTGGTTCTCAATTTGACTGTTTTTTTATGTGTGTTACCTCCTATTTTTCTAGGTGAACCCATTTCGGTGATCCATTAGATTTTATCAAGTATGACTGGTTGTTTTTGAGTTTTGCTTCTTATTGTATATTTACATGACTTCCACTAAATCGATGATATGTATGAATGTATTTTTATTTTAGTTTATTAAAGTCGGTTTTTACTTTTGTTGAAATTTTGTAGTTTTATAATTAAATTAGTCTCGCGGAAACCCTAGTAGCAACAGAGCAGTTTTTTTGGGCGATTAATGGTGCTTACCATGCAGCGCTTATAAATTATTTTTATTCCGAATCCAAATTAGATCGAAATTAGAGTTTCCGTTCAGAGCAGGCTTACAAAAACTTAGAAATCGTTAAAATTTCATTTAAACTCCAAATTTTGCATATACTCGTCTTTAACACAATGATAGTACTTAATTAGCGATTGAAAATATTCAGAAAGCCAATAAAACACATACACAATATAATTACGGAGTAAACTGTAGCGCAGTGACAGCCCTTGAAAGTCGAAATGTCCTATTCTCACGTCGCGCACTCGAAATTAATCGACAAGCATTTATATTAGATCTTGGGAATCTGTAATGAGTACATTATCGTGGAATAGCTGGCCGTGGTCATAGTTGCAATGCGGGTGGCTTCAAATGTCAAAGTTTTTTTTTTTACAAAGGGGACGAGTCCTGTACAGCCCAAAAGAATGTCCGATATTGTTTTATTTATAACACGTCTGAAAGCGTTTTTTTGGTTGACTTCATTCCCGCAAATTGAAGTTCGTATAAGTCGCGTGCTCTTGGCGGGAATCCGTGTGTATTGTTTTATTTATTCTTATATTAGTGTCTAGTTAGTAATAATCGTGGCTTACTAACCGTTTAACATACAGATGTTCGCAGGAACAAGTGTGGGAAAATGAAACAGAGTCGCTGGAAGTGATTTCTCGGGTTAATCCAGAACTATATCTGATGCTTCGGTGAATTCTCATTACTTTACTGTGTTTTTATTTTATTTTATCATCGTCTCGTTCGATTTATAACATATAAAACAAAATTTTGTGGCATTTCAATTTTCAAACAAAGTTCGTATATACTCGTAATAACGATAATCATAATGTGCGATACATTCATACGAGTTGTCTGCGTCTAGGGCATATGTGGAACCTGAGGGTCAGTAGAAGTTGGGTGCGAACTCTGGGCCTAAGGACTTTTTAGGGCCCTACCCACTAAGCCATTCCCCTTGCACTCCACCACCCAAAGCTTGATCTCGAACCCTGGCTGAGTAGCAGGGTTCCCGCGGTACAAGACTACAACGAGACTCGTGGCGCCGCGCCACTGCCAGGACTCGTAGCCGGCGGGCAACGTAGCCACGTCGGCAGCGACAGGTCTGGTCCTATCTTCGCGCCGAGGACGCAGTGCTGCTCCGCAATAGGAGGGCAGTAAGTGAGATTGTGCTCCGCCGTGATCTTATCGCAGCCACTGCGGTGGGGGCACTCCGGTGTTTAATCCCTCCGGGCGACCAGCTGCAGGTAGCGGTCGAAGCAGCCGTGTTCTGGCGTGGTGGTACAACGGCTTCTCGACCGTTCTAATCGGACCGCATTACTGGTTCACGGCATAAATGGACAGGCTCGTGGTACGTACACGTGCAGGCTTACAGAACACCCAGTATCTTAGCTATGTACCAAAATAAAATACTAATAAAAAGTAATTTTACAGTCAATAAATAGAAAATAAAACTTTAAGCAGCACTATGTTCAAATATTGACGAATAATATAACTTAGTCATTCGTGACTATATTAACTAAAGTATTCCATACATCATACTTAATATTTTAATTGCACCTAAAATCGTGACTATTTTGGAAAAATCTCCAATTCATATTCAATAAATAAAATTTTGACGGAAAATATTTAATGGTATAGCGATCCCTTAATAAATAGACATCGGCTATCTTGCGATAGAAAATAGGGTGATAATAATCATAACCTATGCCTCAACTTGACCTAAAATCTTGTATCTGTGACAGATAAATATAATAACATAGTTACACAATTGCTCGTCTTCCGGTAGTATGTCTCATTGTATCGGTTTGATAATGTTTCACGTAAGTTAATAAAAGTGATTTTATCTCTAGCAAAAGTAAACAAAACAATTATTGGAGTCTACTAGAGAACAATATGTAAGAAAAATAAATATATACATACTAGGTACGTATTATCCAGAAAATGCGTAGCGTAAAGTATTTTATGTTTATGTTAAATCAAAATAATTTAAAGGAATAAATTCTGCAAAACAATAAATCCTGGACGAAGTACGGCAACAAGGAATCTTGAATACGATTTCCGAACGAATAGTAACTGTCAAATAATCCGTGCTCATCGAGCTTGTCACTGAGCTATTTATAAACAAACTACCACTGCGGCTGCGCGAGTAGCGAAATTCATGACATAAATATTGCTTAATTGTCTTTTATCGTACACATAATGTGAGTAGCGTCCGATTCTACCCAGCATAGTCAATATAAACAAACCCACATGTAGACAAAAAAGGAAAACAGACTTACCTTCGCCTTGAGCGCGTAAACGGTACTCGAATTGCTGTAGTAATTCGTTGTATAAAACACAACACCACCGCCAAATATACACGCGCACGTTGTTAGGGCTTTAGAAAAAGATTTATTACACTTCACATGGCCTAAATTACGGGTAAAAATCGGCGTAAATTGAACAATTTTGAATAATTTGCAAGAAGTACGGCCTAAGGTCGCCATGTTGGTAGAACAGCTGATTCTAGTGTGCGAAAGTGACGTAGTTATGAGGAAGTGAGAAGGATTGATGTTTTGCGCATGCGCAAATACGATAATTTTTTGCATGTTGGTATGGTTTGTGTGTGTGGCGTATTCAGCGGACTAGGAAATGATTTTAATTTACATATTATCATGCTTGCGAATACACACATCGATAGGTAGTGGTTTCCTTGACAAAGACAAACACTCAAGGTCAAATGATGATGGTGGTCTCTTGAATCAAAATTAATGTTAAAATTGAAGTAAGAACATGTAATTAATTTAAAATAATACTCATTATTATTAGTTTATTGTAATGTACCTAATACAATGTACTTTTTTTTGGTTTTCGTAAAATTTTAATTACGTATTTACTCTGGCCTGTTTTGTTTTGAAGAGTTTTCGCGAATTTATAAATGTAATCCTAACTTTTCATTCAACTTACATTTTTATCGCTACTCGCCCTATGACCGTGAACTCTAACGATATGTCATTGTTAAACTAGGAAGTAAAATGATGTAAAACATTATATAATGTTTAATGACATGTTAATTGATCGACCTCGCGGCGGAGCGCCGATATCGGGCGCGCCTTTCAAACCGAAGTTTCCGGCTCAAGAAAACCACTGCTAAGTTTTCAGGACAGTTCAGTTTTTAAGAATCTTGATACCTATTGATTATCACCTCCATTATTATAGTTAATCTGTATAGCTGAACATAGGATTGTTCCAATGTTGCCCACTGCCACTCAACGTCGCAATCCTTCCACTTCGATAAAGCGGCACGACACGAGCACCCTCTCATCGTGACCGCCGGTAACTACATTCCCGATCCTGCGGACAGAATGGAAAGCAGTCGACGTCGCCCAAAACACGTCATCTCGGATCCTCCCGATCCACTAACGGTGCTTTTAGGTACTTCAAGCACCGGTCACCGTTGTCGTCGAACCCGTCGCTTGCGACGAAGGGCTCGACGAGTAAATTAACTCTCAGACACAGCCCACTGAGTGGGTCGCGTTTCCGATCAGGTGGTAGATTCTGCGAAGCACGACTCTTGCTAGGGGTTCGTGTTAGCATCGTCGTCAGGTTTGAGCCCCGTGAGCTCACCTACTAGCCACGGTTACGCTGAAATAGCCTCTCAAGGCTATCAGCTTAGGTAGGAAAAAAAAAAGCAATCCTTTGGGCTATATCGGTAACCATGGTTTTCCTGCGAATCTCCTCATTTCTGATTTGATCTCGTAGGGAAAATTCATATTATCACGATGTTCTATATTTTTTTCGAAGCTTATTGTGTTCCGTATGCTTAATTACCACAATCCTGCCTGTCTGTACAAATCAGTCGTGTATTCTTTGAACAATAGAAAGGATGTAATGGTGACTCGAACTAAATGGCCTTAGTAAGCGATTGCATTTTGTTAATATAGCTAATATTTATTTTGTAGTACCTAGCCCTGGAAAATTACTGGGAATTTGTCGAATCATTGACTCTCTTCTGACGCTTGCCTAGCACCTTAACCTTTTTTTTTTATTGCTTGGATGGACGAGCTCACAGCCCACCTGGTGTTAAGTGGTTAAGTAATGTGTAAGTTTACCTTATATTGTATTTAATTTTTACCATATTAAACAGACCCTATGCGCAACGTGTGTCCGATCTAAAAATTCCGCTGTGTCCTCCTCGATAGTTTCTTTAAAAAATTAAAGCAAAAACCATTTTTATCTCCTTTTTGATTTTTGCGTTTGCATACTTTTGTTGACTCTCCACACTACCTATGTCATCACTATTAGAATCTGTTTTACAGTTTTCTATGATTTATTTTGTCAAAATTAAATGTAATACGGAGAGCGCGTTAGTTGTTCCAAGCAGTTGAAAACTTATTTTATTAATTTGGCGCCAAATAATAATGGGGTGATAGTTAAAATAATATATTAAAAAATATTTATTATGAGGAATCTATAAGACATAAGGAGACAATTGACGGTAGCGTAGCTTATAAGACAATATCAACGAAAAATGGCGCTAATATTTTTTTAGGTTAGGAACAATGAAACCCAACATTTTGTACAATGAAATCCAACAGTGGATTCGTCGGTTGTCACAATTACGAAATAGACACCGATTGAACAATGCTCATCAAACACGGTGTCTCATATTTAAAACATGAACACCAATTATCCAGAGCCAAACGACCCAAATTCTTCACGCCATTTGTTTTATTAGCAACACTCACAAGCACTAGGCATTTTAAACTGCTAATGTTGCATTAATGTCCTAGTTTTCTATCTCGCTCCTTTGTTTCTTGGGTGTTTGTTAGTGAAAGGGATAGAAAGTAATTGCTGTCGTGAATCATACTCAGTGCGTGCATTCATTTAGTAATGTAATACTGCTTTTCTTTGTAGATGTAGAATCGCTTCCTCGTTTGAAATTATATCATCTTTAAATGAGATTGTTTATTGGCTTTCATTAGGTTTTTAATTATATTTGGCTATTTTTAGAATGCTTCCCTCATAAAATTTTATAAATAAATGAATGACGTATTGTATGGATCGGAGTGCTGGACTACGAAAGTGATGTACCTAAGAAATAATAATGCATGCGGTAGAAATGCGAATGTTAAGATGGATGCGTGGAATAACAAGAATGGATGAAATTAGAAATTAGTTTTTAAGGGGAAGTCTGAAAATTGCGCCAGTGACAAAGAAAATATAGGTAATGTTATCGTGGCATGGGCATGTTATGTTACATAGATAGGTGAACAAACTATTGGGTCTTAACGTAAATGCCGCCATATTGAGACACGAGTTTGATACGAATGCACCGGGCGTTGTATCTAACAGACCACGACGACTTCAAAGTTTTTCTTTAAGTATCAGCAAACTGTACAAATATTGACTCATAAAGTTCTACATACACGCAGAGTATTAAACCAACAAACAATCATGACGTAAACGTTGAGACGCTCAGTGCGTGTACCTACGTGCCGAGTGTTGCCAGTAAATCGACGTTCAAGAAACTTGTATGTAGTTATTAAATTTTCCGAGTATTATTAATCTTCATTAACAGATATTGTCTATTCCGCTCATACGTTCCGGTTAGAACAAGAGGGCCGTTTTATATTATTAAGGTTTCAAGTTAATTTTTTAATATAGATTGCGGCGTTTACGGTGTTGCCTAGGAGCTGCTTTAATTTCGCAACGAATGCGGCGTAATGCAGTCTTCACAATAAAAAAATCGACACATGTAAAAGCTTTGACGCAGTCAACGGGCGTCAAAAGCTATACATAGTCGTTAAAAATTCCTTCAATGTACTTTGACACTTTATGTCAAGGTCGGTGTCATTCTCTTTATGACATGAATTCGTCGTAGCCTAAATGATAAGACGACGGGTGCACTCGTATCGAACGATGCGACCGCACGTGTTCGAATCCGCCGGCAGGTACGAATTTTTCAAAGTAAATACCCAACAAATGTTCAGGAATGAGTTTCACAAATCTATGTTGGCGTAGGTAAATACTTATTAACACATGTTTATTAAGAAGCAATGTGTAATAAACATCAAATTGCAAATTTTGAATTTAATTTATTTACAGCTTAGGTAACTGAAATTTTGAACCACATGGATAGGTAGCATGATACAACCTATTTGCTGTAAAACTCTTATTTGCTCCAGTCTTAAGACCTTAAGGATGGAAAAGCAGTTGTATGATCCTCTTTAGACAGAGTTTTCATCTCAAGATGGGTGACTGGACTCATATTGTGATGTCAGAGGGCTTTGGTAACCACAGCAAAGTGGTCGTTCAGCATTAAACAAACATACTTAAATTTCAAAGGTAACAAACAGTGCGATTCGTGTTGCATAGCTACAGACTTTATTTAGGTCAAAAGGTCGAAACAAAGGGTAAAATGTAAAAAACATCAAAGGTAAAAAAAAATCAAAGCACCTCATAGTTATGCGCGGTAGGCAGCAGCTTGTTTCTGGCCCTGGCATTGCTGAAGTCCATGGGCGACGGTAGCCACTCACCATCGGGTAGGCCGTATGATCGTCTGCCTACAAGGCCAATAAAAAAAAAAGTTACACATTCAGGACGAAAAGAACGAAAAAATTCTATTTACAAGCTCTTTATTAATTAATAAATTTAAAAATGTCTTCAAACAGCGAATTCTAACAATGGCAATACTCATTCCAGAAATTATAGTCCAACGTGTAAAGCAATACTATTCGGTTTCCGCTTCTAAAGTCTCACTCTCTAAACATTGATTTTCGTTACTGTCATGCAGTACTTGTTCGTTAATCGAGTCTTGGGCAACAAACTCCACTGTACAGCTCTCCGATGTATTTGTTTGAACAGAGTGCATTAAAACTCGTTTAACTGAATCTGCACTGTCGTACATTCCATACTCTGCTTGCCATAATATAGTTGTGATTAACTGCTGAAGATTCCCTCGTGTTTTTGGCATTTTAAACTTCCTTAGTTTATTTGCGATGTACTCTCCAAAGACTGTATATTCATCCTGACGTTTAGATTCTTCATAAATTATTTTCCGCTCTGACTTTGGTGCTACGTAGAATCCTGGCAAACCAGTTGGTGATTGCACTTCTCTTTTGATCTGTCTGTATTTCATTTTCTTGCGTTTCGGTTTCGGTTCGTATGTTTCAATGTGTGTGATTTCGTATGGATCATCAACGAGCCAGTCTTCATCGGATTGTTGGCTACCGTGCATCTGTTTCACCAAATTTATTGTAGCATCGTTGTCTTCCTCCTCCAGGTCGGAGTTCTCTAGCACATTCACCTGAAATTTTATTATGTTAAGAGACAAAACAAATACACAAAAATACACAAAATAAACTCAAGAGTCCTATTGGGGTCATCAGTCATATCAGTAATTTAATCTTACAGCAGGTACCTAACTTTTTGAGTGAACTGTTCAGTTATTTTAGTAAATTGAATGCCAAAAGATTGTTAAGCTTAATGTATAAAATAACAACAACAAACAATGTCTTCTGGACTCATGCAGATGAGTCCGACACATCTGTGAATTTAAAATTATGCTCTTCAGTCAGACGCCTGAACAAATGAATATTCATTTAGAAATGTCTTTTTTAGTTCTTGCCATTTGTTGAGTGGTGAAATTTGAAGAAGACATTGATTTTAATTAAGTACAATCGTCAGCACTATGATTTCATAGAAACAACTATAAATTTTGATTTGTCTGCTAGGGTTTTTTAAGATGCAATAGATCTCAACCTCAAGCTATAACAATCTTTTTGTAGTCATAAAGTGCTCCGGTAACTACTTAGCATGAAGAAAAGTAAGAGTCTGTCTGCTCATGTAAATAAGTGGCTAGGTATGTGGTGTTAGCTTAAAATACAAACATGAAATATAATGAGCAGAAGTCTTCTCTCCGATTACTAGTTCACAGAAATTTCAAGCCCCTTCACATCCCACTTATTTCGACTTTGTCAAAACAGACATATACAGTTCATGTGAAACTTCAACCCTTATAGTCTTAGTAGTAGTAATAGTAATCTTGTGATATCTATTTAGAAATGTTTCAGTTAGCACTTAATACCATCTGCATATCTGTTCATCACAAGAATAAGTTTTGCAGAGTTCGTCATCATATCATTGGCTAGGTGACTCCCATTGGTATACAAAGGCTGGTTATGGACCAATTTTGCATGATTGTAGAAAGAAGAAAATATATAATTTCTTTTTGTAATCTCTAAAGAAAAACATATTATTAAGCGAGTCAATTTTTAAATGTAAAATTAAATAACTAGTGTTGAAATTATTAACTAGTGTTTAGGTAAATTGAATTATCAACAAGAAACATTTAAGATTAATATTTTATAATTTAAAAGTTGTATGTCAACAAATCTTAAACTTATTTAAAGTTTTGAACTTTCAAAATAAAGGTTACCTTCATAAATGCCACTTTAATATGTTTCTAGTAACATTATAAATCAATACAGACAAAACTTTATTTAGGTAACAAAATAAAACTATGTATGGAACTTAGTGCATATGGGTAATCATTAAAATTCACTACGTGTATTATTTAAAGTATGATATTTCTTAGTTTTTGACAATTTTAGTAAATGTATAACGACCACGTGTGAACAATGAGTTTCCAATTCACCGTAAAAACAGCAACACTCAAAATTTGTTCATAAATAATAACCTCAACATTAACTTGGATATTTTGAACGATTTTTTGCAGCTAATCGATTTTATATTATTCAAAATAAATGGTTTTATCAATTTGTGACGTATTCGGAACAGACCTTCGAATCGATAAAATAAATCGATCGATGGGTCGTGATAAGCTGATAAGGTTACCAAAATAACCAATTGTTTGGGAAATAGTAGCATAACATAATATTTTAGGTACCCGCTGAATGTCTATCGTAGGCATTGTTCCTGTTGATTCTTCGTTATTATCAATTGATACTGAATAACGTACATTTTTGCTTCCTCGGGGTGTGTATTTTCTTTTCTGCGGCGTTGATGAAGATTGAATTGAATCACCGTCTTCGAAACGAAAATTTGATTCGTCCAATGTCCCATTTTGTGTTAATTCCCACTGTATTGGATGTTTATTAGTCAAATGTACTCTGAGATTTGTTGTATTACCGAAGTATTTGTACTGATTCTCACACAATTTACACACAACCGAGACGCACCTCTTATTCTCTTCAATACGCTCAAAAAATCGCCACACAACAGATGATACTTTCTTCATATTGTTATCGATTCGAGATTGATAATCAGTTTGCCGCCTATTTCCCGATGATTATTGAAACGAGAACGATTATGACCGTGTATCGAGTAGAAAGCAATGCGAGTTGAATTTCAGTCAACAAAATGGCGAGAATCGAGCGCGCATCGATAGCAGTGACGCCACTAGTTCACCAATTATGATTCGTTCCGTTGTACAACTTCGATCCTAAACCTACTTGAAAAGAATTAGCTCTTAACATCAAAGAAATAAAGGTTATACTGCTAGCATTTGAGTTGGGATTTCACGCAAAGAGTAAATCTATCTCTTTTACTCGTGAAGTCTTACATTTGTATCCTCTCTGTTTCGCGTAATATGGTTGGTTGATGATATGTCATTTTTAAGGGTATCCAACATTAAAATCGTGGAGTTTTAAACGACGCAGCGATTTTTTATAAAGCAAAGGGATTCTACTTAAGAAATACCTACCAGATTTTTACATGTATCGGGTATCATGTAATTGAACAGGGTAAGTTAAAAACAAATGCTATGTTTTACTGGATTATCGGAAATATTACAAATTAGCTAATATTTATTATCATATTTAAAAAAAAGGAAAATTATAATGAAACTTAAATTTATAGTTGTGTTTTATTGTCGTGTTATTGATAATGTTTAAGTATATTTAATAAAAAGTCATTATAATTTTGAATAGCTTAAAAAATAGTATATCGTCAATAAACAATGTGCACATTTTACGGTTTTTTTTGGTACGAAGTTCGTTATGGGACGATGCGGAGGGGTACCCTAGCCGGGAAAAAACGTCCGTAACGTAAGATTTTTTTTTAGTAATGCATACAATGTACGACTTAACTTTGTAATAACGTTCAAAAAATAACATATTTTTTTATTATATATTTTTTATTGATCATTGTGAATAAAATGAAGTTGATAACTTTGTAGTTTTATTTTATTTTTATCAATAAAAAAATCATAATAAAAAATGTATACCCGAATTATTATTTTCTTTATACCTCGAATAGAACTTAAAATTTATATTTTTATAATAAGGGACTTCGTTCCTATCCGGTGTCCCACGACACCACACATCTTTTTTTAAGTCATGTATGTATGTATGTATGCAATAATTATACTAACTAAGTTTTTCTACACAAAAGATTCCAAGAATTGAAATGTCGGGCAACTGCTTTGCCCAGCCTAAACAAAGTCAAACAAAATGATTAAAAATATTTCAGATTCAGAAGCCGTCGTGGCTTAAGAGATAAGACGTCCGGTACATTCGTATTGAGCGAATTGTACCTGTGTTCGAATACCAGGCGGTTACCAATTTTTCTAATGAATTACGTACACATCAAATGTTCACGATTGACTTCCACGGTGAAGGAATAACATCGTGTAATAAAAATCAAACCCGCAAAATTATAATTTTTGTAATTACTGATGGTAGGACCTGTTGTGAGTTCGCACGGGTAGGTACCACTACCCTGCCTATTTCTGCCGTGAAGCAGTAATGCGCTTCGGTTTAAAGGATAGGCAGCCGTTGTACTGTACAAACAGATACCTTAGAACTCATATCTCAAGGTAGGTGGCGGCTTTTATGCTGTAGATCTATGGGCTCTTTTATGCTGTAGTCTATGGGCTCCGGAATCTCAAATCGGAATCGCGACCCACTGAGAAGATCTGTCGAGAGACTCAGGGGGCTTTGTTATTGTATCTCAGTTATCGACGTGTACTTCGTATTAAATAAAAAAAAATAAAAAACGATAACGGTCTGCCGGATTCGAACACAGGCATAGTTGCATCGCAATACGAGTATACAGAACATTTTATATTATAGGCCACGAAATCTCTTAAGAAAATTTGTCGTGTCAGTTCACTCCAGTCGAACCTTCATAGGCGACAGGAGTATTCGGTCATTTTTAAGTAGGTACGGTTTTCTGTTGTTGTAAAAAAAAATTTTTTTTGGGATTTTATGACTTGGTATTTACAACCTTTAGGTCAACTCTCTTATTTTTCATAGCACATTCATAGACGTCATATAATGCCTATGAGTACATTCCATTAAATTGTTTGTTGTAAATAATGCAACGTGACGCAGATGATAATAAACGTCACATTTGAATTTCGAGCCTGTCATTTTCGCGCCGAGCGTCATTGTCGATTTTCAAATTATTTATGTATTTTATTAATTCAATAACAAAATAGAAAACACCAGTTCTCATATAAAAATCATTTAACAAAATCGTTTCAGCTATAAAAAAGTTCTGATGTTACGCATTAAAAACAGTCTAATTGAGAATATCTTCCTAGTTTTTAAGTCCGTTAAAAATCATATGGCCTGCGATGTTTTTATAGAAGGGTAACGGCACAGAATTCGCACCATAAGTTTCACAATATAATAAAAAACGAACGCTAGTAATTGTGTATGAATAATCAAACATTATTTTCTCTTGTGTTTGTGTAATACATTATTTACATTTCGGGTTCAAGAGCTTTCTTTCAGCCGTGTAAGGGTTGTGAAAAATAAAACTAGAGGAATGTATAGAATCATTTTATTTATTTGTCGGTATAAGAGGCTGTGTAAATTATTGTCAGATAGGTAGTTTCGATCGATTATTTTGACTATAGTTGGGTATAATCGAATTAAGAGCTACATTAAAAATCGATACTCGAAACTCATTATCGATTATGTTTTTAAATGCACTAAGCAAACGTATTTTTTTAAATATATAACTAGGCGTTGTAATAGTACATATTGATATTAATTAAGTAATACTGTTACTCCTTAAACACTCATTTAAGCTTCTTTTTTTAAAAATTATTGTTTTCAATTTAGAATCGCGGGAAAAATTAACTGTCAATTCTTGTAAAGTCTGTGTAGTGGCACGTGTTCATTGATTTTGTACTGTCGATTTGTAATATAAATATATCGGTTTGTATATTGACAGTCCATTCTCCCACGTTTCTTTTTCCATTCCGTCAAGTATTTCGTAAAAGTATTTACTTTGCAGCAAAAAAATAAAAATAAATTGTAAACCGGAAGTAAACCCAAGCGGGAATTTCATAAGTTATGGCACATGGACAATTAAATAATAAAAAAAACACTCTTATTTTTACACCGTCACTGATACAGTGGTTTACAAACTCAAATAAATCATTTTAAAATTACTAGTTTTGTAGAGACATGTAGGTATTTTCGATATAGGTTTACTTAAAATAAAATTTAAGCTACAAACATTTTTGGGACTTTTTTGTTGTATCAAAATCGATTAAAAGACAAAAAACACTGAAATTGTTTTTTTATTATTGTTTAATTATAAACTTTCTTCATCTTCGACTTAAGGTCTGGTAATTCTAAAATTTAAAAATATTTACATAACAAGCGAGGAATTTTGTTCGCTGTTTTGGCGCGATAATTGCAGTTCCATTTTTAAATAGTCAATATTTTTAAAAGACGTGAATCAGCCATTTTTATATTTTCTTTAATCTGAACCGTAAGGACGCTTGTTTTAAGAATATTTAAGTGCAATTAATTCTTTACGAAGATAGTAAAAACTGTGATTATTGATTGCTATAAAAGAGGCACATCCTACGTTATGTTCGTAGTTTAATTTTCATAATGTTTCAAGACCAAAAAAATACGATTTCCCAGAGTGATAAGTGGTTTATTATTATAGATATTATTATTAGAAATAAAATAATTGATATTGAGTTTGTAAGCGACGCATCTCGTCTAACCTGTCAGTTTCAATACGTTACAGCTAAGGCAGTATTATCAATGCTTAATATCCTTAAAATCACTATTCATATAAAACTACAAAACTATATACTGTAAGTAGAATTACTGTGTTTCGATCCGAAGTTATACTTCTTTTGCCGCGCTGTGGGTTGTAGTCTTTGTATTAGAAATATCAACCGTATGAAGTTAGCCGCCAAACATCAGTTAAGCTATGTTCAAAATTTCAAATTCGGCCATCTGAATTTCTCTTTATTCTGTTATTAAAATTAAATCTTCTTTATTTTAATTTTATGTGCGTATTAAATTAGATTAAATTTAAAAAAAAGCTCATCTTTTAGGCACGTTAAAGAAGCACAACTTCTTACGGGTGTCTACGCTTCCATATATTGTTTATATTATACATTACCACAAAATACTGCTTCTAAGCTATAACTAAAGATCGATTGGTGTTTTTTTTTTTTTACATACGATTCTAATAATCGATTTCATTGATTTTCCAATACGAAAACGACAAGGAATCCGACGCGATTCGATTCGATTTTGCTGAACGAGTAAATGCTTCACTAAATACAAAATTCAATGTCGTTTTTGTACTACATACTTTAACGTTAAACATAATATAAATAAGATAATGAATTCATTACACTACGCATTACAGTCGTTAAGCATTAAAAACAGCTCCTGTGTTTTGTCAATCAACGAACATTTTTTTTCTACATTGGCAACATTAGGGAATGTAAGCTAAAATTCTTAATTACTTTTTTAATTCATCATAAAAAAAACTGAGCTATGGCATACTTGTTTATTCTGTGCAATTTTTTTTTTTCTACATAAAAAGTAATTATAGACGTGATTGAAAGAAAAAAAGCTACTATTATACATTCGCATAGTAGAATTTTTATTAACCAAGATGCGAGAATAAACCGTTTACCCGAAGAAAATGCAGTTAAATAATTAGTAATTCCTAACCATTTTTTTTTTCTTTCTATAAATAAAAATACCGTTTCAACTTGTTACGATGTGTTAATCAATAGTTTGCACAATTTTATTCAGAAAAGGCCTAAAACGTCATTCAATTGACGTTGACGTGCGAATTAAGACTCGATCGGTAAATGTTCGCTGATTTAACATGAGATTCACACGTGCCTATTCCTTTGGCGAGCCCACGAGCTCGTATCGATGTCATAAGTCAATGACGTGTGAATCTAGGACAGGACGTGGCGAGTATGAAGGTTTCAGTCAAAGTAATGAGGTCGAATCCTTGACTTTTTTTTTTTAATTATAGCTAACAAAAATTTACATTCTTTCATACGTGCATGTTATTACGAAGACCGTAGCGTTTTATATGCGTTTTACGACGCCACCGAAATAATTTATCTGCTGATTCGAACTAATAACTCTGACGTCAGAATAATAATTAAAATGCGAGGATCGTCACTAAAGAGAATGTTACCGTCCATAATACATTCAATCACATTATTTGCAAATGCACCAATTACACCCTATACAAACCAGCACTCGTTGTACCTGAACAGACTTAAAATATACATATAATACAAATTAATATTTATATTTAAAAATAATAATTAAAAAATTGGCTCACTAAAAATACAAGCGTATGGAATCCTATATATCTACATTCGGTTGGAACTAAAGGGGACGAGAGAATTATATTTAAAAAAAAATACATCAACTAAAACGTTAATAAAATACGACATTCTCTAATGGAAAATTAAATAAATAAATTTACAATATAACGTACATACGCGTTATGCCGATTTATTTAGCGATGGAGTTTACAATTCAACACATTAACGGGAATTGACTTGTGTCGAACGTAAAGCTATGGACACACTGTAGGCCGCGATGGGCAAGCACGCGACACTCTATTAATGTCGTGATCATTCTACGTGATTTTCTGTACTAATTTTCCCATTCATGAAGCTTTCTATACGGGTGAAATTTCCACTGTTATCTTGTTACATTACCAGAAAAAACTACACCGATGTACTGCAAGCTCTGAAGGAATGAAAGCATTTTACAACATTATAAACGATACTGTACATAATCCTTTCGTAACAATTTATTAAAAAAAATAATTATATGGCTCTTCAGTTTCAGTTTTCGTTCTTTAATTCGTCTTGTTACTACTATAACAAGACCTCTTTGAATAGTATATGAGATAAATTGCATTCTATATCGCTTGATGAATTTCGTATAGCAACGCCAATGATAATAGGACGTGCTTGCCCATACTAGCCAGCTGTGTAGAAGCGCCTTAAACTATGTTGACATTTTGATTAAATTGCACAGATTATCTTTTACGATTGACATTTAAACAGGGATTAAACGTCACAACTGTCACATTCTGACTCGGTTCCCGCGGATTCCCGATATTGCGTTAAGATATTTAAAAGGTTTTCGATAAAAATATTTTCGAGTGGTCCGATCGGACCTGTTTCACTCACAACTCATTTACCTCCATCGTATCGACAAAAATTACTAACTAATAGTCACTTCATCGCCATTACGATTATCACTACGCACTCGAAGCAAAGACGAGTGTATTTCGACTTAATTTTCAACCTCACTGACTCAATAGTTCTATATAATTTGTATAGAAAATTAAATAAGAGATTGTAGAAGTGTGCCCGCTCGTCTAAGCTTCGATAAATAAGCTTAATAAATACAATAACAGAAGCGTGCCGCCCGCCACCTCTTCCTATCATAGCCTAGTCCGAAGCCAACAATACTATAATACTCAGTCCAATTATCAGTCAATTTCTTATGAAATTACACCTTCAACACACAATTTCTAAGTACTTTTTCGTTTGAGAATTACCAATGTGCTCATTTTTTTTTTTTAATAACCTTATAGATTAAACACCATTTCCAGGTATAATCTACATAGTTTTTTTTCATTTATTTTATTTACAATTGTATTAATAAAAACAAATGTTGAAATTTTGAGCAATCTACATACAAAAATTCTATGTTGTGTCCGCCATGATTCAAAATTATTAACTGTTTAGTTAATAAACATTAAAAGATTTGTTATGGATATTTCCAGAACTATTTTTGTGAAAGCGGAAACAATGCGACTAATTATAATACCTGAACAAGAAACTTATTAGTTTCTTATCGAATCTCGTTTAAATCAAACTCATATTATTAATTCGAGATTTTAATACCAAATTTTCAAACGTTCAAAGACGTAATCCGTATAAGATAAAGCAATTACGAACATAGCTTCTAATGTTATTAACGTCCAATTAGTTGGGAATTACAAATGGACTGAAAGAATTCAAAGCGAACGAACTGTTATGATACCCTCTGGTTCCTGGCTTTGCTTTCATCATCACCTTTCCCGAATAGCATCAGCAGTTATGATCCTTTATTAGAGAACAATCCCCTCCCTATCCAGTCAGTCCTATTCCTAATTCCACACGGCACGGTTGCCGTCATTAATCGTCGTGAAATCTTTATATTCATTTCGTCAATAAAATCTTTTTTAAAAACATATTTTTTCAATTCCGTATAACAGAACGCATTCGTAATTTCAAAACGAAAAGTATTTAGGCTAAATTTAATAAGACAGGAGTTCTACCACTGTTCCACCTTAAAATCAGATTACTTATACTATTATCTCGAATCAATTTATAGCTAACGTTTTAATTAATTTCGTGATAAGTAAGTGATTAACTTAACTATTTGAATAACGCGAATGTAACTAAGTAACACGAACTAGGAATAAAAAGAGAAATGAAATAAATTTTGGAAGCTTTGGTAATATTTAATGTTAATTAATATCAATATTTATACGGTACATCGGGCATTATTGTCGCACAACGATGCATGAGTATTTATTTTATTAAAACTCAATGTAAAAAAGAAGTTAATTTAAGGATCTTATGATATATTTACACTGATTTATTTCTCTAATCGTTGTCCATACGAGAGAGCACGGTGCTATTGACGCGGCGCTGATAATAAAATACTGTGCCTATAAAGAATGAGATAGAATCAATTTATAAAGTTCTTAGTTATGAGGAAGAGCCCTGAAGATCTACCACTCGGTGTTAAGTGATTAAGAGCCTATCGTTACTATAATCCGAATACCTAAAGGCTATGACGGCTACACGGAAGGAATCATATCGAGAAGTGAAAATGGTTATTTGGTTTTAGCGACATTTTTGCAGCTTTACAGGAGAGCTTTTTGCAGTTTGTAATTTTGAAAAAAATATCATAACGAAAAAAAAAAAATTTAACCATTTGAATGGAGTAAACCTAATTTCAGTTCAATTAAAAACATCAACCTTTGGATCCTGATACCAAATAAAACGCACCGTTAATTACAAAGATAAATGTCCCGTATAAAGCGAGATGTCACGTATTAAGCCAGATGTCGCGTATTAAGGGAGATGTCGGGTATTAAGCGAGATGCCGCTTAAACCAAATAGCTTTTCATTAATCGATATAGTCATCTGACTGGAAAATCGTTTTGTTGAGGGATTTTCAGGTGGAACGGTGGTAGTGGGTTAAAGCGACGCGGACGGCAGCCCCGACCGCGAGCAGGGCGGGGGTCACGTGCGACCGGCCGCCTCCTGCGCGGTCGCCGACCGAAAAAACTCGGCGTCAGTCGTGGTCGACATGGTGGACATCGTGGACTCGTCCCACGTCACCTCCGTCGTGGTGGTCGTTCCGTTTATGTGTTTTCTCCTCGACTTCGGATGGCGTTGCTTCTTTTTGGGGTTCTTCACTTTTTTGTGCTTCCGTTTGTGCCTCATGTTCTGAGGCTTGACCGAGCAGTTTCTGTGTTTGGGCGGGGGCCTCTTCAGCTTGCCCCTGTGCCTTTTGGGTGAGCAGTGCGTCTGATTGGGTCCCTTCCATTCTGTGGTCAGCGAGAGCACGTAGTGCGACAGCTTCCCCAGAGGCCGCGACAGTGGTATCTGCGTTCGCCTGGCCTTCCCGTTGCTGCCGAGGGCCACGTACGTCTTCTTCCCGGCTCGTATCCGCGAGTACGTGTTGTAGTTGTTCTCTTCTATATGCTCTTCGAAGACGCAGTCGTCCGATAGATCCCTCTGGAACAACAGAGAGAAAGAAAAACTTTAATCGATATTTTTGGCTTTTATACGTTTCATTAGAGAGAACAGTCGCGTTTGTATGATGATTGGCGAATGATAATCGCAACTGGTGTTCACAAGAACGTCAATGAAACCTAAGAATAAATTCTTCAGTATCTCTGTTAAATAGGGTGGCAATTCATTACGCCTCGTAAATAAAGGTCGTTAATGGTCCTTGGTGGACAAAACGGGCTTTATATAACGGAAGCTCCGTATAAGGCGGCGTCCAAACAAGCTCCCAGTTTGAATTGGGTCCTACAGTTATGTCTCCCGCCCCCGGTTTTCTAAGAGGCTCGAAATATCCATTTCCATCCATCCATTTATATCAATACGTGTAAGCGAAAACTTCGGGTGCGGGAGCATTATTGTTCCTAAAACCCATAGCCACAGCCCACTGAGTTTCTCGCCAAACCTTCTCTGTAGGTCGCGATTTCCGTTCCGATAACAGATTATCGACGGCAACCAGACAACCTCGCAAAAATAGCTGTGGTGGACAAGGCGAAAGGGAAAAAACTTCCGGCCGTTCACTAAGTCGTTGGATCAGGTCACCGCGCTCACCGGACTCTATGTTACAGCCGCCCTGAGTCGAAAACCGAACGAAGTGGAGGATGGTTGTACAATTTTGAAGTCGTCGTGGCCTAAAGGATAAGACGTCCGGTGCATTCGTATGAAGCGATGCACCGGTGTTCGAATCCCGCAGGCGGGTACCAATTTTTCTAATGAAATACGTACTCAACAAATGTTCACGATTGACTTCCACGGTGAAGGAATAACATCGTGTAATAAAAATCAAACCCGCAAAATTATAATTTGCGTAATCACTGGTGGTAGGACCTCTTGGGAGTCCGCACGGGTAGGTACCACCACCCCGCCTATTTCCGCCGTGAAGCAGTAATGCGTTTCGGTTTGAAGGGTGGGGTAGCCGTCGTAACTATACTGAGACCTTAGAACTTATATCTCGAGGTGGGTGGCGCATTTACGTTGTAGATGTCTATGGGCTCCAGTAACCACTTAACATCAGGTGGGCTGTGAGCTCGTCCATCCATCTAAGCAATAAAAAAAATAAAAAAAACAAAGAGCCATGAAGGCCTTTCAAGGACACGACCTTCAGCAATAAAGTGCGCGGCCAAGAAGAAGTATAGATTCTGCGAAGCACTGCTCTTGTTAGGGCTAGTGTTAGCAATTTTTCTCAGGTTAAGCTCGTCCGGGCGTAACTGGAATAGCCCCTTTGGCTACCAGTGAACAGGTAGGGGGAAAAGATCGTTCCGTCGTGCCTCACAAAGCCGCCGTTAAATTCAATCTGCGCTAGTTTGATATCGGAGCTCTCGCTGCAACCATGCGGAATTATACAAATTGATTTGTGGGCTTCATAATTTGCTATCGGGCAGCTCGCTTTGTTTGAGGCGCGAACGAGCCGATCGCGACATTCTTATAATTAGGACAAGCGTCATAACGATTCGGGCTTGTGATAGAATAGAAACATCTGCTCAGTTATTCGTGAATACATCTTTAGTTTGAGTTAATTTTAGAGAAAGATGCACAGAGTACAAAAACCTTTGATTGTTTAGAATGTTAAAAAAAATATTAAAACAGAACATATTGTTTTAATTGCTTTCTCTGTACTATGTATTTGGTTATTATCAAACGGTGTTGAAACTTGATACAGTTACGGTACATTTGTATTTTTGGTATTTCGGTTGATATTGTAGGGTATGTATGTAGTAAGCGTGAGCGAGATAGCGCGCGAGTACTTCTAATAAAATGTATGTAGTTCATAAGTTTTGTAATTATAATATTATAGGATGTCTGGCATTCATTAAATTGGCGAGATTAATTATCTGTGTCTATTTTTGGGCTTAAACGTTTTTTGGACTTTTTGGCGGGAACGCGAGGAGTGAAGTTCTGTGATTTGTTTTATTTTGTCTATTTAGTGTTTCTTCGGGTTTAAATGTGTAATAATGGTGGTTTATTAACCGTTTAATATCTGTGAAAGTGCACAAATGTGGGAAAATGAAACAAAGCCGCTGGACGTAACTTCTCGGGATCCTCCAAAAAGTCCACTGAAAAATCTTAGTAAATGACCACCATTTTACTGAGATTAGATTTCATCTCATATCATCTCATTTAATTTCATCCCAGTTAATTAATGTTTCAAATTAATGATTTTAATTTCATTTCACTCCATAATATCATTTTTCATAAAATTAAGAATATAGATTAAAATAAGACATGACTTAAAGGTGTCAGCTACCAGGTCATAAAATCTCTTAAAAAAAAATGAAACTTTTTTTTCTTGATTTGATTACTCTGGTTTGGACCGGTAAATGGAACGCAGTCATACAGCCAAATCTTTTGTAAACAACCAAAGCTTGCTTGATGTTTGAAGAGCATAATGAAATGGAACTGATTACGGAAATGAAATTTATTAAGGAATAAAATTTTATTAAATGAGGTAAGTTACAACAGGATTTTAGCCCTTGTATCAGTTGAAATGCAATTTAGTGAAACTACTTCAAGTTTAGCAGACTGTTTGGAAAAAAATTGAGAAGGTACGTACGTCCAGTGATTTTGTTAAATTTTTCCATATTTATGCACTTTCACAGATGCTAAATAGTTAATGAGTTACCATTATTGCGTGTCTCAAATCTAAAGAAACAGTAAATTAATGAACGTGCTCAGGTACACGCCAAAAGTATGGGATTCATTCGAAGCTCGACTTGCGGAATGAAGGCGATTTTTAGGCAGGCCTTTAGGTAGATTATAAATAAAATAATGATGAACATTATTTTAATCTGTGGCTGTTTAACAAGAAAAATTCAATTGGACTTTTTGGCGGGAACGCGAGGAGTGAAGTTGTGTGATTTGTTTTCTTTTGTCTATTTAGTGTTTCTTCAGGTTTAAATGTGTAATAATGGTGGTTTATTAACTGTTTAATATCTGTGAAAGTGCACAAATGTGGGAAAATGAAACAAAGCCGCTGAGCGTAACTTCTCGGGATCCTCCAAAAAGTCCACTGAAAGAGTTTCAGTAAATGACCACCGTTTTACTGAAATTATATTTCATCCCATATCATCTCATCTCATCTCATTTCATTTAATTTCATCCCAGTTGATTATTGTCTCAAATTAATCATCTTCATTTCATTTCACTCCATTTTATAATTTTTCATTATAAAAAAATTATTATAATAACATGACGTGATTAGGTTTGAGCCCCATGAGCTCAGTTACTAATTCGGCGAATCTAGAATAACCCCTCGAGCTTACTAGAATAGGTAGGAAAAAAAAAGTTCTTGGGACGATGGTGGCGTAATTAAATCCTTTCTTATTCACACGGATACGTCGTACCGTTATCAACAATTAAGTGATTAGACGATTCTTCCTAATTGTATCCAATTAAGTAACCCTTAAACGCGTTGTGTAGATAGACTCGTGGTAATGTTTTGATTATCAAGTCTTTTATTTGACTAGACGCTTATGGGGGCCGTCAGCGCAAAAGTGGCCTAACCCACAATTTTTTCGTGTTTGTGCTTATATTGCAATTTATTTGAAACATAATACATTTTGATGCAAAACCGGCATATCCCTAGTATCACGCATAGATAACAGACGGCTTTGTAAATATTACTTTTTGCGCGTATTGTCTTTGCCTACGAAGCAGTGTAAAATAAATTCAAACCTTGTTATCTCCATACTAATTATGGTAGGCTTAGGCCATTTTTGCACTGACGCCTCAATTATGCCCCTTGGCTATGTTAGGTGTTTCTCTACGGGATAGGGTGCGTAACACAGAAACACACAGAAGAACTGGTTTGTGTGACATAGCCATGTACTTGCTCGGACAAAATGAAAGTGGGCAGGTCACATAAGCCATCGCATTGACAAAAACTACATTTTTTTTTAACCTATGCTGATAGCCTTGAGAGGTTATTTCAGCTTCTCCTTGACGTGTAAGTGAGCTCACGGGGCTCAAACCGGAGTGTTGCTGGCCCTAGCAAGAGCAGTGCTTCGCAGAATCTACCACCGGATCGGAAACTCGACCCACTGAGAAGATCCAACGAGAAACTCAGTGGGCTAAAAACTACTAGAGTCGAGTCCTCATACTGGATATCGTGAGCAAACACACATGGACCGACGAACTGGTCAAAATAGTTGTTTAGGACTCGATATAAGCACCGATAGGTTTTTTTTTACATTTAAAATAATATAACGATTTATTTCAGGCTTATTTTCTTTATTTTATATTCTAGAACCATCGATAAAATACGATTTTCGTGGTCTGTCGTTATGAGAGAATATACTCAGTTATAAAAAAAAAAAAATTAAATCTTCCTACACAGCGTACATCTTTTTACTTATACAATACAACAAGAAGTTTTATCTTATCAAATAACTACTAAAATAGCCTACAATAATAGTCGAAGGACCCTAGAGATTGATTAAACAGCGCGAGAATCTTATCGATAATCGTTTAGAGATTGAGTTCCGATAAGGGTCGGTATCGATAAAGCGGTCAAAACTTTAATTAGTCGAACGATAATATTGAATTCAGTTTAACTTAAGTGGACTAGGAAGACTTTTTTTTATTAACGAACTTACAGCCTGCGTGTTTTTATTTATTTATTGCCCTTGTAATCAGACGAGGATACGGTCCACCTGAAGGTGAGTGGTTACCGTCGCTCATGGACATCAGCAATGCCAGGGGCAGAGCAAGCCGCTGCCTACCGCTTAATACCCTCCACAAACTTCGTTAGAAGAAGGAGATGTCATAGTACTTGGGAAATACCGATGTTGTTGCTTGGTTGCTATAGCCGACAGGTATACAGACGTGACTGCTTCCATTAACTACATTTTACTGGTGGTAGGACCTCTTGTGAGTCCGCACGGGCAGGTACCACCGCCTCGCCTATTTCTGCCGTGAAGCAGTAATGCGTTTCGGCTTGTAGGGTGGGGCAGCCGTTGTAACTATACTGAGACCTAAGAACTTATATCTCAAATATAGACCTCAAATTTCCAAAGTGAGTAGAGGCATTAAGGTTCTGATATCGATGTGTTTCAGTGGGTGTTTAATATCAGATGGATCGTTCGCCAATCTAAGAAATAAAAAAAGAGGAAAATCTTATCTGTGCGCGCTAACAAAACGCCCTACCACCGACATAATTACGCAAAACTTGTAAACGTAAACATAACATAGAAAGTTCAGAATTTATTACTTAAGAAACTTTGTTTGTAGGTCGAATAAAATAGTTATAAACAAATTGATAAGATTTATTTACGTGTACATTTCGTGGATTGCGCCGACGGATACAGATCTGATCTCGAGTTTTATTAATGACTATCAACAATTTTAATATCTATATATTAATACGTGAAGCAAAAACTTTGTATCCCTTTTTACGAAAATTGCGCGGATGGAGGAATATAAAATTTTGCACACTTATAGAGAATATAGAGAAGAAGTGCACAATGATAATATTTTTTTAAAATAATGCATGAAAGATACATTAAATCAATAAAGAAAACATTACACACACTGCATACCATGTATTTGACGCACACATGCACGCATCCTATTTGTTGTCAAACTTTTGTTCTTGACGTCTGTGGTCAAATTGAGAATAGATTAAATACATATTGTTTGTCTTTATTAATATATTTTTATAGTGTAGTCTTGGCGAAATTTGTGATTATAGAAGCATAAAATACAATCGTAATAATGTACAAACTTACAATTCCAATTAATTATAGTCGAATTTCGACTACTGCGGGACCTCTAGTACCGCTAATTGTTTCATCAGATGGACTAAATTTTTCTTGTTACACTACCAAATTACTCGAAATAAAACATGCACATGCATTGTGTCGGAATAGCTTAAGCGTGCTCAACTTGGCATTATTGGTTCGTGGTAAAAATAGAGAAGTTGCTTTTGAGGAATTTATGCGAATTCTAAAAATGTTCTAATATCGATTTTTTGAAGTGAAAACTTCTTTAGAATCGTTGTGATTTCAAACCGGATGCAACGGAAAAAACGACAGGTAAGAGACACAAATACAAAGAATGAGACAGAAATATACATACTATTTAATACAGCGCCATCTGTGAGATTTTTTAATACTAACGTGTGTATGAAAGCTCTTGTAGAGAATTTTAATTTAGGATTATACGTGAAATTAAAACTATCAATTCACAGAGGGCGCTACCTTACAATTATTTACTAATGACAAAATTTTACATATACTTAAGACGTTTAGGATAATTGTATTTTAATTTTGGAAGGTTTCACTTCTACCACGTGTGAATTGCACACATGTTTTTTTTTTTCATTTTCGACTAAAACAAGAACGACACATTTCATTGCAATAATTTATATGTTTTGCACGATTTTACGCGCGAATCTATGTACATACTCTGCTCGGTGATGTATTACCCAACACCTTTGTTAGTATAATTCGCGTGACGCGTTAACTTTATTTCCACAAATCGTTAGTGCACAATCAACAACTGTGTCACCCGGTGCATTCATAACATTAACATTTCATTGATTTATTTATTTATTTATAACTTTATATACTAGACAGTATAAAGGCGGACTTAATGCCATAGGCATTCTCTGACAGTCTACCTTAGGGGGGTGCAGAGATGAACCTTGGTAGGTGTAGTGTGATAGTGATATTACTTAAATATATGTGTATATCCAACATACATAATATTTATAGACACAAATACTCGAACTTAAATAAATACATATACATAAATATATACATATAAAAAAATATATATAAATAAATATTATCAATTAGATTATATCAATTAGATTAGATTTACTTAATATTTTAACAATAAACATTTTTAAGCAACATAATCTTTATATAACAAACTCACATTGCACCCTACATACACCCTAATGAATAAGTCGCTAAATAAAATAACGATTTTGAATATTAGCATAGATTTTCTCATCTATAGATCGTGCCAACCTGCGGGTCAAACACTTTAGAGTCGTGAATTATCGATGCAGATGATCGTAGCGATAGTTGCCCCGCACTAGCGCGGCTATCGCCTACCATCTTTATAGGATAGAGGCGCATCCCTTGCGGTTCACGTGTCTTCTGTTAGGATATGACGAAATTAAATTTTACTGGCTTTGTTTCTAGTAGAATTATGACCCCACTAATAAGAGTTTTTTTCACACTCTGGCTTTTGAATTTATTAAGGTCAATTCGTAGCGCCCCGGAATGTTTTTCGTTTCCAAGTTTGAAACGATTTGATGATAAATTTATGTTAATCTGTTCACAGGAAATATAATAATACATGAAAACAATAAATAAGTACTAATATTGGTTATTAAAAATCAATTTGCTGTCGTAATGATATCAAACAATCAGAATAAATAAAATAGTATTTAAAAAAATGTATGATATAAAAATGCTCTTAATATCCTGATATTATCAAAATAACCCTACAAGTACTCATATCTGTTCATAAAATATTTATAACTACTGATACCATGCACCCCACGATTTTTTTACAATAAAAACATTTTTTCTTACACTATTTTTAATTCAAATTTATTAAAATTAATGTTTCTATTTTTTTATTGGATTTTCTATAAAAGCGTATTTTTTTGTTTTTTTAAACTATTATTTATTTTCCATTTTTAAGTTGAATTTAATTTTTTTCCATTATTATTATTTCTATTTTTTTTTAATATTGATTTGTCATCGGTCCTTATTAAGTATATTCCAAATTTCGAGTTAATCCAACGTTTTGAAGGGAGTCAGTCAAATAATGTTCAAATTCCGTTACATACTAACATACATACGTCTGAAGCTAATAAAAGCGCACTAATAGGTATTCGCCTGCGGCATTCGAACACCGTTGCATCGCTAGATACGAATGCACCGGACGACTTATCCCTTAGGCCACGACGACTTCGCAGACTTTTGCTTTTTTAAATGTGTTCATTGAGCGTATCGTCGCTACGTTCTGACTGCACGAGACACCCACGGCCCTATGATAATGGAGTCGGTACATTTATCACCCCGCATAAACATGTACCCGACACGGACATAGCCCGGTACCAGTTTATTCAGCTTCCGTACTTCCTCGACAAGAGAAATGCATTAAAGTTTAATGCCGAGAGCGTTGGTTCGTTATTTTGTGACTTTTGTTTTTGTGCAGCGAAATATCTATAGAGTACGATGTGAAATCAATGAAATCGATATGTTTTTAATCGAAAAGCCCGCGATGCATGCTAGGCATTGTGAATAGGTGTTTTTTAATACGCTTTTATTAGCTTTTTATTTATTTATTACTTAGATGGGTGGACGAGCTCACAGCCCACCTGGTGCTCAGTGGCTACTGGAGCCCATAGATATCTACAACGTAAATGCGCCACCCACCTTGAGATATAAGTTCTACGGTCTCAGTATGGTTATGACGGCTGCCCCACCCTTCAAACCGAAACGCATTACTGCTTCACGGAAGAAATAGGCAGGGTGGTGGTAGCTACCCTTGTGAGTCCAAGAGATCCTACCACCAGTAAAAAAAAAAAGAAAAAAAAAAAAGAAAACAGAAAAGAAAATCGACTATAACAAGGCAAAATGATATCAATTGCATATTATTAATTATTAAGAATAACTCCAAAGTAACTAGTCAAATCTTGGTAAAAATTTAATTGGAACTACATGAGAAGCATTAGCTTCCAAATGAAATACAATATAATTTTCAAAATCAGTTCACTCAAACATCAAACAGAGTTCCGTTTTTGATAGCCTCCTACTTTTTAAAATCGGTTAATAACTCATATTTCTGTCGTTATAAATTCTGACTTAACGGGTAAAGTGGTCGGTCATGGAATTGCAATTTCAACCCATGAGGTCAAAAACGTGTGGCTACATTCATGCTCTATGACCTTAGGAATCGCTGCATGAAACTTTGAATAGGTTTGCTCGTACGAAGAAAAAAACTTACTAATCTATATATATAAAAGAAAGTCGTGTTAGTTACACTATTTATAACTCAAGAACGGCTAAGCTGGTTTGGCTGAAAATTGGTGGGGAGGTACCTTAGAACCAGGAAAAAGACAGAATACTTTATCCGTCTTGCATGCGCCATGACCATAAACAAATCACATGGCCAATCCTTAAAGGTTGGTGGTCTGAATCTAGAAAATCCATGTTTTTCCCATGGTCAATTATATGTGGCATGTTCACGGGTCGGAAGACCATCTGCGTTATTTGTTCTTGCACCCGATAATAAAATGGAAAATGTCGTCTATCACAAGAGTGGAACCCATGCACTAAAATGCACATGGCCGATAAAGAATCATTAAAATACTTGCTTTTTTAATTTACATTAATTATCCAAAAAAAAAAATTGACCTTGATAAAATCAAAAGTCTGCTCATTTATTGCCTCTAAAGCGGAACAAAGTTCGCCGGTTCAGCTGGTAAAAATGATAAATTAGAATATACGCTACAAATTTTTAAAATTTTAAAACCATAGACTAAAATATCTTACCGGCGACCAGAGTTATCGAGTGAAACCCGCGACATTATGCTACCCTGTACAACATAAATCGCGCGGATCTAGTCTTTCCTAATTGACATATTTATTGCATTGTAAATAACTCCCGATGTAAGTAAATTATTGTACATTTCTAAATTAACTTTTACTTTGAATATTATCCCTTTAGAGTTTTTAAATGGTCCATTTGTTTTTACGGAGCACATACTAATTTATTTCGATCACGAATCTGCGGCCATGTTGTCTAAGTTTGACGTTTGAAAGACGCATTACACTTTTTGTGTTCTATGTTAAACACGACACAGCTATCGCAATTATACGGTTGAATTACGCGCCACGTAGATTTTATTCAATAGCTTGAGTATCAGTAGCTTGAGTGCGTAGACGATCTCATGGCGTTTGTGTTTGTGGCTCATTGACATCATATGTTGAGGACGACGTGCAAGCTAACCCATGCATCAGCCCGCTGAGTTTCTCGCCGGATCTTCTCAGCGGGTCGCGATTACGATCCTGTAGTGGATTCATTCGGAAGCAGTTTCTCTTGAGCTGTTAGGTCTCCTTCGGAGGCGCTCGGGCAGCTGTTAGCAAATCCCACTCCTCCTGGCTGAGCCTCTGCTCGCCCACCTGTCCTGGTGAAACTGGAAAGGCCTCCAGGCCACCAGTAATCCTTCAATTATAAAAAAAATCATATGCTGCTGCTACTTGGTATGTGAGGAAGAACGATTTTAAATATTTGATTTTGATAAAGTGTTTTCTTTTTGCCTATCTATCTGACAGTAGCGCCGTGGTATCTTGACTTCGTCCTGCCAGATAGGCAAAGGATAGGGGCCTTATCTTAAAGGAGTTTATAATAGAAATAATAATGTCGAGTCCTTGTCTTTTTTACCTAGTACTAAATTTAAATACTATTGTTGTGCATATCTGCGTTAGTTAACTTTTTGTACAAAAGATCGATTCGTGCTACATCCAATTTCAGCCAAAATTTAGCAACATTGTAAAGTAACCTAATGAATTAGTTAATTTCCAAGAAACTATAGATCGGAATAGATAAAGAGATTGATGATACCGACATATCACGTTTCTTGGTACTCTTTATGGGATCCATCAAAGATTCCTAATAGGTGGAATTAAACAGTGCCATATTTAGACAAATGACCTGAGAATAAAATTTGCAAACCCCCTCGCTTCCAAAAATGGGTATGGCATATAATATTATTTAGACTTGGCATTGCTGAGCAACGGTAGTCACTCATCAACAGGTGGGCCGTATGCTCGTCTGCCTGGAAAGGCAATAAAAACAAAACAAAATGTCTATATAGATGTTTGTAACTAAATCACGCCAAAAATACTAAGCGGATTTGAGGGTAATTCTGCAAAAACATTGTTGATTATTACATGGATTTTTATATTTAAAACTCATGTATATGACAAATTAACCCCGGAAACATTTACTTAACGTTCGTATTCCGTCAACGTGATAAAAAGTGCTATTAATTATATTTTTACCTTCTTTTTTTATTGCTTAGATGGGTGGACGAGCTCGCAGCCCACCTGGTGTTAAGTGGTCACTCGAGCCCATATACATCTACAACGTAAATACGTCACCCAATTTGAGATATAAGTTCTAAGGTCTCAGTATAGTTACCACGGCTGCCCCACCCTTCAAACCGAAACGCATTACTGCTTCACGACAGAAATAGGCAGGACGGTGGTACCTACCCGTGCGGACTCACAAGAGGTCCTACTACCACCTGTAAAAACCTCCCATAACTTAGTCCGTGCCTGTCCACTAAAATCTTTAATATTTGTAGCCTGTTACATCTGTCGTCTGCGAATCTAGTGTCAATTTATTCGACATCGGCGCTTTTGTGTCGGCGCTCGAAATGGCCAACCACAACGCGTCCAATTAAGGGACAAAATTAACTTTAATCTAAGTTCTTTTGATTCCGAAATTGTTAAATTATAATTGAAATCGTCTGAATCGTTCACCGTTTGGGCTTTCGGCTGATTTGGTGTTTAGTTTATTTATATTAATTTATTTCAGATATTACATCCATTAAAAATAATATTTCACATAAAATATATTATATAAAAAAATAGCAACAAGTTCAGAATAAAATTAAAATTAGTGTCATAAGATACAAATTACCAAAAAAAAAGTGCGTGCGTACAAAGTACACATGTCAGAAGTAAACCTTTTTTGGCGAACTAATTTATAAGTCTTGCTTATATTTATACAAATCTAAAACTAGATTTCCGAGACTTATGGCCATTTTCACCGACATTTAGGGATCCCTTAACTGCATTTAAGGAGCCCCTAATTAAAAATTCGTTTTCACCAACCTTTAGGTATCTCCTAAGTTCTTAAAAGGCTCCCTAAATTTAGGAACCCGATTTTTCGTTCCTTAACTGTCTCCTAACTCTAGAAGACAGTTTTATGTCTGCTGTCATCTATTTCAATACATAACATTCAAAAGGTTTGAAAACCATTTTTACAATGGATGATGATTTAACTCTATTTTTAGAAAGTTTGGAAGCAGTTGAGTCTTTACAGTTAGTTTCTAGTCATTCTGTACTTAAAAGGCCGCGCTTGTATTGTCAGAGAACTGAAGATTTCGGAAAATACGATGACAAAGACTTTGTCTTTAGGTAGAGACTGTGCTATTTTTATTAGAAAAAAATTTTTTTTTACCTTATAGATGAAAAGTAAGGTTTTTGGAGAGAACGAGTGTTTGAGTAAATTTTAATTACCGCTCTATGGGTATAAAATAAAAACTAATAAATAGCCAATTCTAAATTCATGTTCATTATAGCTCTTGCTACTATTTTAATACCAACTGAAAGAAAAGAAAGTTAATATTTGCAGTCAGGTTTTACTCATTTACCTATAATCTTTAGTTAAGTAAAAATAAATTATTATTTTAAATTACATTTTAATTATTGATGTAAGACTTCATTCTTAATTTCGTCTTCCTTTGCTGCTGCCTCTAATGAGTACTTGTAAAACTTTCTTTTATATTCTAATTCTTCCTGAAGAAGTTGTCTTTTATGTCTTCTATATCCTCTTTCTTTTTGTTCACGTTTTGAAAACTTGTACAAAGCGAGGACATAGCCCCTGTCCTCTCATTACTGACGATAATCGTGGTCGTCTCTTTGACCATAGTGGTGTATTATTTGTACTATAATTCTGATAATTTAATTATTGACATTCAGGACTAAAGTGCGTTATTCAATTTCATATTTATATAACAGATTGAGTTTTTTTTAAATAAATTATATACCAGAGACGTATAATTATGATTTTTTGTCATTAATATTTATTATTCTTTTATTTGATGGATATTTTAAAGGTAATCGCGGATCACATATTTTTATCGATAAAACAGAACTCAAATCAAAACATTAAAACGTTACCTAACTAAGAAACTCCTTAAAACTTAGCACAAAGCATGGTGAAAATGAATTTAGGTAGGTGGTTGATTTAGGTAATCTCCTGTCTAAAGTGTTTCCTACGTAGGACCACTTTGGGAACTTGTCGGTGAAAACGGGCATTAGAGGAAGGGAAAAAGGAAGATATGTTCCCGCTAAAAGTCTGTCAAATGTCAATCTCAAACCTCAGTGTTGACAGTCACATTATGTTTAGATTTCTAAATTGTAAATGACTAATATTTTGCCAATTGAATTGACTAATTTAATTTCATGCTATTTGATTAATGTTCCAAATTCTTTTCATTTCATTTCAATTCCTATTAACATTTTTCACAAAAAAATTAGAAACTATTAGGCTGTATGGTATGATACATTTGCCTTTCCAGTTGGAAAAATACAACAACTACTACTACTGACATTTGACAAGTACTTAATTTCAATAGTAGTTGATGTCACTTCCGTTGCATACCTGCGGGAGGTTCTGTAAAAATTTTACCCCCATGCGCCTAAAGAAGTTTCACTTCAAAAATTAATTTCAAAATTACCTTAACTTTATACTATAACCTTATAAATATTACTTAAGCCGGCTTTGAATGTAATGTGACGTATTTAATGTAAAATCAATTTTGTTTTTATAACTTTAGTATATTTTCTTTTCCTCTTCTCTTTTTTTATTTGGTTTCCGCGATTCCTACATATAATTAAAATTACATTTGCAATATAATCTCATGTTTATTATTACCGACTTTTTACCGAAGAATCGACTAAATCTTGTGGAACAATGTCGAAAGCAAATTCTAATGATAGCTCCCAATGCTGTATCGTTATGAGGTACCATTCTTCATGGCGATAAGCAAATTGGGTGCGCGCCTATATTCTCATGCCCAAAGGTTTAGCTATGTAAATCATAGACTAGCCTGGTGGTAGGACCTCTTGTGAGTTCGCACGGTTAGGTACCACCGCCCTGCCTATTTCAGCCGTGAAGCAGTAACGCGTTTCGGTTTGAAGGGTGGGGCAGCCGTTGTAACTATACTTGAGACCTTAGAACTTATATCTCGAGGTGGGTGGCGCATTTACGTTGTAGATATCTATGGGCTCCAGTGACCACTTAACACCAGGTGGGCTGTAAGCTCGTCCACCCATCTAAGCAATAAAAAAAGGAAGCCTGATCTGTATTATTAGCACTGTTAATGACATTAGTGACGGTTACGATTTAAACGGACAGCCAGTCTGCTAATGTAAGTTATATCGTTATTTTTTCCAATATGCTTAAATTTGGTTTATTTCGCGATTAGGAAGAATAATGAAAGGTTAATGTTTAAAAGGTTACAGACAAACCGAATTAATAGTTAGTTGTAACACGCACTGACATTTAAACGATTTTATTGCCAGAATAAATAAAATGAAAACATTAATTTGGCAAACGTATTATTAGATAATGTAGACTTGATAATTATACGTTGTTGTGAGATCTTCAAACAATGGTTTTTGTTTGATGTCTAGACGGCTAGCCTTCGTATCTATTGTCGATCTATCTATTTAAGAGGTTTTTGGCAGAAAAGAAAAAAACATATGGATGGTGGGGCGTGTTGTGAGACCACCGGGATAGATATCTCCGTCTTGCCTATTTTGCCATCGAAAGAGGCATACATTCTGATTAGAAGGGTCTGATGTCTCCAGATCAGCATCCATGTATTGAGGACCTAGTAACCTCTTAAAACTAGGACGTTTAAGAGACGATGAAAAAGAAAATATCTTCCACCGTTATATTGCTTAGAAGACCGGACCTGATAAAAAAAAAATTCACTAAGGATTACTGATACCCTGGAAGCCCTTTCAGTTTCACCAGTGCTGGTGGGCGAGCACGGGCTCAGCCAGGAGGGAGACCTGGATTTGTTGTTCAGAGCTTGTATTGAAACAAACTTGTATTGAAAATGTCATCTGTCAGATTTAAGTACCTGTCAAATATCTTGTGTTCACTACGGTATTAAAAAAAAGAGGAAAGTCTTAATTAAAACGAATTAAGTGTGTGTGTATTAATTAAGTGTGTATTTTTATGTGTATATATTGTTTTATATCTTGTAATATGTATATATTATTATGTGTAATGTTTATTGTATGCACTAGGTTTGTGTTCCTAATTCTTCTTTCCCTTTTGCGGGCCTACTGGAAGAGATTTCAACATCAAATAAGTAGTGCCCTTGTACTCTGTATCCTTATTGTCGTGTTTCTTCTAACAGCCGTATGTACAAAATATATTAAATAATTAAATAACTAAATAAGTATACTAAAAAAAATCTAACTAATTCAAAATGGCCACTGCAGAAATATGGCCCGTCTCATATTTTCTATCTTAACGATACAAAACAAAAAAAAAAAACTTTTGTTCTCTTTTAAAACAAAAGATATAAAAAGGGAATGAAGAGATAAAATGTTTATGATCGGATAGGATGTGATTGTCGCCGTGGCGCGCTGTTTATGGTTGTTTAATAGCTAAAGTATTAGGTTAGCTTACTTTGGTTTCATTTATAGATCTGAGAGACTACTTAATGATATAGGGTAGGTCTTCATTCTATTTTTATTTAAATTTTATTTATTGCATTGATGGATGAACGAGCTATCACAGCCCCCTAGTGTTATGTGGTTACTGGAGCACATAGACATCTATAACGTAAATGCCGCCACCCACCTTGAGATATTAGTTCCAAGGTCTCAGTATAGTTACACCGACTGCCCCACCCTTCAAACCGAAACGCATTGCTGCTTCACGGCAGAAATAGGCAGGGCGGTGGTACCTACCCGTGCGGACTCACAAGAGGTTCTAGCACCAGTATAAAATTCTAATTCTAGTTCTAATGAAAATTTTACCTTATTGTTCGAGTAATAAACAAGTATCCTGTTAATATTTTTGCAGTACAATTTTTCATTGAAAATTGCAGATTGAAATAATTACTAATGAAAATTAAACAATGATTGTTAAGTCACCGAGTTTCTCGCCGGATCTTCTCAGTGGGTCACGATTCCGATCCGGCGGTAGATTCTGCGAACACTGCTCTTGCTAGGGCTAGTTAGCCATTCTCTGAGGTTGAGCCCCGTGAGCTCACCTATCCGTCCGGACGTAGTTAGAACAGCCCCCTTTTTTTTTTTTTTTTTTTTTTTTCTCGGGCCGGGGGCCGAACCTCCTACGAGGTCCCCGCGCCTAGGGGGCGCGCGGGGTATGTGAGACTCAACGATCTGCAGGTGTTGAGAGCAGATCGCGGGCCCAAGGATTTTAGGGCCCACCCACTAAACGACTCCCCTGCACTCTTACACCCGACGTCCGATCTCCGTCCGGGGTCAGAACCCGTTCAGAGTAGGGGGGTTCCCGCGGTCAACACTACAACCAGACACGCGGCGCCACCCCGAGGACGCCCGACCGACGGGTCGTCGAGGCGATAGTCGACGACCAACGACGTCGGTCTCCGCGGTACGGCGGCCCTACCAGGCCGCCCGGGCGGTGCCGCTGGTGTTCCGGGATACCCCGCTGGGCCAGAACCAGCCTGCCGGGTCGGAACGCGATACACCGCCGACCGGGTTGCTCTTCAACAGTATGTTCGGCGACGACAGCGACGACGAAAATGCGGACCGCATCGCAGTCCGCAGCCGCCGACGCGCCGTCCCGTCCTCCTGGTGCCAGCGCGCTAGAGTGACGGTAGCGTGCGGCGCAGCCTCAACCCCCTTAGGTCGCCCCGTGACCATCACCGGGAGGAGACTGCCTCCTCATAGGGTAGAACAGCCCCCTGGCTTAACAACGTTTAGGTAGAAAAAAATAATGAGAATTAATTTAGTTTTATTGTGACATCAAAAAAAATCGATCATTTTATTAAAAGTTAGCGGACCCGGCAGACTTCGTAGTGCCTCAATCGACAAATAAAAGACCTAAACTTATGTATAAAATAAACTTAAAACAGACAAAAGGAATCCGTCCGACGGGGGACACATCAAAGTGAAAACAAAACTGTTATTTTTATGTAATTCCGAGCATTTTTATATTTATCTACCTTTTAAACCTTCCCTGGACTTCCACAAATAATTCAAGACCAAAATTAGCCAAATTGGTCCAGCCGTTCTCGGGTTTTAGCGAGACTAACGAACAGCAATTCATTTTTATAATATAGAATAGATAGATTAACAAATTAAAACCGTTGAGCAGGCTCAAAAATTTACAAACAAAATCTTGTTCCCGACAAGTAGTTAATTAAAAAATAGTTAATTAAAACATAGTAACGCCATGTATCCCAAACAACAAACATACATATAATACGACTTTTATATTTTATAATAAGTTATTTAAGAACTAAGCCGTCTCTATTCCTTTAACTAATCGATCGAGCGATACGAATATTAAACAAAAACCTCAAAAAAAAATCGATATCATTATATGAATCATTATAAAATTTATATTGACTTTGTAATCTCATAATCTAGGGGGAGAGAGAGAGAGAGAGAGTCGTTAAATTTTATCCCTTCGATATTACACAGGGAATCATTTACGTGTTTTATGTAGGTATGTTTTTTTTTTTTTTAATCTGTTCTATGTTCTCTCCTTAGGTGATAATTAAGTTGTGTATTTATTCTACACTAGAGGTCCCGCAGTAGTCGAAATTCGACTATAATAATTAATTGTAAGTTTGTAAACTATTATGATTGTATTTTATACTTCTATAATCACAAATTAGGCCACACTAAAAAAATATTAATAAAGACAAACAATATTTAATCTATTCTCAATTTGACAACAGACGTCAAGAACAAAAGTTTGACAATAAATAGCATGCGTGTGTGCGTCAAATACATGGTATGTAGTGTGTGTAATGTTTTCTTTATTGATTTATTGTATCTTTTATGCATTATTTAAAAAAAAAATTAGCATTGTGCACTTCTTCTCTATATTCTCTATAAGTGTGGAAAATTTCATACTCCTCCGTCCGCGCAATTTTCGTAAAAAGGGATACAAAGTTTTTGCTTCACGTATTAATATATAGATAAGTTTATAGTTTTTTTTTAATAAAATTTTTATGTGTTAATTTAGATACGTCTTAAAATTTATATCAAATACTTATATAGCATGATGTTAGGATATGCAGCTCCAATTCCACACAGGCAGTAAAGTAAAGGATAAAGAAATACGATGAAAAGTGTGTTCGGTATCTGTCCTTGGTAATGACCAAAGACCCTGTATAAGAGAATGTTGGTCCAAATATGTTTAATGAGCCGTTTTTTTTTAAATTGCGTTAATATAGGGTGTTGATCGGATGTTTAGCGGCTCTCCAAGCGGTCGGCAATCACTTTGAACAGGTAGGTCAAAGCATCAATGCCATTGCTGTTTCCACCATAATAATTCAACAGGACCGCTAGCTTAAGACAATGAAAAAATTATAATATCGGTAGTATTTAAAATAATAAATAGCGCGAACTAAACTTCAACTAACACGTAAGGATGTATAAATCTATATATATAAAAGAAAGTCGTGTTAGTTACACTATTTATAACTCAAGAACGGCTGAACTGATTTGGCTGAAAATTGGTGAGGAGGTAGCTTAGAACCAGGAGAAGGACATTTTTTTTTTTTTTTTTTTGGTCAGGAGGAAATCGCCGGACTTCCGCCCTTTTCTGGGGATACTGGGCGGGGTATGTCAGAGTCGAACTGACTAAAACCTCCTGTCGCTCAACAACCAACGTCCAAACCTCGCATGAGACAGAACTCATGACAAGGCAAAGGGGGGAAAGTGAAGCGTTTAGTGCGGAGCACATCTCTCCCATCACCCTCCCCCTCGGGACGCCGGACTGGCGGTCGTCGGCGCCACGACCACCAGCCCTCTCGGTCGGCAGACTGTCCGAAGCCCGCCTAGATGGCGCCGGTTAGAGTGGGTTACCCTACGGAATACCCCGCTGGGCCAGAACCAGCGTGGGTCGAGGATAGCCAGCCTTCCATCACCCGGATGCTCTTGCGTAAAACGCGTGCAGAGCAGCTTGCACGTCGTCTTCTTAGGCCCCCCTCGCCGGTCCCCAGACCGACATGTGAGGGGGACCCGAAACACTTAGAGGGCCAGGGCTTGGGCGAAATCCGCCTCCCTGGCCCCCGCTCGACGGCGGCGGGATTGTGCGTCTCTCACGCGCCCCGCCGCCTCCTTCTGCGAGATGGTGCACTCGCAGAAGTCGAGCATCGCCTTCCACGACTCGTCGTCGCCGAGCATCGATGCCACAACACTCGGCAACGACAAGTCGGTTCCTATTTTTGCGACGAGGACACGGCGCCACCCCTCCCATGCGGGGCAGGCGACGAGCGTATGCTCTGCCGTGTCCAAGTCGCAACCACAATGGTGGCACTCTGCCGTCGGCTCGGCTGTGATCCGGTGCAGGAACTCACCGAAACAACCATGCCCAGTGAGCACCTGCGTAAGCCGGAAAGTGAGGCGTCCTCTGTCACGATTCACCCAATCCACAAGGACCGGGCGAATCGCCTCGACGGTCCTACGACCAGCCGAAGGATCAGCCAGCCGTCTGGACCATGACTCCAGCACGGACCGCCGAGATTGGGCCCTCCGTGCTCTGACCACACTGGGGCTGGGACGCGCCACGCCCCGGGCACGAAGTTCAGCCCGCCACCTATAGTCAGCGGCGAGCGCCTCCGCTTCCAGAACCCAAGGCGGCGTCCCAGCCAGTACACACGCCGCCTCAAAGGAGATGGTGCGATAACCACGGATGACCCTGACCGCGATGGTGCGTTGCGGCCGTTGCAGCAGCTTCGCCACCCCCACGGCCAGGGACTGGCCCCACACGGGCGCCCCGTATAGGGCCATTGATCGCACCACCCCCGTATAGAGACGGCGCGTCACCTGGTCAGGCCCCCCGACGTTGGGCAGAAGCCGGCTTAGCGCGCCGGCCACCCCCAACAAACGAGGGACCAGGTTCTGAAAGTGAGCACGGAAGGTCCAACGACTGTCCAGAATGAGGCCGAGGTACTTCAACTGCACCCCGACCCCGATACGGACGCCTCCAACCACGATATGGGCATCGACAGGTGGCACTCTCCGGGGCCTGTGGAACCACATGGCCTCGGATTTACTGAGCGCCACGTCGAGGCCCAATCTCCTAATTTTGCCGACGACATGCGCCACCCCAGCCGTAGCAAGACGGGCAGACTCAGCAAAACTCCCCCCCCGGGCCACGACCAACGTGTCGTCCGCGTAACATATTACGCTCAGGCCCGGGAGGAGGGCACCTCTCAGCACCCAGTCATACCCGATATTCCACAAAAGGGGGCCGAGCACCGACCCCTGTGGAACACCGCGCACGACCGGGAACCGGTGCAGGATCCCACCATGTCCGGTACACGTGACCGATCTGTCCTCTAAGTAGGAACCCACCAGCCGGCGAAGGTAGGGGGGCACTCTATGTCGTTCCAGCGCCCCCACTATCACGGACCAGGGCAGGGTGTTAAACGCATTGGCGATATCGAGCGACACCGCCAAAGCCACCCCACCCCTGGAGACGGCCTCCTCCGAGAGGGCCCGCACGCGAAGGATCGCGTCTACCGTTGAGTGGCCCTCTCGGAAGCCATACTGCTCCGCCGACAGATCGGGTCCCACCCCGACCAGATGCTGGATGATGCGGGCTGCCAGAATGCGTTCCAGCAGCTTGCCCACCTCATCCAGCAACACGATGGGACGGTACCCGGCGGCAGTATCCGCCGGGCACCCCTCCTTTCTCAACAGCACGAGTCTGCCCGTCCTCCACGATGAAGGAAACCGTCCCGACTCGAGGTAGGAGTTGTAAAGTCTCAAGAGTCGGTCCCCTAGGGCACCAAGAGCCAAGGCCCAAACCCGGCCATGGACGCCATCCGGGCCGGGTGCAGTGTCCTTCGCGCACATTTTGCGAACGGCCACACGGAGCTCCGAGGAGAAGGACATAGGATACTTTATCCGTCTTGCATGCGCCATGACCATAAACAAATCATATGGCCAATCTTTAAAGGTTGGTGGTCTGAATCTAGAAAATCCATGTTTTTCCCATGGTCAATTATATGTGGCATGTTCACGGGTCGCAAGACCATCTGCGTTATTTGTTCTTGCACCTGATAATAAAATGGAAAATGTTGTTTCCATGGGAAGTGACATAAAACGTGGCATAACAAAACGCAACTGATATGGAATAAAAAAAACGCAACTGACAGCTAAACATAATATATTCTATGATTAATTATAGTAGAATTTTGAAGTTGACCGGTTGATGTGTTTGAAACAAACCGTGTGGCGGAACAAAGTTCGCTGGGTCCACTAGTAAGTAATAGCTTTAGTATATACGTATATGTAATTTTTTGTATAGATGGGTAGACGAGCTCACAGCCCGCCTGGTGTTAAGTGTCTCAGTATAGTTACAACGGCTGCCCCACCTTTCAAACCGAAACGAATTACTGCTCCACGGCAGAAATAGGCAGGGTGGTGGTACCCACCCGCGCGGACTCACAAGAGGTCCTATCAGCAGTAATTGCGCAAATTATAATTTTGCCGGTTTGATTTTCATTACACGATGTTAGTCCTTCAGCGTGGACGTCAATCGTGAACATTTGTTAAGTACGTATTTCATTAAAAAACTTGGTACCCTCCTGCGAGATTTGAACAGCGGTGCATCGCTAAATACGAATGCACCGGACTTCTTATCCTTGAGGCCACGACGACTTCAAACTTCACAAACGGCTTCAAATCATCGGACTCCGGACGTCGCCTGATACAATACCACTATTACGGGTTACTAACCTAATACACTTAACACCAGAAGAATCGTCAGCTATCCATAGGGGCTCATCATAGGCCGTACAAAAGCTTTTGATTAGAAAAGCTATACAATTTGTAAGTAAATAATTTAAAAAAAAACGTTAAAAATTTATGATTCATATAATACAATCTCAGGTGGCTTTATTTCGTGTCTGTAACAAGTGGCGCACCCCTATATGATATAACCATAAATTACAAGCACCCCCGAACAAAAAGAGAAGATTAATAAAAAGCGTCATATTAAAACATAAACTCGGATAAACAATAATAAATAATATGTAAAATACAATAACAAATATTTATTTTTGTGTAATTTATGTGTTTTCTTGTCACGTTTAACACTTTTTTTCGCGTCTTTCGAGTGTCTTTTTTTGTTGTGGCAACACTTTAAGCGCCCCGGGAGCGCGCGTCATAACCCTTTAGTCCATGGAATCTTCTATAGCCTTTTGTGAGCAAAAAATCATTAGGCAGTAGGTACAGGGGCCCTCTGTCTCAATCATAGATTTAGAGCTGAACACATACGGAATTCGATTTATCGAATTCTATAGTTGTTACGCCTAATGTAACATTAATCGATTTTAATTAAAATGTTTTAGAGATTACACAAAATTTAACTGACATAATTATTAATTAGTTTTTTTTTCTTCGATAAAATGACAACGTAAAACTTACAACAAGCTTATGATCCACAAACTGCAATGGGATTTTAACGTTGTACACGGTATGTAGAAAGCTAATAAACCCACAAATGTCAAACCAACTTAATATGAAATCGGAATTTATTCGTGTTCCAATTTAAAATATCAAACACGGCCGCGCTCTATTAGCCCCGAGTACCGGGTGTTGCCGTATTTAAAATCCACATTATTAATCCTATTCGTCCATTATCGGTTTATTCCATTTAAAAATCCTATTGTTGTCAAAGTGGCATCCTATTGTCAAGATAATAGGGTATATAAATCGTTTGTTTTATGTCCCTGCGAGAGGTTCGGTTGCGTAAATCGAACGACACCGATTACTATGGATCCTGTTTATTGTCTGTTGGTTGATGTTCATCTATGACCATGACCACAGCAACACTGACGCTTACCAAGCCTTATTTGGGTTTGGCCAATTCATATCACCATGGTTATTGTTGTCGGATTGTCGATAATCCCATTCTCACGGAACGTTTGGAACCTCTGGGTATGCGGAGGGACTTCGGTTCCCTCTGTATGTTGTACCGCATGTTCCATGGAGAATGCTCTGAGGAATTGTTTGAGATGATACCTTCATCTCGTTTTTACCATCGCACCGCCCGCCACCGGAGTAGAGTTCATCCGTACTACTTGGAGCCACTGCGATCATCCACAGTGCGTATCCAGAGGTATTTTTGGCCACGTACCATCCAGCTATGGAATGAGCTCCCCTCCACGGTGTTTCCCGAGCGCTATGACATGTCCTTCTGCAAACGAGGCTTATGGAGAGTATTAAGCGGTAGGCAGCGGCTTGGCTCTGCCCCTGGAATTGCTGAAGTCCATGGGCGACGGTAACCACTCACCATGAGGTGGGCCGTATGCTCGTCTGCCTACAAGGGCAATAAAAAAAAAGGTTACACTGGAAGGGACCTCAATTCAAACCTCAAAACGTTCTGGGAAAAGCAAAACGAACACCGCTCCGCCTTCTATATTTTTTTTCTTTCTATTATTGGTAATCAAGATAATGACGATCGCTTAAACGATTGAAATAGTTTTGTTTATAAGAATTAAAACCCCTAATAAACGTCTCCAAACATGTATTTTAGTGTATGCTAACAAAAGGCTTTTGGTTGTCTTTTAGTGATGCGATTTTGAAATGCCCTAATACGCTATTCAGTGCAAATGATGTCACCACTTCTAAATATGTATTCTACAAGTAATTAGGGATGTACGTTTGTAGATATATCAGACGTTTAATTACTCATTAAATATTTCAATTATTAACAAAGCGCGGCATCTCTTCAGTCTCAGGTCCAATATACGAGTATTCAAACGATGTCCTGTTTTTCTTCGATATGCCCGAAGCCCTAAGTCTTCATTTAACACCGTTTTCACCGTGGTTCTGCTTAACCCCATCTGAAGGGCCAACAGTTTCTGCTTACGTTTGGGATTTCTTTGAATTCGTGCCTTCACAGCTTTTATCACTGCTGGAGTCCTAACAGACCGAGGGCGACCACTTCTTGACCTGTCATCTACACTAGAGTCTTCATTGACGTATCGTTTGATGGTACGATAAACGAATCTTTTGGTTATATTCAAAATTTTCAGTATGTTAAAAATTTGAATTGGCGCGTAACCGCAACGATGCAACGCAATAACTGCAACACGGCCTTCTTTAAGCGTCCACTCCATATTTAAAAATGAGTAAAATTCTAAAAGTATACATTTTTATTTTCATGAACAATTCGAAATTCGAATTCAATAAACTTTTTTGTGGCCAGCATTCTAAAAGAAAAGTTTTTACTGTGTGACAATACTTATGACCTGACTAGTTACAAGTTCCGAACAACAACATTCGGACCGTTGATCTACCGAGCAATATCACCCGCTCGGTGGAAGATCTTCTGTTCGTCGTATTCCCACAACATGACCAGGTTTTTGAGAGAAACAACCTTGTTTAAGTAAGGACATAGTTAACAACCGTAACGTCAGTCCTTATCACACACTGCGGTAATTATCGAAATATGCGGTAGGCAGCGGCTTGGCTCTGCCCTTGGCATTGCTGAAGTCCATGGGCGACGGTAACCACTCACCATCAGGTGGGCCGTATCCTCGTCTGCCTACAAAGGCAATAAAAAATATATATATTTCTGTACCACCTAATCAGACCAGAATCGAGTAAAGATTAAATTTCATTATGCTCTATTATTTTTTACTTTCGCAATGTGCTCCTTAACTCTGACTGATATTTGTCTCTTAGTTTGTCTTTTCTACGAGACCCCACAATCAGAGTACAGTTTATTTAGAACAGGATATTGCAAAGATATGCTACACGTAAGCGATCTTACATACTGGTTACGTTTCTTGTGTGGTCTATAAGCTAATTTTATGGACGCACGTATAAAATGTGTAGGCCAATCTAGTCTTTAACTGCCTTGATTTAAGGCAGACACGCTCGAACCCGTTCCACTGTAGCTGGCTTTTGTTTGAGGTGGTGACGACAAGGGAATTTCAGATTTAACTTAATACGTGCTTGACTTGAATTCAAAATTCATTGAAGGGCAAAGGGTTCCTCAGTAACTACATTCCCGATCCTGCGGACAGAATGGAAAGCAGTTGACGTCGCCCCAAATACGTCATTTCGGATCCTCCCGATCCACTAACGGTGCTTCTAGGTACTTCAAGCACCGGTCACGGTTCTCGTCGAACCCGTCGCTTGCGACGAAGGGCTCGACGAGTAAATTAACCCACAGACACAGCCCACTGAGTTTCTCGCCGGATCTTCTCAGTGAGCCGCGTTTCCGATCCGGTGGTAGATTCTGCGAAGCACGGCTCTTGCTAGGGTTCGTGTTAGCAGAGTCGTCAGGTTTGAGCCCCGTGAGCTTACTTGCTAGTTGAGGTTAAGCTGAAATAGCCTCTCAAGGCTATCAGCATAGGCAGGGAAAAAAAAAGTTCTTCAGTATGAAACACGAGATCATTTTGTATTAGAGAGTATTAAATTAAGATAAAAGAGGCTGTGATTGCGACTACAAACGCAGGAGACCACAGCATGTTGTAATTCAGGTTGGGAACCAGCATGAATAGGTACCCCTGCATTGTGCATTTCTGCCGCGAAACATTTCTGCGTTAGCACCTGACGGCAGTGTTCGCGTTGTGACGTCATCGATGACGTCAACGCATCCCGTCAAACTTATGCACGCGTCATTATCTCATCTCATGTTGTTCGTCGCGTACAATTATTACACGACCGAACCCATCGTCTTAACTATGCGGGTTTGTACGTCATATATTATTATACATCAGATAACATATCAGATCGTTGTGAAATTATAAACATTTTAAACATAGTAATTATCCGAGTATTACCCAACCTAATGTCAAGTCCAGTGTTGCTATATAAAAAAAAAATGCATTAACTAAATACACGAAGCGCCAGGGCGTAGAGAAGGAAATACTCAGAGACAAGCGTCGCTTAATCCATAATGATTGGGGCGGCTCCCACGGTCCACCGGTAAATTAAAGATGGCGATACATTTAGATAATAAAAGTAATGTTTCCGCTAAATGCCACGATTATATTCACAATCGTAAACATGGTTATAGTTTTTATTGCACTTGTAATTATAATGTTGATTTTCTATGTGTAGTTTTATGGTTTTAAATACGCATGTGTTTGTGTGTAGGTTAGGAACGTAATTTTTAAGGTTTTCAACTAAACAAAATATGTCTAATATTATGTGTTTTCGCGGTAATTTAAGGGATAATCTGTGTATGAAAAAAAAACAGGGTGTAGTTATTGTTTTTAGATTCAACCACTAATGTCTACGAATACTTCATTCTATATACAGCGGGTTTGCTTTTTGGAATATTATTATATTATTTTTCAAATATTTATATAGATAAATAGGACTGAAAATTAACTGTTACGGCTGTTCTAAATATACGCAATTGCGACTAAGATAACTGAACAGCATTTAAGAAATTACCTAAAGCGAACTAGAAAAAAACAGAAATGCACTCAATGTGACCTGTAACCTTATAGAATCCGTGGATTGAAAAGTTGATATTTTTAAGAGGAAGTCCTGACGCACAGATTATTTTGTGATGGATGATTTCTAACTTCACTGGACGCAGTCTGTACCCGGATTGTATTGAGCACGAAAACCAGATTCCAACGGTTATTCGGAAGCTTTCATAAAATAAGTACTTTTTAAGATTCAATAACTTGTTTTTAATCTTCTTTGTTGCTTAGATGGGTGGACGAGCCCATAGACATCTACAACGTATATGCGCCACCCAGCTTGAGACATAAGTTCTAAGGTCTCAGTGTAGTTACAACGGCTGCCCCACCCTTCAAACCGAAACGTATTACTAGAAATAGGTGGGGTGGTGGTACCTACCCGTGCGGACTCACAAGAGGCCCTACCACGAGTCAAGTTTAATTTAATTGTCTTTTTTTACTTAACTTATCACTTTATTATTTCAATTTTGTTATAAATTAAAATTTGTTTTACGCAATATCAAATAATAAAGCATTTTTCACTTCTTGTCTATACTAATATAATATTATAAAGAGGAAAGATTTGTTTGTTTGTTTGTATTGAATAGGCTCCGAAACTACTGAACCGATTTAAAAATTCCTTCACTGTTTGGAAGCCACACTATACCCGAGTGACATAGGCTACAATCTTTTTTGAAAAAAATTAGGGATTTGTACTAAAACTCCAATAATGTAACCCAAGGTGTAAAAAAATTACCTAAAATATTCTTTATATCGTATGCCCTGCGAAAACTATTGATGATAATGTACTAAGACTTTGTAGAACACATTGTTATTTACAAAAAGTGTCGCGACAGCATTTATGTCTAACTATTATAGCTATGTCGCAATAAGTGTTCTTTTATTTAAAAATATAAAACAATGTCAAATGTCACTGAAATATTTGTTAAAGACCCGAGCGGAGCCGGAGCGGGCCGCTTGTCTTTAATACAATAGCTACGAATTTTATACAATAGCTTACGAATTGTGTGTGTACTTAGAATATAGTAGACAGCGTAATTAATTATTACATACGAAACAGCCAAAATTTCAAAGGTGTAGGTATTTAGAATATATAGACAACACAACTTTTTTTAAATGTTGAAAGCGCTTTTGTTGAGAGTTTATAGTAGAATTTCAAAACAATTCAAGACGTTCCCTTTTCTCTTTTGTCTTTGTGACATCAAAGGAGCGAAATTTTTAGCCCTTTGTTATCACAGAGACGAAGTGCCTTTGATGTAACCACTACCTTAAATTTGAAAATAAGCACGCTATATTTTAATTTTGAATTCGAATCTACAAAATAGAATGTATTATCATAATCGAATGAATACTGTGCGAATTTGTAAAAAAAAACAGGGAAATAAGAGCTTTTTACGGATAGATACCACAATCGTACCTACTTTTGCCACGAAGCAATAACATATTAGTAGATTTTAATTGCATGTCCCAAGTCAGATGACGGCATTTACGTTGTGATGCCCATAGGCTCTAGCAATTTAATAGCAGTTGGGTCCTGAGACCGTCTGCTAATCTTGAACAAAAAAAAAAGAATTACCAAAGTAAATTAATCAAACATGGCCGATGACAGAAACATTTGGCGCCAAAATTTGACGTAAAACAAATAGTTTTTCATTTCGAACGAATCTATGGCAACGTCAAAAAGTTTAATCAAAAGCCAAGAATACACGGTCGAGAATGACGCCACGCCATTGTGATGACAAATCGATCGTTCGCGCGCGTTAATGAAACGAACTTCTGATTAATGGTGTGAGCTTGCCCTTATCGGCGTGTGTGTTAACGTCTAATGGGAGCACCCCCAAATGTTTTAGGGTTGAAACCCTTCATTTTGATGTGAACATAACGCATGCCTTTTTCATGACACAAATAAATGCCAAAAGCGACTTTAAATATTTGTATATGTTCGATTTATCTAATTTTCTGTTCTGTCGAATAATGCTTTGATTTTCAATTAAGTAATTTATGGAGTAAAATCCTTTTAGACAATACCGAATAATAAACCTATTTCAACAGTAAATCTTTAAAAGAGCTTATACGACGACTGATTCTCGGATTTCTCAACTAAATGATTAATATTCCCGTTAGTTTTTATAAATATATACCGTGTAAATTTCAAAAACATTCTAAATTATTTGTAAGCGTCACATCAATAGTTTTCAACGCAATAAATGTCACAAGATTCGAACGAATCTGCATACGATAAGACGTTGTACTGTGTGAAAAAAAAAACGATTTTATTTATTATTGACACTTAGCTGTCTCTATCCGCTATGGAAACTATCTATGGACATTATGCAAATTATATTTGTCTAGTTTAAATATAATGAAAACAAAGACTGTAGTAACTATATCGAATAGAATACGCATTATGACCTCTATTTGAATGATATTGAGACTTATCGGATTGGTGTAACGTTTGTCATGAACTTCGCTACGAGTCTATCAGTTCATATTTCCAATCATACCTTCAAAATTTATCCCTTAAATAATTGACTGACGTAAAAAAAAATTAACACCGATGTTGTGTTGACATAAATATTTGTATTGTATATGAAATTAAAATTACACAACCCTAACAGGCCAAAGGACAAAAGTAATGCGATCCAGATAATTCAATCATTAATTCGTCGAAATCCTTTTACGCGGAGGCGCGAGTGTGTCCCGGCCTTACGATTAACGGCCCGACGACTTCGATACAAACGGTCACAAATAATTTTTCAAATTCAAATTCTATTTTCAAACTCAACGTGTTCTTTTTTTTGTTTTTGTTTTTTTTTTTCTTTCAAATATGATTCTTATTACGAATTGTTTTAAATTAACTAAGTTATAAAAGTAGTATGAATCGAGTTTTTGGGGAGGTTTTTAGATATTACTATTACGCGATATTACGGCGCCTGTAAACGCCCCACTGTCGACTGCAAGTGCAAGTGACACGAACCCATAAATGAATAGTGTTTATATTTTTTACCATTTTAAATAACTTTAAGCTTCAAGAAATAAGCAGATCGTTTTTTTCACAACACATGTTTGATTTTTGTGTTAATCACAGACTTTGACATCGACGTAATAAATAATGGAGGTCTCAACATACCCTTCGAAGGGACTCACGCTCACTACTCGAGTTCAATAAGAAACAACATTAATCTCGTTTCTACATTAAATTCCTTTACGTTAAAAGATAATGATTGGATTCAATACGATCTGCAAATGAAGCAGTCAAACGGGAACAGACTTTTTTTTTACGTACGTACTCAAACGAAATACATACTCAACAAATGTTCACGATTGACTTTCACGGTGAAGGAATAACATCGTGTAATAAAAATTAAACCCGCAAAATTATAATTTGCGTAATTACTGGTGGTAGGACCTCTTCTGAGTTCGCGCGGTAGGTATCACCACCCTGCCTATTTCTGCCGTGAAGCAGTAATGCGTTTCGGTTTGAAGGGTAGGGCAGCCGTTGTAACTATACTTGAGACCTTAGAACTTATATCTCAAGGTGGGCGGCGCATTTACGTTGCAGATGTCTATGGGCTCCAGTAACCACTTAACACATTAAGCAATAAAAAAAGAAGAGTCAGCCCTATCATTTTTGTAAGCCACTGGCAGAACCAAAATTAAGCTTTTAGCCTTTTACAGCCGGACCTAACTGGTGTTAACGTTAACGCCTGGATTCTGAATATACTTGACTCACAATGTCTGTACTCGGACATAATGTTTAAGTGTGACGTCAAAAGACACGTGGAAAGTTTTGAACTTCGCCACTAGAGCTTACATTATGACGTCATCGTCCTAATAGGCGCGTATATAGGAATGTAATCTATCATTGTTATGACGCTTTAATTAAATAACCTTAGGAATAATGGAATTTACTATTTACATAACATTTATTAGAAGATAATCACGGAGTTAAGATTATTGAGGGTTTCCGTGAATGGCATACGACATAATATATTACATGATATAATCCTATATAGATAAATAACACAATACAATATTTAATGACATGCAAAAGGAAAAAGTTTCTCAATACTCACTTCTCTCTCTCTCATATCGTCATTCACACACTCTATCCATGTCTTCTTTGGTCGACCTCTTCCCCCTCTACCTTGCACTACCATTTCCATATCACATGCATCTTCTCTCTACGCATCACATGTCCATACCACGCTAAATATATTTATAAAAGATATTGCCGAAAATCTTTTACAAGCAAATTGAGCCCAAACGGGAATCTAACCTGACTTCCCGTAGTACAGTAATCACGTTCGCTACACTATTGCTATCCGAACACGGTGCCCGGTTCGTCGATCAATCATCTCGCCCTCAACCCTATTAATAACATCAAAACATTTCTTAAGTACCGACACTGGCCCGAAACAAAACAGTTGCTCCTAATCTCAATAATAAATCGGTTATTGTTGATGGTTTCGGTAAACAGTACCGAAAATGAAAATGTCTGTTGACCACACGTCAACGCTGGCCATCTTAACATCAACAAAACGTAATATGTACATCTTATTACATCGAAGAACCATCCATATGCTAATCACTTTCAAAATGTTAGCCGCAAATTAGGAGATTCGAATTACCTATCGTATATTAGAATAAGTTTTTCGATCACAGAAATAACCATCAAAGATTACGGTTTAAAAGTCACTTTTCTCAAAAGAAATCCTTATATACGATATAACGGTTGGTATTGTGTGCCAGTTAGAACGGTAGCTATTTTTATTGCATATATTTATTTTGTATTCCGAGTACAATGTGTAGATCTTGTGCCAATTGTACGATAAAGGACTTTCACCTTTATTACTCAAAAAACAAAAGTTGTTATGGCCTTGTTTCCCTGCCGTCGTTTATGGAATTTGTCAAGGAAGTGGAGAAGAAAGACCCGGGGAAATACCGATAGAAATAATTCCAGTTCTTAATGGTGCTTGGCAATCAGAACGTGGTGATTATTAGAGAAATGAATAAATTTTGGCCTGATGGTGAGCATTGAGGTGATAAAAATATACTATTGTGGGGAAATCTACACCGCACTGGGTCGTACGTTTAATGTACTAAAAACCTAAACTCAATCGATCGAACGATTTAATAACCAACAAACTGTATTGTTGGATTAAATAATAATAGGAATAAAAGACAAATAATCTATATATATAAAATTGAATTGCTGTTCGTTATTCTCGCTAAATTTTTATTTATATTATTTATATACAATATTGGGCCGACGACCTATTGAGGTTCGAGGGGATCCGCTGGATGCAGGCAGCGCAGGACCAGTCTTTGTGGCGAGGCTTGGGGGAGGCCTATGTCCAGCAGTGGACGTCCATGGGCTGATAGAATAGGAAAAAAATTCTCGCTAAAACTCGAGAACGGCCAGACCGATTTGGCTAATTTTGGTCTTGAATTATTCGTGGAAGTCCAGAGAAGGTTTAAAAGGTAGATAAATATGTAAATGCTCGGAATTAAAGAAAAATATCGATTTTGTTTTTTCTTTGATGTGTCCCCCGTCGCGTCGGACGGATTCCTTTTGTTGTTTTAAGTTTATTTTATACAATAGTTTAGGTCTTTTATTTATCGATTGAGGCACTACGAAGTTTGCCGGATCAGCTATATAGTTAGGAATAAAAGACAGTGAGGAAAAGATTCGTGGCTCTCTTACAATGTGATGCGGTCGCGTCAGAAGTTTCTGTTGGTTCAACTCGGTATGGTTTGCAAGTCTACTTCACTTTTCGATTTGTTCCTTGAGCTTTTATTAAACCAATAATAATAGGTCTCAATTTAGAATTCCCTGTGTTATAGATACCAGAGTCTGACATACTTATATACATTTAAATATATACACATATAATAAACACCCAAATAAAGAGCAAAAAAACCCCGTTCATCACACAATGTTTTCCCGATGTGGGAAACGAACCCACGACCCTTCAGCACAACAGTCAAGGCAGCTAGCTGCTGCATCACCGAGTCAGTTATTAAATTTAATTATTATAAATTGTAATTAAAAGATAATGTCTGTTAATAAAAAATAATTATTAATTAATGTTTATTGACAACCCTTCCAAGGGAGTAATTGTTATTTGCTTAAAAACATTTTTTTATTGCTTAGATGGGTGGACGAGCTCACAGCCCACCTGGTGTTAAGTGGTTACTGGAGCCCATAGACATCTACAACGTAAATGCGCCACCCACCTTGAGATATAAGTTCGAAGTTCTCAAAGTTACAACGGCTGCCCCACCCTCAAACCGAAACGCATTACTGCTTCACGGCAGAAATTACAAATGTTTTTATGAATATTATGGTACTTACATTAGCGTACTGAAATCCACAGGTGTCCATGCAGAGGTAGAGGCAAGTGGAGACCCCCTGGATCGTGAGGTGGCCGGGCTTGTACGTTGCACGCTGCAGTATAGCTGAAACAATAAAAAGGTTTTGAAAAAAAGAAAGATGACTAATTAAATAAATAAATAAAAAATGGTATTTTTTTTCCTACCTATGCTGATAGCCTTGAGAGGCTATTTCAGCTTCACCCTAACGTGTATAGGTGAGCTCACGGGGCTCAAACCGGAGTGTTGCTAACACTGACCCTAGCAAGAGTAGTGCTTCGCAGAATCTACCACCGGATCGGAAACGCGACCCACTGAGAGGATCCGGCGAGAAACTCAGTGGGCTCACAAACCTTACGTGTTCATCGACGCTACTAACCACGATTAACATAACGCGCTATTTTCTCAACAAACTGTTTATTTCCAATAATTGTCGCGTATCGCACTTCGACAGCCTATTGAGTTTCTCGCCGGATCTTCTCAGTGGGTCGCGTTTCCGATCCGGTGGTAGATTCTGCGAAGCACTGCTCTTGATAGGGCCAGTGTTAGCAGCACTCCGGTTTGAGCCCCGTGAGCTCACCTACTAGTTCAGTGAATCTAGAGTAGCCCCTCGTGGTTACTAGATTAGATAGGAAAAAAAGCACTTCGATTAAACGTAAAAAAAACAGTCTTCCTATTCCATTTTCTTCGGTTTTCGCCAGTCGTTGTGATACATAGTAAGAAAACGCCAGATAAATTCCGCCGATGCCATGATAATCTGTTTATTGTCTAAATTACTAAATAATTTAATGAAAATTAATCTTTAACTCAAATGTAATAATGCTTACGAGTCATCCAAATCAACGATAAATTCAAAGCTCCAACAATGTTGTTGGTATAAATAATATCGCCGTCTCCGGATCCAGAGATGGCGCTAGTGTTACGGTTCCATTTCTATTTCGCTTTGGACTGTATTGATAATTTGAATTGACTTTTATGTTTTTTTAGTATAAATAGTGATCAATCATATATTATATTAGGTACTTCAATCTATATATATAAAAATGAATTGCTGTTCGTTAGTCTCGCTAAAACTCGATAACGGCTGGACCGATTTGGCTGATTTTGGTCTTGAACTATTTGTGGAAGTCCAGAGAAGGTTCAAAAGGTAGATAAATATGAAAATGCTCGAAATTAAACAAAAATCCCCGTCGGACGCATTCCTTTTGTTCGATTTAAGTTTATTTTATATAAAAGTTTAGGTCTTTTATTTATCGATTGAGGCACTACGAAGTCTGCCAGGTCAGCTAGTCACTTATAAATTACGTTTATTTCAAATTGTTATTTTGGCTATCAGATAGACATGCCTTGCAATTAATGTTTAACTTGACGTAAAAAAATTGGTTTGTCATTTTAAATGTACTATTTTAATTTGTAAATAAATTGTGATTTAACAATAACGAAATCATTTGTAAATCTATTCACACTTTCACATGCTTCATATATAAATATAAATATCAAACGGTAGCGAGTCAGCCCTATTATATTTGTAAGCCACTGGCAGAACTAAAATTCAGCTTTTAGCCTTTTACAGCCGGACCAAACTGGCGCTAACGTAAACGCCTAGATTCTGAATAAACTTGACTAACAATGTCTGTACTCTAACATACTGTTTAAGCGTGACGTCAGGAGACACGTGGAAAGTTTTGAACTTCGCCACTAGGGTTGACAGGTAAATAAACGCACAGGCATCTGACAATGTCCAGGGTGAGGGCTTATGATGAGAGACCAAACGGGATATAGGGGCGGGAGACGCGCCTGAAGGGTGGCACAGTGTAAAAATCGACAATGGCGAAACTATTTTAACTATATATTTTACTGGTGGTAGGAGCTCTTGTGAGTCCGCGCGGGTAGGTACCACCACCCTGACTATTTTTGCCGTGAAGCAGTAATGCGTTTCGGTTTGAAGGGTGGGGCAGCCGTTGTAACTATACTGAGACCTTAGAACTTATATCTCAAGGTGGGTGGGGCATTTACGTCGTAGACGTCTACGGGCTCCGGTAACCACTTAACGCCAGGTGGGCTGTGAGCCCGTCCACACATCTAAGCAATAAAAATAGTAAAAAATAATAATAAGCTCAACATAGCGTAAGTTTAAGTTGAAACCCGTAGTCCGGGCTTTTGTGTGTAAATTGTAGATTATTACGTAAGCCACGTTATAATCTTCAAACGCCTGTTTGTATTTATTGTCCGATAGCAGCAGCCGAGCCAAAGGATGGTTATTACAAGACGTAGGGTATGTGTGTGATGTGTGATGAGTTATATTTGAATTTGAAGGCGCGGAGAGAGAAGATGGGTGCCGACAAAAAGCGATCCACGCGTATTTTAATTTAGATGAAGTTCAATAACAAGCTAGATAGAGAGCAAGCTTTTTTTAGCACCACAAAAATACAACACGAAACCCTGATTTGCGGAAAGGCGTGAAGCACTAATTCTTAATGCCCAACTTTTTATTTTCTCTGCCTATTCAGTGGTAGCCTAAGGGGCTATTCTAGCTACGGGTAGGTGAGCTCACGGGCTCGACCTGAGAGAGTTTGGTAAAACCAGCCCTAGTAAGAGCAGTGCTTCGCAGAATAACCACCAGATCGGAATTACGACCCACTGAGAAGATCCGGCGAGAAACTCAGCGGGCTGTGTCTATGGGGGCCCAACTCAAAATTTTAAACGCACGTTTAAATCTCAGGCTTTAGACAATTTATTGGATACAATATCTCTGTGCCGTAACAAGAACAAACAACTACCTTAAATGGAATACATTATTCATTTACCATATCTATATGTTACAGGCAAATCATTGCCATTTCTAGTCTGTTTGTGAACCGATTTCTTTTTTTGTTACTTTTCCAATAAGAAGAAAACAAAGAACACGATGTGATACCTAAAATTAATCTGAATGCTGTCAATGTCAATTAATTATGCTGTCAGTGGATAGAGTCGAATTTCCATCACCAGGCGAACAGTTCTTGTTTAGTAACCAGCAAATTCAAGTTTCGTAACATCATTTATAGTTCCAAAATCCCCAGTTTTTTTTAATATTGTCTTCATTAAACCTATCGATATTGGCCAATTGACCAATTAACTTAACTTAGCGCGGAAGAAGTTTTTAAGTCAATTTCTGCCCTAACATTAGTGGCATAGGCTATATTTCTAAGCTTGCAAAAATCCCAAGTTGGGTGGGTTGTTAAGTGATTGTATCCATAGTTTTTACGTACTGAGTTATAATTAAGTTTTTCCTGTCATCCTATACATAATGTTGAACGAATAGCTTTTTGAATGACAGCGAAGCCAACGACCACATAATATTCATTCAAACAACAGAATGATCGGTCATTTCAACTATAATTGGCCTCAAAATCGTCATGGAAAGACGTGTCTCAACTCCAAACGAACGGACCATAAATAACAATATACAAGTTACAAATATATTAGACTTTCATGTATTGTGCATGAGTTTTGTAACTAACGAGAGAAAGGTGAACATTGCCAACAGAACGTGTCTCATAGTGATGTATTAGAACAAGCAATGAAAACGTTATTGTACATTAACATTTATATATACCTAGTCTTGCCATAAATACAGAAACAAAGGAAAAAAAAATCTATTGCAAATAACATTTATTACTTTTACAGTGTGTTAGTATAATACATAAATATAAAACAATTTAAAGTATAAAAAGCTTATTCGAAGTGGTCTCCATTGGCTGCAATACAGTCCTTTAAACGTTGAGGCCAGTTATCAATAGAAGCACGCACTTTTTCCATGGAAAAATTTTTCACTGCCAATCGTACGGATTGTTTTAGGGACTCCAAAATATCATGGCGTTGAGAGCAAGCCTGTCGACTAATTGGGAAGCTTCCTTAGAGCTTTGAGCATAAATACGGTCATTTTGTTTGGTAAAATGTTGCTCTCATTGTTGTTGTCTCAATGTTGCTTGAAAACTCTAATTAATTACTATGTATCTGGGTGTCAAATGGCAAAAAGATAGAGGTACTTATTTCGGTAAAAGAACACTTTGGTGTGATAATTGTACTACACCGGGTCCTTTAGCCATCGGATCAATGAGGCGATCAAAAAAACCGATACTTACTTTCACGATATGTAAAAAAAACGATAACTAAAAGACTTCACTGGTCTATTTTCTGCCGTGAAACAGTAATGCGTTTCGGTTTGAAGGGTGGGACAGCCGTTGTGACTATACTGAGACCTTAGAACTATATCTCAAGGTGTGTGGCGCATTTACGTTGTAGATGTCTATGGGCTCCAGTAACCACTTAACACCAGGTGGGCTGTGAGCTCGTCCACACATCTAAGCAATAAAAAAAAATCTCCTTGTAAGAGGGCGTACACAAAGTCCACAGGTGGATGCTACATCCTGCTCATTTCTGCCGTAAAGTGTGCATGAGAATGGCTGAATTTCGTTATTATACACAATATGTGCCAGCAGACTACCCCTCTCGAGCAAGCAGTCGCTGCGGGATTATGATATCGGGAGGTGTGCCCTCGATCGTCTAATATGATTACCATTTCACGCCTTATGGAGGCATTGCTTTTAGGCCGATTTGACGCGTCGGTCCCATTTTTACTGCCGGCACGTGGAGGAAAACTCTAATTAATTACTATGTATCTGGCTATCAAATGGCAAAGAGATAGAAGTACTTATTTCGGTAAAAGAACACGTTGGCGTGATAATTGTACTACACCGGGTCCTTTAGCTATCTAACCAATGAGGCAATCAAAAAAATCGATACTTACTTTTTCGATATGTAATAAAATCGATAACTAAAAGATTTGTTTGGAGCAGCGCGAAAAGAACAAAGCAGTTAATATATTTGGATTCTCAATAAATTATGTGAATCGCGTATTAAGCAGTTTGCTGTGTAATTTAAAAGTTGGTTTTATCTTGATCCCGATCTCTATACAGGCGGACGATCGCGGAATATACAGGGTGATGCTTTTTGATAACTTAGATTTTTTTTAATAGCAAAAGTAATTTTCAAAATCATACGCACAAAGTATGTTTTACTTTTTGGCAATAATAGTGTTTTTTTTTTCAGTTTTTTTTTCTTTTTCTCGCTTCCATTTGCTTTCAGATTCGACGCCGAATACGTTTTTTTATTTATTTATTTATTGCTTAAATGGGTGGACGAGCTCACAGCCCACCTGGTGCTAAGTGGTTACCGGAGCCTCAAGCATCACTTTTGTAACGTATTTAACAAGCCATTAAAGACATTGTTAGAAAAATAGTAATCTTAAAAATTACTCCTACTAAAAAAAGCAATACCATTTTGTAGTATGTAGCGTAGTGTACATACGTCAAATTTCACATACATAATATATACCATACATATATACATATGTACATACATATAAATGGGAAGATCGGTATTTTTTAGTTAGTTCACACTGGCACACTAGATTTATTTTAAAAGGTAAATGTCAATATGAGTCATCGATGGAGATAACGATGTTATAGTGTCTTTTGAAATTAAGATTAAAAAGTTTTTTTTTATTGTTTAGATGGGTGGACGAGCTCACAGCCCACCTGGTGTTAAGTGGTTACTGGAGCCCATAGACATCTACAACGTAAATGCGCCGACACCCACCTTGAGATATAAGTTCTAAGGTCTCAGGTATAGTTACAACGGCTGCCCCACCCTTCAAGCCGAAACGCATTACTGCTTCACGGCAGAAATAGACAAGGTGGTGGTATCTATCCGCGCGGACTTACAAGAGGTCCTACCACCAAAATCCACTAGATTTCGCTCTATAATAATGTAATTGTACGGTTTTTAACATCCTGTATATGGAACCTTAAGTAAGACATTCGTAATCATTATTTAAAATTAAGACGCCTCCTTCACCGTATCAAGATAGGCGGTGGGCGTAACTGAACTTTATTAATTGGGAAAATTGATGCGAAAAACTCGCAATTTTGTTCTGACTTATCCGCTGGTTGTCTAATGGACTATTCCAGCTACGTTGTGATTGGTAGGTGGTAAATACTGGCCACAGCAAGAGCAGTGCTTTGCAAAATCTACTGCCGGATCGGAATCCCGGAGAAGATACGGCCAGAAATACGCCAATCACTAAATCAACTTTCGTGTCGATTGTTCAAAGGACGAAAAGTACAAGTTGAACTTGGTCATCATGTAACGTAATTATAGAATATCTAATTTAACCCTAGACCCAACACACTGAGTTTCTCGTCGGATTTTCTCAACGGGGTCGCGTTTCCGATCCGTCGGTAGATTCTGCGAAGCTATTGCTAGGGCCCCTGTTAGCCAATTGTTTTAGGTTGAACCCTGTCAGCTTATCTACCCGTTCTTGAGTAATTGGAATAGCCCCATACGCTATCAGTGATTCGATAGGCAAAAAATAATAGAATATCAAACTCAACATAAGGTTCTGAAATTAAAGGTCTGAGAAGAATCAAATCGTCTCAGTTTAGAACTAGCTTCCACTAATTTATGCTAATTTAATTGCTGGTAAAGTGTTGTGAGCTTACACGGATGGCTACCACTCAGAAATTAAGAGTGAGTCTGCTGGGCGGGACAATCTTAGAAAGACCAGATAATTCGGACGACCGTTATAAAAAAACTAATCGAGTGTAGCTTTCGATGGCTTTTGAATTCGTTATTTTCATACAAACTGGAACTCACAATGACTTCATGATGTAAGCGATAAAAGCTCGTACCTACAAGTTCAAGTATAGTCGACATGATCACAGAGCTTACGGCGCCTCCGGTCATTTTAAATCCATTGGTCCGAGTCGTAAGCTAGTGCGATTAAATTGGATTAAAATTATATTATACTAGCTGACCCGACAGACTTCGTAGTGCCTCAATCGATAAATAAAAGACCTAAACTTTTGTATAAAATAAACTTAAAACAAACAAAAGGAATCCGTCCGACGGGGGACACATCAAAGGAAAAACAAGATTGTTATTTTTATTTAATTCCGAGCATTTTCATATTTATCTACCTTTTAAACCTTCTCTGGACTTCCACAAATAATTCAAGACCAAAAGTATCCAAATCGGTCCAGTGGTTCTCACCTCCAGTGGTGGTGGTTTTAGCGAGACTAAAGAACAGCAATTCATTTTTATATATAGAGATTATGAATCAATATTATTATAATAACGATATTGAATAAAAATGATTTATTTTTGAATAAAATAGACCCCTAAAAGCGCCTATTTAAATCAGAACCATCACCGATTCTACAATTGAGACTTCAGCCTCAAATCTCAAGTCAGGTGACGATGATCACCTCGTGGTGCGTACGGGTTTTGGTAACCACTTAACAGCAGCTGGGCCGTGAACTCGTTCACGTATCTAAGCAATAAACTAATCTTTTGAAAAACGATTTTGCATGTTACATTTATTCTTATTCTTTTCTTTATTTTGCTTCCTATGCTGATAGCCTTGAGAGGCTATTTCAGCGTAACCTTAACTAATAGGTGAGCTCACGGGGCTCACACTTGACGGCGTTGCTAACACGAACCCTAGCAAGAGCCGTGCTTCGCAGAATCTACCACCGGATCGGAAACGCGACCCACTGAGAAGACCCGGCGAGAAACTCAGTGGGTTGTGTCTGTGGGTTAATTTACTCGTCGAGCCCTTCGTCGCAAGCGACGGGTTCGACGAGGACGATGACCGGTGCTTGAGGTACCTAAAAGCACCGTTAGTGGATCGGGAGGATCCGAGATGACGTGTTTTGGGCGACGTCGATTAGCCTACCCGCGCCGCTTGTCACTCACCGCGGAGGTTGAAATATGGACGGTCGCCATCCATACCTGTGACGGATGATTTCCTGCAATTTTAGTCTCTCATAAAATTTGTGAATCAACTTTACTTGAGCCGCGTCACTGTGATTCTGAGTTAATGAGAAAGCACGTCCTTTCTTTATATGTAAATAATTAATCATGCGGTGGTAGATTCAGCGCTGCCATTATTAAGGCTAGTGTTAGCAAATTGGCCAGGCTGAGCCCCGTGAGCTGGCCTACACCTATTTCTGCCGTGAAGCAGTAATGCGTTTCGATTTGAAGGGTGGGGCAGCCGTTGTAACTATACTGAGACCTTAGAACTTATGCCTCAAGGTGGGTGGCGGCATTTACGTTGTAGATGTCTATGGGCTCCGGTAACCACTTAACATCAGGTGGGCTGTGAGCTCGTCTACGCACCTAAGCAATAAAAAAAACTTCTCAGTATAGTTACAACGGCTGCTCCACCCTTTAAACCCAAACGCATTACTGCTTCACGGTAGAAATAGGCGGGGTGGTGGTACCTACTCGTGCGGACTCACAAGAGATCCTACCACCAGGTCCAGCGCTGCTTGCATCCAGCGGATCCCCGTGAATCTCAATAGCTCCTTGGTTCAGCTTATGGGAAACCTACCCACGCTACGTAATAATAATATGTAATCGAAAAATCGAATATTTCGAAGTATTATACCTTTCGAAAATTTTCTATTTGATTCAGAATTTCGCACGGATCGATTTTAATTTTTGTTTCGCATTAAACAATAAATTCATATTTTTTTACCGGGAAATGTAGCGAATAATCACATTAACATCATACAGGTGATAATCGTTTGTCTAATGTTGAGCGAAAACACGATCGATATCGCTAAAACACCACATCCATAGCAAATGATAAAACACTTAATTACACTTCTACTACATGCGATTACTAATAATCGATAAAACTATTTATCGATAACAAGCTCTAATGCACACGGTAAAGAGTTGTGAAGAGCCGCCTTCGCAATTCGTTGTTACCGCCTCAGGCCTGTTATAATGAAACCATTGACGACTAGTGATGCGACCGAAACCTTATCGATAGTTTGCGAATTTCAACTATTTCATTATTTTGTTAGGTTTTCGCGAATCGTAGCCATAATTAGGCCTAGGGGTAGAGGTCCCAAACGATGGTCGGACCAAATAGTGGAGGAACTGGGGATACCTGTCAGCGACGCACTCCATCAAGCTACAAAACGGGATCGATCGCGACAGCTGGTTGATGGAATCGAGCGGAGTCACGATCCTCAGCAGTGAGGGACCGACCGAAGAGAGAGAGAGAGAGCCACAATTAAAATTATTTATACGTATTAATCTCTCGTTTTTAATGGCGTGTTTTATCCGTCGTTTTAAATACTTTGCCGTTTTCACGTACGACTATCGTGCGTCGTGTGAAATTAAACCTTATAAGCAGTTTTAAATAAGTTCAAATCAATTTTAAGGACAGCAATGTTTTAGACACATCCAAAAACATTAAACACGTTTCTTTCAGTTTTATCAACATTATATAAGTGAATATGTTTATTTATTTAAGTATATTTTGTCCATTCATTCTTAGATGATTGGGGAAGCTTACTTGGCCATCTGGTGTGGTTACTGGAGAAAAAGACGACGTAAATGACGCCACTCATCTTGAAACATGACTTCTAAGTCTTATCTTCAACGGCTGCACCGCGCTTCAAACCGAAATCGATTACTGCTTCACGGGAGTAATTGGCACGATGGTGGTACCTACCCGCGCGGGCTCACAGCACGCCCTACCGCCAGCGTGCTTGGTGCGAGTTTTTAACGTTCGCGATAGCGTAAGAGTTAACTTAAATTTGTATGGAGTCGGAACAGCGCCCCTAGCGGCAAACGTAGGCAAACGTTCCAATTCCATACAAATTTGAGTTAACTTTAACGATATCGATAACGTTAAAAACTTGCAATAAACATACTGTATCAAATATTTTTATACACTACAGCCAATAGCACCAAAAATTAAATTATTACGCTGTAAAACTAATTCATCAAAGAACATTACGAGTATAATGTACGGTTATAATGTACTAGCGACCCGCCCTCGCTTCGCTTCGGAAACATTAGAACACACATGAAACCAAAAAATAATAATAAAAAAAAAAAAATGTAGCCTATGTTCATCAGGAACAATGTCGGCTTCTAATGGAAAAATAATTTTTCAAATCGGTCCAGTAGTTTCGGAGCCTATTCGAAACAAACAAACAAACAAATCTTTCCTCTTTATAATATTAGTGTAGATATAGATATAGATTTAAGCTCTTAACTTTGCGACGAAGTTCTGCGCAACCTTAATAACATTTGTATGGATAGGGAAAATGTAAAACAAAATGCCATTTATAGAGAAACGTCCGACTATAATAATACATTTTATTGCTTGTTAAGTGAAATACCGATGTTTGATACTAACTCTAATCTAGATAGCTACTTTGTTGAACGCACAATAACACTCTATTTCTATACGATTTAAGTCTTAAGTCCCTTGGACGAATATTACAGTTACAAATAGAAAATTTGCAAAGTATCGATAACTAGTGTTGTTTTATGTCGATGATGCATAAATATATATAATTTGTGTTTTAGGTTCAAGACCTGGTTTGTAAGAGTGTTTTAAACGTGAAATTATTTTCTTAAAATACTTTAACAGTGGTAAATAATAGAAGGGGATCAGAAGCCGACGAAAGAATAGAGCTTACCTCAATCCACTATCTTTGTGAAATGTTCCTGATTTGTAAACAATCGTAACAATTTACAGCGCGTGACGTCATATGTGGCTAATCGTTATTGGTCTATTCGCATTATGAGTCGATTGTGATAGTTGTTAAGACAATTTTATATTTTTGTTTTCCTACCTATGCTGATAGCCTTGAGAGGCTATTTCAGCTTCGCGCTAACGTGTAGGTGAGCTCACAGGGCTCAAGCCGGAGTGCTGCTAACACTGGCCCTAGCAGGGAACCGCTAGTTATAATTAAAATAATTGTGTCATTACAACTTTACATTTGCAACCTTGACTCTCACTCACATTTATGTTCTATTTCCAATCACATGTGCCGATTTTTAATCTAGTGATGTTGTTATTACAAAACAAATTGAACTTTGTATTAACATCAGGAGTTCTATGACAAAGATTACTAAGATCAAAATTAAATATTTTTGCTTCTCTACACCTTGAACGATAAGTAGAGAAAAGGAAGGAGAATGGTAGAGTAAAAAGAGAGCAAAGATAGCATTTGCTCCAGAATGAGCTAAACCTTGAGTTGATTATATATTTATAAAACAGAGAAGAACTAACAAAAAAAATACAGAAAAATTCATAAATAAGTTTAATTGAAAAACCTTGTTACATTCTTTTCACACTTTCACCAGTTTTTTACTACTGACTTCCTAAATGACTACTCCCATCAGTGAATGTAAATTAAAAAGCATAGATCACAAATCTAATATGGCGGCGACACCTTACGCAACCGCTAATAACATTCAGTCACGCGACGACCACACAAGTTGACTGACGTGTCTGTTGCTAACCACCATTGTTATTATGTTATTAATTTTCATGTATTTTAAAGAAATGCTTTTTATTTTTCAATTGTTTTTGTTTTGTTTTTTTTTTGTTCTTCTTTTGGACTGGATATCTTGGAGCAATTGCTACTATTACAGCTTACAATAAACTGTAATAATAAAGTTTTTTAGTTAAATTGAAATTAAAAGGAAACGAGCATAGTGCTTAGTTATTTATTCCATTAAAAAGTCGAAATTACAGATATCCGATTTTATGTGATTTTGGTGTTTATTGTCATTGGACTGCTGAATAATGGTTAATTAATGTCTTTCGCAGTAATCACATATGTATGTGATTACTGACGTTTCATTATTAGGCATCGCTGAGCCGGTAACATTTTCAAAGCCTCAAAATTTTTCCTTTCTCTTATATTATTGTATATTATTATTATAATTTTGTTTAATTATTAATCACTTTCTAGAACGTTCTTCGACGATTAATATTTGCGGGGTTATACCATTCAGCTTAGTGGGAGTGACATTTCAATATGAAGTGAAAAATAATTCACTAAAAACAATGAAATAGCTAAACGTGTGATATAAAAAAAAACCATTAGTAACAACAGTAGGATAGAATGCATTTAAAATACTAATTCGTGCGAAAAACATGAATAAAAAATATCAATAATATAAATATAAATTAAATAAATTAATGTATCGCAGAAGCAAACGTTTATAATACAAATGTGTTGTATTTATTTGCTTAATTACTCACCTGCTTTGTATTTTTGTTGCAGTCTTTTTTTTTTTTCTTTTTCTTTTTTTTTTTTAACTTTATATCAAAATAGTTCATGTTTTTTTTATTATACTAGAGGTCCCAGTAGGCAGTAGTCGAAATTCGACTATAATTAATTGGAACTGTAAGTTTGTACACTATTATGATTCTATTTTCAACGCCAAGACTACACTATAGAAAAATATGAATAAAGACAAACAATATTTAATCTATTCTCAATTTGACCACAGACGTCAAGAACAAAAGTTTGACAATAAATAAATAGTATGCATGCGTGTGTGCGTCAAATACATGGTATGTAGTGTGTGTAATGTTTTCTTTATTGATTTAATGTATCTTTTATGCATTATTTTAAAAAAATATTAGCATTGTGCACTTCTTCTCTATATTCTCTATAAGTGTGAAAAATTTCATACTCCTCCGTCCACGCAATTTTCGTAAAAAGGGATACAAAATTTTTGCTTCACATATTAATATATAGATTAGCAAACTAGTGGACCCGACAGACGTGGTTCTATTTAGACGCCTTAAAACCGAAATTTTCAAACTTTTATTATAAAATATTAATTGTGAATCTAAGCCGTGTTCGAACTCACATGAACACGTACAGAATAATTCATAAAAATCGGACCAGCCGTTTAGGAGAAGCTCATTAACATACCGACAGAAGAATCACATAAATAGTATATTAAGATTCACTTTTACCTGGAAATGGCATTCAACAGTAAAGACAGGTGTTGGACGCGCCCCGCGATCCATTAGGTCGTTGACCCCAAATATCACCTGATCTTAAGTTATTGTCAATTATATTTTATGTTAGGGTCAATGGCTGATTGTTACAAACAAAATATTGCGGTCACCATAGGTATGTATGTATGTAAAATGTAATATGTTTATTTATTTTATCGAGGTTTATTATTTAAGGAACCAAAATCACGCTTTTTAACCGACTTCAAAAGAGGAAGTTATCAATTCGATCATAATTTTTTATCTATGTATATTCACCGATTTCTCAAGAATGCTCGAGCCGATTCTGATAAGTCTTTTTTCTTTTTTTTGTTCCGAATGGGTAGACTTCCTGAATGGTCCTGTCATCAAGAATTGATGATGGGATCCTGGAGAAATCCAGAAAAATCTATAATTGTCAAAGCTTATCTTGAAGTGATTTAGGTGTTTCAATGTTGTAATGAATAACGTTGTTTGGATATGGATTAATATAATCTTTATAAAAACACCTTCACAAATTTTAATAATGCTTTATTTTAGAACAAATTTGGTTAGCATAAAAAACGTTACAGTGAGCCAACCTTTAAATATAGACATAATATGCTGTCGCGGACTTTTATTTAAAACTTTTAAAAGGGAACAAGTTTTTCATACATTATTTTAGCGTAACTTTAACCGTTTCCGCAGCGCACGCAGCGGAACCTCTCAAAAGGGAAAAATACCCTGATTTTGAAACATTATTTATTGGTGCTCCGCTTGCATTAGTCTTAGCGTGATATTATATAGCCTATAGCCTTCCTCAATAAATGAGCTATCTGACAATGACAGAATTTTTCAAATCGGACGAGTAGTTCCTGAGATTAGCGCGTTCAAACAAACAAACTCTTCAGCTTTATAATATTATGTATCGATATCAAGGGGTGAAAGGATACATATTATTATAGCCTTTCACCCTATTTAACATATTTTAAGAGACATTTCGCTTAACGCGCCACATTTATCTTTGTAATTAAAGGTGCGTTTTATTTGGTATCAGCATCAACAGTTCGATTTTTTAATTGAACTTCAATTAAGTTTAATCCAATCAAATAGCTGAAGCAGGTTTTTTTTAATATATTTATTCGAAATTTTTAAATGGCTCTCGTGTAAAGTTGCAAAAATGTTGCTTAAACCTAATAGCCTGTCAATTGTTGATATATATTTTACAATAGTGACATTACAAGTATTATAATTTATACATAGATAAAAAAATTTCAATACGATAAATATTATTGTTCTATTTGTAGCCGTAGCGTGTAAGCGCCAATCTTTAAAAAAATACTACACAATAGAACGCGGCATACAAAACAAGGAAGTGCAGCAATAAATTAAGATAAACACACACACACGAAAAAATCGGGAACGTTATGCAGTTACGTCACGTGTTCAAGATAAGATGCAAGGTGGCGGGTTCAATGGCCGATAACGTTTTGATGCATTGCCACGCGGATGATAATTAAGAGTTATGGTTTCAAAAGAATGTAATTAATGTCGCGATTGTATTCTTTTAAGTTGACGGCGCCGAATCATTGCGGGCGCTCTCTGTCAATATTCATTTGCCCGGCTGTCAACACAACGTAGTTAAAGAGTCTCTCGCCGGACCTTCTCGGTGGGTCAAAGTCCCGATCCGATGGTAAATTCAGCGCTGTTGCTAGAGTTTTTTTTCTACCTGGTGTTAAGCGGTTACTGGAGCCCATAGGCATCTACAACGTAAATGCGCCACCCACCTTGAGATATAAGTTCTAAGGTCTCAGCATAGTTACAACGGCTACCTCACCGTTCAAACCGAAACGCATTACTGCTTCACGGCATAAATAGGCGGGGTGGTGGCACCTACCCGCGCGGACTCAACAACCTACCACCAGTAATTACGCAAATTATAATTTTGCGGGTTTGTATTTTATTTCATAATGTTATTCCTTCACCGTGGAAGTCACTTATGAATATTTGTTAAGTATGTGTCTCTAATTAGTGTAGCGCTATTACAAGTTTTCACTTCAGAACTGCTCTTTGCCGTCATAGGAGTTGCTTCTCGAATGGACGGATGGAGGTCGCGATGAAAACAGGTGGACAATAAGGAAATTCAAATCGCGGCCTTCCGGGCAACATTCATGCTCTCGTGGATAATATTTCAATAAATCGAATCTATCTATGCTTTAAATCAGTAAGTAACTGAAGTGTGCTTGTCTATTGCTTTTTTTAATACGTTTTTATTAGCTTCAGACGTATGTATGTTAGTATGTAACGGAATCTTTGAACATGATTTTGAACCCCATCAAAACGTCGGATTAACTCGAAATTTGGTATTAATGACCGATAACAACTCAATATTTAGAAATAATAATTGAAAAAAACAGAAAATTGAAAAAAAAAATTCAACTAAAAAATGAAAAATAAGAAGATAATAGAAAATCCCACTAAAAATAGATTTAAATAGATTTATTTTCTATTTTTAGCGGGATTTTTTATAATAAGCGTATTCTATTATTTATTTTATTGTTACGCTTGATAGACACCTCATGGTCCACACATTGTGTTCTAGTTGCTTTGGTCCGTAAACATCACTTCATAATTATTCATCTAATCGTTGAGAAAAATCACTTCTGAATATTCATCAAAAGTTCGGAAATTTTTAGAACATTGTGAAATAATATCTGAGCTTAGCTCAATTTTTATTTTTTTGGGAAACCAACAATATAAAACAAAAACATAATTTACATAAAAACATATTATAAAATAGCTAAAACAAATACCAAACAAGTTACCACCATCAAAATCACAAATACGCAAGTAGAAAGTGCACAAATATATATATATATATATATATGTGGGATGGTATGGCGAAATTTAGTGGATATTTAGTTTAACAACAAAATCTTTTATTCTTTCAAAAAAATACTACATACCTATTCGTAACATCGTTATGTCAATTTTTTATCTGTCATTTATATTTCCTTCTTTTAAAATAAAACTAGTGTGCCAGTGTGAATCAACCAAAAAGTACTTATATATATATATCTATATATGTATACAAAAAAAAAAAGTGTGTGTGTCCGCTCCGACGCACGACTGGAGTTTACTGGATATAAAAAATTAAACGAAACAATACGAGAAATAGTTCTATATTACGACAACACGATACACTACAGATTATTAACAAATTAACGAGACACAAAACAAACGACTAACAAATATATGAAAATACAAAATGAGAGAAACGCGCGATCAGTACGAGGCTTTGTGGCGGACTGCCGGCGCAGCAGCCCGGCGCGCATTTCGTGTGACATGCGCATAACGCATTTCGTGTGACATGCTAGTACGATTTTGGTCCCCATAATTTTCATACCCCGGGCCTATATATGTAAATCGATTCTAAAGGAGTAAACTCCAAAAAAGCAACACAATACGCACATATGTACATCTACCTCTATTTTATGTGTATATATATTTTAAAACTTTATTTAAATATAAATAAATATACATAGTTATATATTTTGTTTCTTTCAGGATCACGCAATTATTTATAGAGACCGTATATATAACCTTGTCTTGTAATAAATAACTAGACAGGCATCAAGAAAATAAACCTTAACTTGACGTTCAAATTATTCGTTCGAAATCTAACCGAAGACCGCGACACAAAACTAGTTTTCTTTATAAAATTTCCGACGCATTAATTCTTTACTTTCGTTATTCAACTTATAAAATTCAAATCGTCACCTGCGCTCCGTGTGACAGTTTAAGTAATAATGTCAAACGAAATTAAAATTATGGCGTTCGAAGCTCTATACTTAATAGTAGGGCGCGTTTATATTTGTTTTTTTTTTTCTCTACGTATTTGCTGGTCGCTTGAGGGGCAACCGGGGACAACTTGAGTGAATATGCTAACACTAGCCCTAGCAAGAGCAGCGCTTCGTTGAATCTACTACCGGATCGGAATCGCGACCCACTGAGAAAATCCGGCGAGAAACTCAGTGGGCTGTGGCTGAGGTTAAAAAACCGAAGAACCATTACCGAGTTCAATTAATCCTTAAAAGTGCTACGCTTTAAAAGTATTCCAACAAAACATCAAACATTTAATTCAGATTTGCCTAATAAGGAAAAAATAAATAAACAAAATTAATCTCCAAAATACTTACACGACAAAACACGATAACACCTTAAAATTTACAATCGCTATAAAACCACCTCGTAAACTAATTTGACCAATAACGACTCGGGAAAATAATTATGGCCACTGTCGGACATTTGAGGTCGCAGTGCGCTCAATCCTAATATTTTCCCTAAATGTAACGATTGACATACGTCACATTTACAGCCACAAGCTAGCATTATCTGTGCCGGAAATATTCGCACAATAGACAATTAGGCGCGTAGACTTTGCGGCGGGAAATGCGAGATGAGTTGAGTTCAGGAAAACGAAATAAAGCGGGTTGTTTGTTCCTCCAAAAATTCTCATTGAAGTCTCAGTAAATTCTTTGTATTCAGTTTCGATGTGTGAAAATTTCAAATAAATCAACTTCATTTAATTACGTTACATGTAAATTTAACTTTCTTTTTAAAATTGAAGATTTTTCGAAACTAGCAATGACGCCGTAAGAAGCGAATTGCCATACTCAAAAAATAATTAAAAGTCCGCATAATTTTTCGAATACCAAATGTCTGAAATGCGATACATTGAATGCCTACATGAACCCTATGTCCGGACCTTGACAATAACATAGGCCGTCAAACCTCGGACGTGAGTTGTGCTACAGAAATCGGGCTTTATAAATAACAATCAAGGTGAAAGTTATGACAGCGTCCATGTTTGAAGATTAGATTAGTGTAGTATTAGGACGGTTCATTAAAAACTTCTTGTTTCGTTGACTGAGTTTTAAAATTGAATAAAAGATAAAAGATTTATCGTTAATGTGATCACTGTGTTTATAACGTCATTTGTTTGTACGTACAAACAAACACGTAGTTTGTTGATGTATCAAAATTTAATCTATATATTAATACGTGAAGCAAAAACTTTGTATCCCTTTTTACGAAAATTGCGCGGACGGAGGAGTATGAAATTTTCCACACTTATAGAGAAGAAGTGCACAATGCTAATATCTTTTTTAAATAACGCATAAAAGATACATTAAATCAATAAAGAAAACATTACACACACTAAATATCATGTATTTGACGCACACACGTATGCATAGGTACTATTTATTGTCAAACTTTTGTTCTTGACGTTTGTGTCAAACTGAGAATACATTAAATATTGTTTGTCTTTGTTAATATTTTTTATAGTGTAGTCTTGGCGAAATTTGTAATTATAGAAGTATAAAATACAATCATAATAGTGTACAAACTTACAATTCCAATTAATTATAGTCGAATTTCGACTACTGCGGGACCTCTAGTTTCAATTAATCGTGACCAGTGTATATCCATTTTCAGACATAAAATTATGATTTCAGTGTATTTGTAAACTGTTCTTTTAAAATCAGATCTTAGAGATGATTTAAAGCTTGAATTCATCATATGTTTGTCATTGTTTAGAAAACTGAATAAAATTGCGAATAAGGTGAAAGCGTTTTGTATTAATCAGGCATTAACGATCGTGGAGGGAGACACATTCCATCATCATAATTATCCTGTCCTTCTCCCAGTCACTTGGGGTCGGTGCAACATGTTTTCTCCTTCCATACTCCTCTATCATATACCATTTCTTCGCTCACTCCCCTCTTACAAATATCGTCTTTCACGCAATCCATCCATTTCTTCTTAGGTCTACCTCTTCCTTTATATCCTTCCACATTCATAGTTAACGCTCTCTTACCAACCTCATTTTCATTTCGTCTCATCACATGTCCATACTATCCCAAACTAGCACTTCTCAGCTTCTCTGTCACAGGTGCCACTTTCAGACTTCCCCTAACATAATTATCTATGTCTGAGACACATTTAAATGAATGAATAAAAAAAAAACACACACACGCACACACATTAAAAAGTCACGTCGTCGTAAACTTTCAATGATTTTACACAAAACATTTATTATTAATTTTAAAATTTCAAATTAACATTATAGTTTATCGTTTGCGATTAAGTCATTTTTTTTAAATAAAAAACCAAAAGTCGTGTCTAAATAAGAAAACGAACCATTAAAAATGCATCTTCTTCTTAGTCGAATACTTCATCATTGCTGAAGGTCGTGGCTCTTTGTACCCTCAGCTTCCATTTGCTTCGGTTTTCGGCTTCTCTCAGGGCGTTGGTAACAGAGTCCAGTGAGCGCAGTTATCTGATCCGACCAACGGTTTGAAAAAATGCATAACGACATGTTTTTGGCGTTAAATTATTTAATTGCAGATTTGGAAACGCTACTTTAGTGTCGTATCGAAATTAAGTTTCGTTGTAATGGCATTTTTTTTATTAGTTTTAAAAGTGTTTTTTTAATACATCTCAATTTGAATTTTTCATGGGAAAACGTTCATCTTTGAAAAGTGTATGCAACATTCAAACAAACTATTGTTTGCTATTTGAGCTATTGCTCTCTAAGCAATGTGGCGAACTAAAAAAGAAAAGAAAGAATATTCGTTATAGAAACTCAAGAATACTCTACGGGTATTACCAGTTTCTGCGGGGGAGCGATCGCGAAAATTGTGCCTTTATTTGTTTCATCTATGTTTCTCTATTCTCTCTGTAACAATATTAACTAGATGATAGAGCTTTGCTCGGTTTTTTTTTGATAACGCCATCTTGTTGTGTCTTTAAAGCGGTTAGTTGCCCTCAATTAAGAAAAATAGTATTATTATTCGCCAATAGATGTCGGGAAGATTTGATTATTGAAAACACGAATAAAACAACATTTTCTGAAAATAAACCGTAGCTAGATCGATTTATCGTCCCCGAAATCCCCTGTTTACTAAATTTTATGAAAATCGTTGGAGCCGTTCCCGAGATTCAGATTATATATATATACAAGAATTACTCCTTTAAAGGTTTAAGATATTATTATAATCTCATTTTGACCACAGAGTTTAAACAATAACAAAAGTCAAAAGAGTACATATATGCGTGTGAGTGTCGAATACATGGTAATGTGTGCAATGATACATTTATTAATCTAATGTACATATTCTCAATGCATAATTTAATAAAATAATAATATTATCATTCTGCACACCTTCTCTATATTCTCTATAAGTGTGGAAAATTTCATACTCCTCCGTCCGCGCAATTTTCGTAAAAAGGGGTACAAAGTTATTGCTTCACGTATTAATATATTGATAATCAATTTAAATACTTTAAACAGAGCAATTAGCGACCAAAAAGTTTCTCAGTATCTGGTACCCATATAACACGGGGAATCCTAATTTGAGGGCGGATAACCGTGCGTGATTTATTCGCAGTTATTATTTTTATTACTTAGACGACCAACGATAATGTTTATGTATTTTAATATTTACTTTTTCGAAAGCGAATACAACACGTTAGGTCCAGCACTAAGTTTCAGTCCGAGGTCGAAGGTCGGCCTTGTTCGGAGATTTTCGCGAACCGTGACGTCACGGAGGATAGAATACGCGCGCTGATGCACGTAGGCAAGTCACTAGTGACGCACAACACTGTGATCTTCTCAGTCGTACACTCCTGGCGGAGTTGTCGCGGTTATGTATTGTCCAGTAAGGCAACACTTAGTAGATTACTTAATAATGGCTTTTTTAATTTTTTTATTGCTTAGATGGGTGGACGAGCTCACAGCCCACCTGGTGTTAAGTGGTTACTGGAGCCCATAGACATCTACAACGTAAATGCGCCACCCACCTTGAGACATAAGTTCTAAAGTCTCAGTACAGTTACAACAGCTGCTCTGCCCTTCAAACCGAAACGCATTAGTGCTTCACGGCAGAAATAGGCAGGGTGGTGGCACCTACCCGCGCGGACTCACATTAGGTCCTACCACCAGTAATATCCATCTTGTCCATCTTGTGGGTGATCGTGAAGCTACTCGGAACATAATACGCTCTAAATATGAACGCGAACATTGATGTGAAATACCGAAAGTTCAATAAAATTTAAGCATGACTCACGAAATTCATCTCAAGCGCTCGTTGAAATGATTTACAACCGTAACAGTCGCATCGTTGTGCGGGAGATTCACGGACGTATAACTGTCTTCAGATTAGCTATCTTATCTGCATTGATTTTGTTTGATGTGTAATACGTTATTATTTATTTATTTATTTATGTACACACAGAAAAAAAGACATAGTACAGAGTAATAGGAAAATTATGTACAAAGGCAATTGTATTATGAATTTTAATGCACTATTTTTGTTTAGCTGTCGACAGAGAGCACCCTTTACCAGCGAATAGGTAGGAAGATCGAATCATATTGTTTACTAGCTGACCCGGCAGACTTTGTAGTGCCTCAATCGATAAATAAATGACCTAAACTTTTGTATAAAATAAACTTAAAACAAACAAAAGGAATCCGTCCGACGGGGGACATATCAAAGGAAAAACAAAACTGTTATTTTTATTTAATTCCGAGCATTTTCATTCATTTATCTACCTTTTAAACCTTTTCTGGACTTCCACAAATAATTCAAGACCAAAATTAGCTAAATCGGTAGAGCCGCTCTCGAGTTTTAGCGAGACTAACGAACAGCAATTCATTTTTATATATATGGATTACCTCCGTCGCATATATAATTGCGTGTCAAGACACGGCAATGCCACTGGTGGTGTGTGGATAACGTCGCTTATAGACGACAGCAGTGTCAAGGGCTAAGCGCGCTAATGCCTATCGCTAAATATCATGGTCTATGGTATAGTTACTACCATCCTACAGGCTTCTGTCGTAAAGCACTCCGACAGAGGTTTTTAACCTATCTATAGACGGTGGTGGCCTCAACATTGCGATGTCTACGGCCTTTGGTATCAACAAACGGCTGGAGTTTAGTCTCGCCTGCGTTTTGATTGAGACCCAGCCACGAGCGTAATAAATATTTACGTTATAACCAATGTTTTCTTGATTAACACACCAACAGCGTTTTGTTATAATCGATAATAATAGCGCGTGATAAATCTGTAACGCTTATTTTTGTACAAGGTCAAGAGTGATGTACATAATGTGCAATAATTGAAAAAGCTTATTTGATTTATGACTCTATTAAAAAGATTTTAAGATTTAATTTGCACAAGCAGATGCTATGTTCGTTGCTATCTTTTATGCCAGTGTAAACAGAAGACGGTTCTTGTTTAATAAAAGATATTCATTCACTAACACCCGTATCTTTAGTCGTTCACACGAGCGTAACTCGACTCGACTCAACCTCCAACGCGCGTTTCGGTATGCTTAGTCGTAAAAATAAACTCCACTCAAACGTCCTTGGAAAAATTTCCTAACCGGAGTGAAGTGACCGAACTGTCAAGTTAAGGTACGTCGCGACGTACCTTGAACGTTCCTCAAGGCTGGTTTTCTATCGATGTCCAAATAGTATGTGGACCGCAAATGGAAATATATGATATTGTTGTGCAATGGCCTGGATCTGTGCATGATTCGCGCATATTTTGATAATTTAAGTTTGATAATATTTATTAATAAAGTAAATAGTTCGAGGTTAGACATTTGAAACTCTTTATTTTATTTACCTACTTATGAGTCATATTTTGCTTACTACCTGATAAATAAAGTCAATGCGATTATAAGTTTTATTTATATAATAATAAACTGGTGGTTGTGGAAAAGCACTTCAACAACAAGATGCAACCAAAATCACATAAAAGCGGCGAATAAAAATACAAAGCCGGATCCGAAATCTAAAATAATGATAGGTTAGAAAATAAATAATACACTTTTAGATTTACCGCACGCACACATATTTACGAATAACTCAGCAACCAAAACATCAAACAAGTTCATCTAGTGTCAAACAGACAGCGGCAGCTTGACTTTGACATTAAACAATGACCATAGACTACAGAACTCTATGGGTTTGATGCTAGCTTGATCAAATTTTCATCATTATTACCTCACTCGAGGACAGTTGAGGAATATTGTAATGGTCGACTAAAAATACCAAATTCGAGTAAGTTTGGAGGGAATTCTCGAGCATCATCGGATGAGTTAAGAGTGGAGGACTATTTTACGAAACGTCTAAAGATACGGGCATAAGTCAAACGTAAATGTCTTGTTGTGAGTTTATGTTTTATGAACGTACTTTTTTACTTCCAATTACGTAACGAAGGTAATTAGAAATTCAAAACCGCTTCCGAACGTTTACGCCTTGCTCTTAGCCCCTGGATTGAGAAACTGAGTTATGTGGTACTGGTGGTAGGACTTCTTCTGAGTCTGCGCGGGTAGGTACCACCACCCTGCCTATTAATGCCGTGAAGCAGTAATGCGTTTCGGTTCGAAGGGTAGGGCAGCCGTTGTAACTATACTGAGACCTTACAATTTATATCTTAAGGTGGGTGGCGCATTTACGTTGTAGATGTCTACGGGCTCCGGTAACCGCTTAACACTAGGTGGGCTGTGAGCTCGTCCACCCATCTAAGCAATAAAAAAAATGTGTTCCTATAATTTAGTATTGAATGAGTTGAGAGCGGCCAAGCCAAGACCAGTTTGTGGCTGATCTCGACTATTGTGTGTTAAGTGGTTATCGGAGTCCATAGACATGAATGGACGAGCTCACAGCCCACCTAGTTAAATGGTTACCGGAGCCCATAGACATCTACAACGTAAATGCCGCCACCCACCTTGAGATATAAGTTCTAAGGTCTCAGTATAGTTACAACGGCTGCCCTACCTTTCAAACCGAAACGCATTACTGCTTCACGTGTTCTATTTGCTTTCGAAAAAGTATAATAAATATTAATGTAGCACTAGTGGCCCCTTAGCAGTCGAAATTCGACTATAATTAATTGAAATTATAAGTATAACTCAGTTTTTGTAACTTATCTAATACTAGCCGTACTCGCCCGCTTCGCTGGGAATTTAAAAAAACATTATTTTTTTAAGTCATTATTATTAGGGAGTTCAACACTTATATAAATATTAGCCTATCCATTAAGTACATTCATGTATTTTCTACATGAATACTAAGTTTCAAGTCAATCGGATGCATGGTTCAGTAGTTATAACGGAACATCCGTAAAAACCGCTGTAGATTTATACCTATATATTAGCATAGATATGCTCATTTTAGTTTGTGGAAATGGTTTTTTTTTTTATTCGTTATAAATTTTTTTTTCGTAATCTCTTTCTCTCTCTCTCTCTCTCTCTCTTTCAGTTTAAAAACGAGGTGCTTCTTATAAATATCGATAATAAATAAAAACTTATTTAAGTACAATTTAATTCTAGAGAATTCTGCATTTGTCTTTACGCATGAATAAGCATCTAATTTTAATCACCGAAGCGATAACAATTCGTTATGTAAATTTTGTGTCAAAGCGTTTAAGCTATTTGATTTTTTAGTTTTAATGACCACTTAGCGAAAGGACGGTGTTTTATCGATGAAAGAGTTCTTGTTTGTATCGATGCGAATTTTGAATTTAATTATCAACTTGAATTTTTATTATTTATGTATAGTCTTAGTATGATGGCTATACAGTGTCTAATGTATAGTCTACGTGATGTTGGTTATTATTATTATTCATATAAACAGCTTTGTATATTATAATTATATTATCAAACGAAATTTGTTTTTATTACGAGGCCAAAAGTAGCTCTTTGCTTCGACATGTGAACTAGCTCACAGCCAATCTGGATTTAAGTGGTTCCCGGAGCCCAATAGAAATCAGGTTTGAAACCCGTTGTTTTTAATACGCGGCCGAGGTAGCTAGCTTTTTACTTCGACGAGTGAATGAGCTCACGCAAAATCTGGTGTTAGACAGTTCCCGGAGCCCTGAGGAATCAACTTTGAGACTAGAAGTCTAAGGCTCAGAACGGGCAAGGGTGGTGGTACCTACCCGTGCTGGCTCACCTCCCCTAGTACGACTTTTTACCAAGCTGAAGCTAAGTTAGGTTGACTTGAAGCGAGCGGTCTGCTTTGTGAATCGGAAGACAGGCTACGAATTACAAAATTCAAAGAGTTCAAACTCTTAAACTTCACTTTGGCGTCCCTAGTGCGTAGAAGATTGGCAAAGTCGTGAGTTGGGCAGACCCTGGTCCATCGGCTACAGGATCTAGATACCTTAATACTTGCTGCTTGTTTTGAGGCTTAAGATTGAGGTCTCAAGTCAATGGTCGTTTCATTCAAAGCAGGGAATGTACTGCATCATGACATAGCGACAGAAAAGATTATAATGTTTTAATATCACATAATCTCTACATAACCTACCCACCAATAAACGATTTGTTAAACCCAATATTAGTTTTGAATTATTTGAGATGATACCATCATCTCGTTTTTACCATCGCACCGCCCGCCACCAGAGTAGAGTTCACCCATACTACCTGGAGCCACTGCGTTCATCCACCGTGCGTTTCCAGAGATCTTTTTTGCCAGGTACCATCCGGCTTTGGAATGAGCTCCCCTCTACGGCGTTTCCCGAGCGCTATGACATATCATTCTTCAAACGAGGCTTGTGGAGAGTACTTAACGGTAGGCAGCGGCTTGGCTCTGCTCCTGGTATTGCTGAAGTCCATGGGCGACGGTAACCACTCACAATAGGGTGGGCCGTATTCCAACACGGGCAATAAAAAATAATAGTCATGTAGTTAATATTGTTTTCTTCGGTTTTTGTGACTCGTAGATTTAAACCTACCCTCACGGGTTAGTCTCGGGTTCTTCAGACGTCCGTGAGAGAACGGAAACTGTTAATTATTCGAAACGTTAAAAACAATCAAATAATAGTAATTAATGTGAGATTGATAATGACATCAGTGATAGTTGGGATCATTCGTTCCGCTACCGAAATAAAGTCACTGAATAATTCTGTATAAAAAATATCCTGTTTCTCCGTCAGTAGACAATAATTTAGATGCAAATTTTTCCAATTACACATGCATAAGCTATATATTATACGATCAGAATATTCTATTTCGCATGTAAACACGCTTCGACAATTTGTAATCAAATTTTATATTATATGCAAACTTTAATATATATCTATTTATTGTATGTATGTATTTTCATTAATAATATATTGATATGTCCACACGTGGTTACATATTAAGGAGAATAATCCTCACTAAAAATTAAACTAATATAAATAAAATCGACATCAACATCGCCCCCTCTCTAGTTCGTACCAGTCGTAATATTGTTAACCTTTCGTCCTAAAGATAACCTTCGGTGCATAAGATTTTACGTAAAAAAAAAAACATATTCGATTGGCATGTTTCATAGCCGTTTTGGTCTACAAAGCAAATGTGAACAAGTGACCATAGATCAGAGAGCAAAGAGCAAAGATTTGAGAAGTCTAAGAATACTGTTACGCACTGGGGTTCGGTATAAATGAATGTTCGACCAAAGTACAACTTAAAACTGTATTAGCACTGAGAACACTCACAGAACACTTTAAAATTCTTAATTCACTTCTTGCGCTTCGCTTCAGGTGATCCTTTCGTTGTTTCACTTCGAGTAGTTCCGATTATTGACTGACTGCGTGCCATCTCTGCAACGCTTTTAAGATTATATCCTAGAATTATCGAAAACATTCCTCACAAGTCGAGTATTTTCGATGTGTGTGTTTTCGCTATCTGACAATAGATGGCGTTGTACTTCTTAAGCGTTCTAGACGTTACTAGATCCTTTGATATTCGTTTCTACTATTCGGCGATAGATGGCGTTACTCTTACCGGCGTAATAATACGGTTATATTGATGACGTCACATAGCGTCATCGTTATTTAGTATAGTGGTTTGAGGAGGAGAATCAAGCTTGACTCGGCGGCTCATCTTCTCATGTTTTTTTATTATAATATCATGATTGCTTCGAGGCATCTTGCAACCCACCATCCGGCTTTGGAATGAACTCCCTCCACGGTGTTTCCCGAGCGCTATGACACTTATGACCTCTTCAAAGAAGGCTTGAGGAGAGCAATTTGGTATACACAACGACTTGACTGTACCTCTTAGCTTATGTCCATGAGCAACGATGATCATACTGCATCCGATAAACAGAATGCTCTTAAAAAACACAATGTCTGACTTCAACTTTTTATGACATCAACGAAAATTGAACACTAAAATGGCGTTTCGGTTTTACGTGTAAAATAATGTGAAACTAAGTCGACAAAAAAATCCCAGCTTAACATAAATAATACGATTGTTAAACTAATAAAATAATAATAACTGCAAAGCAAACTGAAGGCTCAATCCCTGTTACCGTAATTTTAAAATGAACCATTTAATTTATAATCTTATCTGAATAGTACTTCACCCGCCACATACCTTTATCAAGGCAGTAATGTTGCGATTTCAGGGCACAGAATTGCCAAAAGAAAATGTATCAGACTGTTTATTTAATAGTTTTCAAACGGTATCTTATCTCGGTTACTGTTTTAGGGCTAGGTGAATCGCCCGACATTACGACATTTAAGATCCTTTGTGATTTTCCTATTATCCTATTTGTGATTTTGCAACAATGTTTGCAGATATGATGCTATGTCTTGTTATGGATAATATTCTTAGTGGAATTACGGAATTCAAAGGTGGGTTGCTAAAGCTTTTATTCGCAAAGAAACATGGTTTGACCGATTTGATGTTACGGCAGTTACGTTTTACGGCATGAAAAATCATGAAACCGCTTCATCATCAGCTAACGAGAGCTATTAAGAAATCTCACCAAACTCCGCTATATAATTCGCCGTGCACTGTCACAGAGCATATTTAGAGCAGTAAATCATTTCTGACCGTGTCAAAAACAGCGACCGAGACAAATAACTGTGACATCACGATGTCTTGGGAATACCAGCGCAGTCGACTGAATTTAGTTGCCTTTTTTTTACATAGTTTTATATTTAGGTATTAGTATATTTTTGGATGTATCCTGTGCCTATTTCCGTGGCGAATCGGTCATTCGATTTGAAGAGCGAGACCGCTGTTATAATAATAGAATTGAAACTTTGATCTCGTGTCTTCAGACGGGTGGTCATTTTTTTTTTCTTACCTATTTGCTGGTAGGCTAGGGGCTATTCCAGCTACGCCCGGATCGCTAACCGAGCTCACGGACCCAGCTTGAGAGAATTTGCTAACACTAGCCCTAGCAAAAGGTCGGAATCGCGACCCACTAAGAAAATCAGTGGGCTGTGTCTATGGATTAGTTCGCTCGCCGTAATCAACGAAGTTTGACGACGAAAAAATCTAGTACGTGATCATTTCAGAATTTTCGATTGCGATCGATAGATGGCGCTACTATATCCCAATAACATAATTAACTCCAAATAGAGACACCCAGAATCAATGATAAGACATATCAAAGTTCAAGTTTTTAATGATAATGCGAAATACGAAAAGCAAAAAAAGTTTATGAGAATTTTACGTAATGCATCCATTAAGAATACAATGAACTCGCTGTTAATTGAAATATTAATTGGTTCAGGGTCATTTGTAATGATAGCGTGATCGTTAGCTGTATTTTTGATATATAGCAAGGTGATGTGAGGACCAAGGGATCCCAGACAGACCAAACTACTTGTAGTTACGTCTGCAGCACTCTCTATTATACTGTCTATACGTTTCCGTATCTCTGTTTGTCTATCTCTTTCTAACACAGTTACATTTAATCTGTACGCTTTTGACTTTCGTGGATCCCAATGGAACCTCCATGAATATATTTTGAAGGATTGACAGAGTTTTCTTTCTTCTTTTTTACAATTTCAATGCCTACACATGTCAAATAGGATTTTGCTTAAATAAAAAAAAAAATTGAAAAAAAAGATGTAACGCCACTTTGTGACCACCAGAAGCCACACAGTATAAAAATTTGGTAATTCACCTGCCTTTTGGGAATTTAGGACATATGTAATAGTCATATCCAAAGTATTTTAAGTTCAGTATGAACAAAATCTTTAATACAAGTTTATTGGTGCTGGCATCATAGATTGGACTGAATTACAGATTTATACTTTGCTCTGTATTTATCGGCTTATATTCATATAAGTGTTTTAGAGAATGTTTCAAAACAGGTTTGGCCGTTTTCGGAAAAGTTCTATCAAAGATGGTTTGGATAAAAACAATAATGTCATCCACCAATCTAAGCAATAAAGTTCAGGTCTGCCAACCTCTGGGATCTTCGTTCAGTGTGCTTAGTGCGAGTTTATTAACGTCCCCGATAGCGTAAAAGTTAACTCAAATTTGTATGGAGATGGAACGTTTTCCTACGTTTGCCGCTAGGGGCGCTGTTCCAACTGCATACAAAATTTAAGTTAACTTTTACGCTATCGAGAACGTTAAAAAACTCGCATTAAGCACACAGATGCTATTAACGTATCCCGATACCGTCTAGTACGGAATACTGTCCGTCCTTCTCATAGGTTTTTCTATCTCTCTCTAATAAGTCTAAGGATTAAATAAACAACTCATTTCTAGTTATTCTGAGCTAGTTCTGTAGGCTCACAGCTTATCGCTCACCTAGTCTTAAATGGCAACCCACATTGAAACTAATACTGATCTAAATCTCAATTTGCATTGTGTAATGATTGGCCCATCCTTCGTAAAGAAAACATAGGGTTAATTTACGACAGAAAACGGCCCGTGAAGTAAGAAATTATTTTTGTCCCCTCAAACAAGTCGTTTCGAATGTAATGTAAGAACAAATTGTTAACACGCTTTTAAATTTGCGCACACAACAAGGACCGATGACAAGGCAATACTTTGATATTCTTGCCTTAATATCCTGTCTAATATCCAGAGTAATAAACAATCTTTAATTGTTACTACGGTTTGCTATTTAAGCGGTTTTTTTATTTAATTTTTCAACCTACATTTATTATTCACACACGAATGCACATGTCGATTCGCGATACGACCTGACGGATGACAGTGCACGAATATCGTTCTGCCAATGTCAATGTCAGATGCATTTAATCGTGACTAGGTATGTTAGCATATATGTATGTTGCAAATGCGGCAATGTTAGTTGGTTTATCGTTCGCTCACGCAGTCACGGTGCGAGATGATTCTTCAAGATATCCACGAAGAAAAACTATTTCTTACTTATAATATTTAAAATATAAATTTTATAGTCTGTCAATTAAGGTCTGTCAATTGATGATTGAACAAATTAAAAAAAAACAAGGCTGTTTAGATAAATTGAAGTTGTTTCCGTTTTATATTGTACAATTTTCTTTCAAAACCAAGAATTCTATAATTCGACACAGTTTACAGTTTTTTTTTAAATAAAATGAAACATCAATCAACTCCACACAATAAAGCAACATCACACATACATACATACGTCATCTTGACAGCACACAAAAACGTAGACCCAAAAGATCGTATGTGCTAGCGCAAGATTCTCCATCAAACGACGGTAACATGATTCCTTGGGCAGGGCAATTATAAACATGCGAAACTTGTCTTTTGAGATTATAAAAACGATTATTCTGTTACACGCATAGATTAGTCCAGCAGACGCGAATCATTGTTGTACAGTTTAGTTTGCGTTAATTTAATAGTTACTGTCACTTGTCAAATATAAGATCTGTCAAAATATAGATAATATTTGGTATAGTCACCGTAAAACTTAAAGCATAAAAGAGTTTTCAGGTAAAACATGTGTAATGTAGCCAGTGTTATTATTAGAAAAGTTTTTTTAGTAACAACGAATGCACGATTTATCTCCTTAAAACACCATTACCGTTTTTTTTTTAAATCAAAATTAGGTGGTCTTTAATTAAGACTAATCTTTGTCTCTACAGCAAATATTGTTTTACGATTCCATACGTTTATTTCCGTCCTTAAATCAACAAACAGTCTTTTGGATATATATTTTTTTGTTTGTTCAAAAACTAAGAGTAATCGATTTGGATAATTGCCATACTCTTAAAATCGATATCACTTTGATCGTTGTCATATTTGTTTATTCAGTCTGTTTTCATTGTATCAGAGTAATTATAATATGGCAGCGTATCATGGCAATGAATCATTAATATTGACGAAATTATAAAAATATTGTTAATGTTAAATCTTAATTGCAAGCCCGACAACCGCATTAGCACCAAATCAAAAACAAATACATATTTGTCGATTCTACATTACATCGCTCTATGCCGGGCCGCCATTTTTATCGGTCACAATAATTTTATTTATCGATACAACTCGTGCTAAGTATCGATTTTATTTCATTTTTTTTTTGTATGCGTATCCTGCCTGATTAATGTTTTATTATTTTACATATTAATTTTTATTGTTCATCAAGTAGTTTCGTTAGTAATTCAATAGTTTTAAAGACTAGCGACCTAACAGGCGAGATAAGTCATATAGTCCTTTCACGTAGATTAAAATCTGATCCTTTTTTTCATTGAGAAGGAAACTGCTATCATAGTAATAAAATAGAATATATTACAAAACCGCTTTTTCGATGTGTCTTTCTGTCATGAAGCTAAGACTACCTACCTTTTCATAGACATATAGCAAGAAGGTTTTTTTTAAGCTTTGCCATTTATAGATTAGATTCCCATCGAACCGTAAATACCATAGGAAATGGTCACTGGCAATAGTGGAGGCATAACCATGTCGCTACCTTGAAACTTTAATATCCAAGGCTCGTGTGAATACCTTCTTCTTATTGAGGTATTAGAGTATTAAAAACACACATGGGTTGACTCGATTGACCACATCTAAAATTAGCTACATTTGTCATTTTTAACTACACACTCTCTATTAATGTGTGACATACGATCATAACTATTTATAAAAATGAAAAACTGACTTTAGTCGTTAGTGTATATCACGCAAGAGCTTTACCGGTAATACAAGATGTGGCTTAAAAGCTCCTCTACGGTGTGTACGTAAATAATATGACAATTATTGTTATTTATTATGGTTCTTTTTAAATAAATACTTTTTTAGGTAATTGCTTTTGAGGTGCCATTTCTGAAGCATCAAAAGTCACAATACACCTGGCGTTTCATACACATGAGGCATGAGGTCGAAATGTCGATTGCTTGGCTACAGAAGTAGACTACATACATACAATACAGCGAGTAGTGACGCATTTCGGTAATGATACATTTCCTGGCATAATTTCCAAAGCCCTAACCATCAATCTAAAATGATTAGCTCTGTATTTAAGAATGACATAAAAATTAAGAAGATACATCGATCCACATTCCGTTACGCTTCCGTTAAATACTCGAAACAATTAAAACTCAAGCGAGCGTAAAGAGACGTCAAAATGACAGCTGTCAACGCGACGTGTGGGGTCGCATGTCACGGTAATCCAGACGACATCGCTGTCAAGTAACTGTCAGTTGCGCGGAATAATTGGGTGTAGGGCCCTCGAGCTAGGGCTGACAAATTAGATGAAGGATATTTCGTTGAAGACGTAACGTATCAAGTTTATTAAATTAGTACACAGATGTCATGTGATGTGATATATCAAATGCAGTTGTGGAAAATGTGTTGTTACTTTTACACCCGCTGACAGAGACTCTTCTGCCGGAAGGAGCACTGGATGAGTTTGACTGCACTCGAGTCAGATTGGATGAAAGATCTTCATTGAGAAATCGCTACACTGATACTTTTAAAATAACTTTGAAAAACTAATAGGAACCGTGTTTTTACATAGGCCCTATAACATATTCTTCTTCCAAGCAAATGTAAGAAGAGTTCTTAATGCCAGTTTGCCTAAATTTCTGGTTATAAAATTAAATGGTTATAAAAAAAACGTAAAATACAATCATGTGTACCACTAAAAAAAGGTTAGAACAAAATTTTGGTTTTGTTAGCTACACAAAATTAGACCTAATTAAGAGGGGACACGTTTTCGGGGTTTCCTGTACGAAGACCCAGATCGGAGGCTGGCTGGGTATGTTTTATGACACGGATAAAGATTTACATTAAGGGTTTACATATTAAAATCTTTGCCACGAATCTATTGAAAAAACCATGGTAACCCTATTGACTGATTGCTTTAATAAGACGGTGACTGTTCGTCATTTCTACACTCTCGGTTTCAATCGAGTCGTGTTCGTAAACTGTAATTAATTTGTGTATCATCTACATAATTAAATAAACGTTTAACTTTGTTTTTATTAGCCGACTGTCGCATGAGGAGTACTATAATGTTCACAGAGTCGTTTTCTACGTCTCTTTCGTTCACCACGAAAACTAAAATAAAGAGAGGAAGAGAGGGAGATAGGGAGAGAAGGAGAGAGGAAGACAGGGAGAGAGGGAGAGATAAATGTTGGAGACACAACTTCTCAAGACAGACCTCTACATACTCATCACAAGATTGGCGCCGATCAGTTAGGGACCACAAATGGAAGCCTCAACTGCATTAGACCAACGACTTTCCCGACCTTCGAACCTTGACGGCGTAACTAAGACAATTGATCCTATACGTCCAGTCCCAAAATACGCCCCAATACAACAACAGAATATCAAGTAGCTCCAACAGACTAGAGACAAAAATGTTTCGGGTAAGTCCCATTTTTAAATTCGCTGTCTCCTTGGTGGAAATAGGGGTTGGAATCTAAGATTTTACAGCTCCTATTGTCTTGAAGTCCGTTCAATAGCTTGAGCCTATGGATAACCTAATTTTTTTGTGAATGGTCGCAGATATGGATACTGGCCCATGAGAGTTACAGTGGCGGAAGTGATGAGGTAATATTTGGTAGGTATTAGATCAATTACCTAACACACTATTACCAAATTCTTTAGATCTAAATAAGCCTGTCAGAGTCCAATAGGACACATCGTCACATACACATACACTTAGCTATCTACATTGAAAGCAGCGCTACTGTATTCATAAATAACACGTATCGGTCCTTGGATCTTAATAAATTTTTATTTCTACGTTTTTTTTTCTCTGTACCTACGTAATATTTAATGTTATTTATGTTTGTCGGTCTCGCTTTGACCGGAACGCATCCTCCGGTCACCGTCCTCGACGAACTCGACGAAGGGCTCGACGAGTAAATTAACCCATAGACCCAGCCCACTGAGTTTGTCGCCGGATCTTCTCAGTGGGTCGCGTTTCCGATCCGATGGTAGATTCTGCGAAGCACTGCTCTTGCTAGGGCCAGTGCTAGCAACACTCCCGGTTTGAGTCCCATAAGCTCACCTACACGTCAAGAAGCTGAAATAGCCCCTCAAGGCTTTCAGCATAGGTAGGAAGAAAATAATCGCATCCTTGAATTTTGAAAACGATGCGAGATTCATGTGATTTTCAATCTAGGGTTTGGAATATAAGCAATTTTTGTGGCATCTAACATGTTCATTTAGGTAATGATCGTGCGATATATATGTAACTAAGCAACAGACATCAGTATTCCATCGTCCATTGAGCGATAAAAGATTAAAGTCCCTCTCAGAACGCAAGATTATTTATGTTAATTCAAATTTAAGTTCATATAACAAATCGGTATTCGTTTTAATGCTTTCAAGAATATTGAAGTGTTGCGCCAATAACGATAAATATTTCGATAAAACTCAAGTATCGATCACTTTTGCTCGTCAATAAACATATATCGATATATTTTATTTGTAGTGGATTAATTTTATATGTATGCTGGCGTCGTGACTGTGTAGAAATAAGAGAGCAACTTTTATTGATTTAGGGATAGACGCGGTTGACCTGGTGGTCAGTGGTGGTTAACAATGCCAAGGAACAGGCAAATCGTTACCTACTAAGAATAACGCTTCACAAGTCATAAAAGAGGAACTGATAGAGCAATCGTGAATTTTTCTTGATATTTGATTTTTCAAATATGAGAATCTTCAAGAGTATGCACTTTTTTAGATAGGCAGTATAAGCTAAAAATAAATTAAACGAAAGTATTCTAAATAGTATCCGAGCTTTAAGACTATAACTACTATTAAGGTGTTCAAAAACGTCACGATATCGTATGGATTACACAGTACATTTCTTAAAAAACTAAGAAAAAAAATCGGCGTATAGAACTAATCATATAGAGTGTCAAATCGTCTATAATTTTTTAAACAAATAAGTGTACTATAAAAAACTAAAAAACCCAATCTTTTTTTAAAAACGCGTTTATAATTTACTAGTGGACCCGACGAACTTTGTTCCGCCACACGGTTTGTTTCAAACACATCAACCGGTCAACTTCAAAATTCTACTATAATTAACCATAGAATATATTATGTTTAGCTGTCAGTTGAGTTTTGTTATTCCATATCAGTTCCGTTTTGTTATACCACGTTTTATGTCACGTCCCATGGGAACGTGATAAAAAGTATGTCCTTCTCCTGGTTCTAAGCTACCTCCCCACCAATTTTCAGCAAAATCAGTTCAGCCGTTCTTGAGTTATAAATAGTGTAACTAACACGACTTTCTTTTATAAATATAGATTTTAAAGTATTATTTATTAAAAAGTATGTAACAATTAAACATCAAGATGTCAATAAAAAGCTATTTATATGTACATTGGTTGAATTAGGCTTTATTAATGTCGTGGAAGAGATTAAAATCGCTTATCCTGATTACCTTAGCAAGGATAACGGTTCTAACTGTTTAAAATATTGAATTATCATCGGTACTTGATAAGTATGCCTAATTTCGAGGTAGTCCGACGTTTTGTAGGAGTTGAAAATCATGTTCAAAGTGTCCGTTACATACATACATACTAACATACGTATCAAGCTAATAAAAGCGTATTAAAAACATCTTAATTATATTATATTATTATAATTACTGGAGGTAGGACCTCTTGTGAGTCCGCGCGGGTAGGTACCACCGCCCTGCTTATTTCTGCCGTGAAGCAGTAAAGCGTTTCGGTTTGAAGGGTGGGGCAGCCGATGTAACTATACTTGAGACCTTAGAACTTATATCTCGAGGTGGGTAGCGCATTTAAGTTGTAGATGTCTATGGGCTCCAGTAACCACTTAACAGCAGCTGGACTGTGAGATCGTCCACACAACCAAGCAATAAAAAAAAAAATTAACGTTTATCGATAGTTTGATGTCGCAACACTAGAAATGTTGCCGAATTGTGATTTCTAGAGAAACAGCTGTTTTCCTTAACGTTATTGTAAATAGCTTTATTAATATAATGCTGTTTGTTAAGCGGATGTAGTGGCGGGTGTTGTTTTAGCGAATTCTTCCGGCTTACGTACACATCAAAGTTAAATAGTTTCAGAACGTTTCGCTCTTCGGTAAATAAATCTAGTGATATATTAGAGAGATTTTAAGCCTTCTCTGGACTTCCACAAATAATTCAAGACCAAAACTAGCCAAATCGGTCCAGCCGTTCTCGAGTTTTAGCGAGACTAACGAACAGCAATTCGTTTTGTATATATTTAGATACACAGTTTGTTGAGAAAATAGCGCGTTATGTTAATCGTGGTTAGTAGCATCGATGAACATGTAAGGTTCGTGAGCTCGCTGAGTTTCTCGCCGGATCTTCTCAGTGGGTCGCGTTTTTGATATGGTGGTAGATTCTGCAAAGCACTACTCTTGTTAGGGCTAACAACAACTCCTGGTTTGAGTCCCGAGAGCTCACCTATACGTCAAGGAGAAGCTGAAATAGCCTGGCACACGCAGCACAGACAGACACGCAACACAGCAGCACAGGTAGGAAAAAAACTTTATTAGATATTTTTTAGATAATAAAATATTTTCTTTTGGGTTGAGTGTAAGCAAAATCTTCAGGCTGAAGCTCAGGAGCTACATATCTGGTAAAGCTAACATAACCCCTCAAGCTTACTAGCAATAGGTAGGAAAAATAAATAAATAAATAAAAACATCACATTTTAAAACATAACTAACCTTTACTAACCATATTTTAAAATATAACGAACCACCGGTAAAAAAATAATCCAAATTAATGGCCCTAAAACATTCGGTCCTTACGCAAACAAACCAATTAGAATAATTACTATAAACAATGTTCCCGTTCATATTCAACCCCAACGGAAACCGACCCGTCAAATATTTAGCCATGCTAACGAGAACGTCAAACAAAACGTACAGGGTATTGACGGTTCAGTTAATAAGTCAATCAATGTATCGTCAAAGGACGAGGTGGATTAATTATGTGTGAAGCGACATGAATCATGTTATACATTATCTGTATCGAATGTATGAAGTATTGTTCCTTCGTTGCTTTGCGTTAGAGGCACGTGCGTGGCCGGATAGATAGACCAAGTAATTTTGATCCTTTTTGTCATGGACTTTATATTTTTAAATGACTTCACGGTCTTTTAGAGGTTGACTAATATGTTTTTATTTTTATTTTTTCTGGCTTAGATGTGTGGATGAGCTCACAGCCCTTAAATGGTTACTGGAGCCCATAGACGTTTACAACATAAATGCCGCCACCCACCTCGAGGTATCAGTTCTCAGGTCTCAAGTATAGTTACAACGGTTGCCCCACCCTTTAAACCGAAACGCATTACTGCTTCAAGGCAGAAACAGGCGCGGTGGTGGTACCTACACTTACGGACTCACAAGAGCTCCTACCATCAGAAAACCGTCCGAACCAAATCGTTTTTACCTATCGGAGAATAAAATAAAGGTTTTTTTGCATTTGCGTAATTGAGGTATCGAAGTATCCTACCTACTTCCATCACAAAACAGCTAAACTTTTTCGTTTGAATACCAGAGCGTAGCTGTAATTATTCTCAAACGTTTATATTTAGTGTAAGGGAATAGGGCGGCACATGAACGCTTACGATTGGCAACGAGTAGTTTGTTCAAACACCATAAAGCATAATTACTTTAAATTATCCGGTTACGGTATCCACTAACAAAAAAAAACGGTAGGCAGCGGCTTGGCTCTGCCCCTGGCATTGCTGAAGTCCATGGGCGATAGTAACAGGCGATAGTATCAGGTGGGCCGTATGCTAGTCTGCCTACAAGGGCAATAAAAAAAAAGACAAAAAATTAAATCTTATACTTTTAAACGAGCAATTCTTGTATATTAACTTATATAATCTGAATCTCGGAAATTGCTCCAACGATTTTCATAAAACTTAGTATACAGGGGATTTCGGGGGCGATAAATCGATCTAGATACGATTTATTTTCAGAAAATGTTGTTTTATTCGTGTTTTCGATAATCAACTCTTCCCGACATCTATTGGCGAATAATAATATTATTTTTCTTAATTGAGGGCAACTAACCGCTTTAAAGACACAACCATGGCGTTATCAAAAAAAAAACCATCATCTAGTTATTTCATAAAGCATCATGATTATTTGGTCACGCTCTTGTGTCAAGTGGTGATAGAAGTGTTAAGTGCTTTCAAGTGTTCTCGGCTCCACACTCGAAGATAATTTAAGCTGAAAAGCTACCGGGACTATCACGTACGTATTACCTAAGAGGATTTAACTTAATCCTGTACTCGATGATCCATTTTAGTGTCTCGAGTGAAATTATTATTGTTAAATATTACTTAATCAGTTACATAATTCTGTAAACGTTCAAACTATTTTTTTTGAGTTTTAAGGTTTCAGTTTTTACAGTACAACGGCTGCCCCGCCTTTCAAACCGAAACGCATTACTGCTTCACGACAGAAATAGGCAGGGTGACGGTTTTTACCCGTGTGGACACATTCAAGACGTCCTCCTTGACCTCCCAAGACGCCTCAGTCGATAAATAAAAGACCTAAACATTTGTAAACATTTGAAAAACAAAATTGTTATTTTTAATGAATTCCGAGCATTTTCATATTTATCTACCTTTTAAACCTTCTCTGGACTTCCACAAATAATTCAAGACCAAAATCGGTCCAGCCGTTCTCGAGTTTTAGCAAGACAAACGAACAGCAATTCATTTTTAAATATATATAGATTATTTATTATAATTATATTAAGTTATAGTCCATTCGCTATGTTCAACTTGGCCAAGAAACGAAAACATCGTTCGACCGCTTCGAAGTAGTTAAATCTCATTTAACTTATAGACAACTAAGCCGATTGCATCATAACTTAGACGGCTATAAAGAGAGCTTTGCGAATTTCCGCACAAAAGCTCGAGGCTATCTTTAGATTATACTGAAGCGAAGTTTAGACGTTTCCCGAGATTAGAGGCATGAGGTCGGATATCGATCTCCGAAATGAGCATTTCAAATTCACTTACCTTAGAACTCACTAGACTTACTTACTACTAGACCTTAGAACTTATATCTCAAGGTGGGTGACGCATTTACATTGTAGATGTCTAGAGGCTCCAGTAACCACTTAACACCAGGTGGACTGTGAGGTCGTCCACCCATCTAAGCAATAAAAAAAAATTTAGAATTGGTCTGTAAGATACGAAGAAGTCTTTCCAAGCGTTGTCGTATTTATGTTTTCCAATGGCTAGCCTTTCAGTCTAAAATGAGTTACTAATTTATAGAGGAGGAAGACTCAATCTAAGAAATAAGCTCTTCTAACACAAGTTAATGCTTTAATTATTATTGGATGGGCTTCTACCACGATTTTCGATTTTTTTGAAATTGTCGGTACCATAAGTGTATATTGTTGAGGCGAGTCGTCTTTTTCCAATACGTAATCGCTGTTAGCTTAGAGAGCTATTCCAACTACTCACGGACCGGTAGGTGAACTCACGGGCTCAATATGAGAGAATAGCTAACACTAGCCCTAGCAAGAGCAGTGCTTCGCTGAATATTTACTGGTGGTAGGACCTCTTGTGAGTCCGCACGGGTGGGTACCACCACTTTTGCGGTAGGCAGCGGCTTGGCTCTGCCGCTGGCATTGCTGAAGTCCATGGGCGACGGTAAGCACTCACCATCAGGTGGGCCGTGCGCTCGTCTGCCTACAAGGGCAATAAGAAAAAAAAACCCGCCTATTTCTGCCGTGAAGCAGTAATGCGTTTCGGTTTGAAGGGTGGGGCAACCGTTGTTACTATACTGAGACCTTAGAACTTATATCTCAAGGCGGGTGGCGCGTCTACGTTGTAGATGTCTATGGGCTCCAGTAACCACTTAACACCAGGTGGGCTGTGAGCTCGTCCACCCATCTAAGCAATAAAAAAAAAGATTCGGCGAGCAACTAAGAGGGTTGTGTCAATGGCTTAGTTCACAAGTCAAGCTCATAATCGACGACGATTTCGACTAGGGTGACCAGGGTGAATTGTCGAGCTCCAATGGTAACATTAAATAACAGACAAAAAAGTTAAATAATTGTGTTAATAATGTAGATGGCCGCAAAACGCTCATCACTAGTGGCAAACTATTAACAATTATTAATGTTGCATTTCTATTATTTTTCTATTTTCCAACGGCTTTTTGTGCTTCGAGGCCATTAGTGGATCGTGACCATTGCCAAACGCGAAGACGAGTAATGTAGTACGTAAAGAGCTATGTTTTATTATGACCATTTAAAAACTAAGTGATATAAAAAGCGCGCGGTTTTCTTTAGTTTTTATAATTACGACCTCTCGGGTCTTGCGAGACTTTTAATAATTGAGGACCATTAGAGAAACAAATGAAGACGTATTAATCTCTTACACGCCGGTATGAATACACGTTTGAATCAGTTTTTTTTTTTGGTATCTTTTATTCGCAGAGTCTACGATAGTTGAGTTTTATTGAACTTAATTTTGTTTTAGGAAACATGGTCTCACCGCCAACTGCTGATGATTTGATTATTGACTCCTTCCAAAGGTTACACAGGTTGATCGCGTGGTTACCGGACAAGTTGGCGGGATATTTCAAAGTTAAAATCTGCAGAATCGAGCACAGTGGGCAAGCTCCTGGTCTACACGGTCCTGAGTTTCACATATCAATCTGTAGACACCTCAAAGTGTTGTTGTCCCCGTCTCAATTGCTAGGGTTTTTTATTGATTTATTAGCCAAACGAGAGGATGTGGCCCACCTGACGGTGAGAGTGTTCACCGTCGCCCAAGGACAACAGCAATGCCAGGGGTGCAGTAAAGTCGCTGCCTACCGTTGAGTACTCTCCGTAAGTCGCATATGAAGAAGAATTTTATTATTATTAGTTAGATAGGTGGACGAGCTTACAGCCCACCTGGTGTTAAGTGGTTACTGGAGCCCATAGACATCTATAAGGTAAATGCGCCACCCACATTGAGATATAAGTTCTAAGGTCTCAGTATAGTTATAACGGCTGCCCCGCTCTTCAAAATAGTAAGAAATGTCATAGTGTTTGCGCAAAATGATGGATGGATGGAAACGCACTGTGGATGAACTCAGCGATTCCAGATAGTATAGATGAACTTGCTCCAGTGGCCCAGTGGCGGTAGCTGCGTTGGTCAAAAGGAGTTCCAGAGATCATCTCGAACAACTCCTCAGAGCACTCCCCATGGAACACACGGTACAAAACAGGTTTGTTCTTGCAGCCGAAATGTAGGATAACATTGAAAGATACGCAATTTATACATGATATCATCATGAACAACTAATAATGTTTAATCTCTGCATTCCTTTAAAATAAAAAATATATCCTTTCACGACAAAACACCCAACAGTATCGCATAGAGTGAAAGCGAGATACGGCTTAACGTCACGTGTGACGACCACGACCCGAAACGCTATAGATACGAATCTCGGTATCTCAAGATAATTCTCATTGAGACGCGTCTTATCTGAAGATTTGTGTCGACGATGCCGTGTGTATCCGACGCGGTTGAAACGTAAGAGAAACGGTCGCGAATGTTTTGCGTGAATAACTTTATGCTAATGCTTTGTGAGTTACCGCTTGCACGGTAATTTCGCACAGGCTTTTTGTTTTACCGGCTTCGGGCGAATTATTTTCAGCTGATGCAAAATTATACGACAATGAAACACATAAGGCATTATAAGTGGTTTTTTTTTCCGGGCCGGGGGTCGATCCTCCTACGAGGTCCCCGCGCATAAGGGGCGTGCGGGGTATGTGAGACTCAAAGATCTGCAGATGTTGAGAGCAGATCGCGGGCCCAAGGATTTTAGGGCCCACCCACTAAACGACTCCCCTGCACTCTTACACCCGACGTCCGATCTCCGTCCGGGGTCAGAACCCGGTCAGAGAATGGTTTAACTGTCAAAGAAGTCGAAAATAAACTGAATGGATAATTGTTGTTCATTGTCAAACGTTGCTTAAATTAAAATTGATTGATTTTTGGGCCCTAAGTTTTTTTTATTACTCTTATAGGCAGACGAGCACACAATCCACCTGATGATGAGGGGTCAATATCGCCCATGGACGTCAGCAATGCTAGTGGCAGAGCTAACCTGCCGCCTGCTGTTAAGTAATCGTTTTTTCCAAGCCGTGTGTACCACCACCTTGCCTATTTCTGCCGTGAAGTAGTTATGCGTTTCGGTTTGAAGGGTGGGACAGCCGTTGTAACTACCATTTAACATCAAATGGTTCGTGAGCTCGTCCAACCATCTAAGCAATAGAAAAAAAAAGTTGTCCTAATTAATCTAAACCCTAAAATCTCTAAAATAAATAAACTTATTAGTACTATCATCTTCTTAATCGTCTTATGTGAATGACAAAACTTAAATCGAAAACAAAAAAAAAACTTTTTCATTACGACTAACAAAACATAATGTATAAGTTCGATTTAATGAGAAAAAAAACGCGCGTCTCAGAACGCTAGTGCGAATCGCAGCTCGAACAAATAACACATCAGAGAACAAAGTTGTTTAAGTTCATTTTGTGTCGGTTGTCACAATATTTCAAAAAGCACATACTTTAGGTTTCTAAAATAATAGTAGCTAAAAGCTTACATAAGAGTTTAGGTAAATATTTCAGTGTGTATTCAAATCCGTATTGGGAGTTAAAAGCGATTTTACGAGTTTGATTGGTACTGAAGTCGTTCGATTCCGTGAAAACTGTAAAATACCATTAAATTCTAATAAAATGTAATTTTACATAATTACTGAGTGGTAAATTGGAAGGAATGCTGCCACGGGGGCGTAGCCCCATGCGCTGGTCCGATCAAATTAAGACGACATTGGACTTTTTTTTTTTGAATGAGGGATTACTGGTGGCCCGGAGGCCTCTTCAGTTTCACAATTTAGAACAGGTAAAATGACAATTATAAAAGAGAAATTAAACCGTAAAAGTTGTTTTAATAGTCGCGAAAATCAATCAATCAATTATTTTATTGTTCGTGTAGGAATACGGGCACACTGCTCACCCGATTGTGTGCGGTTACCGTTGCCTATTGAGGTCATCAATGCCAGGAGTAGGGCCGAGCTGCTGCCTACAGATAAGTACCCTCTTCAAGCCTCGAGGCCTCGGCGCCTTGAAGGAGGATATGTCATAGCGCTTGGGAAACACCGTCGAGGGGCGCTAATTCCAAAGCAAGAAGTTTGCTACAAGTGACGTAAGACTGATTTGTAAACATCATCTTCGGCTATTACAGAGCCTGGTCTGATGATAAATGACAATTTTGGTTATTTTTTTATGAGCTTTGATGAGTATTTTACTGGCGGTAGGATCTCTTGTGAGTCCGCACGGGTAGGTATCACAGCACTGCCTACTTCTGCCTTGAAGCAGTAACTATACTTGTAACTATACTGAGACCTTAGAACTCATATCTCAAGGTGGGTGGCGGCATTTCCGTTCTAGATGTCTATGGGCTCCGGTAATTACTTAACACCAGTTGGGCTGTGAGCTCGTCCATCCACCAATGCAATAAAAAATAAATAAATAAAAGTATACGAGGTTCTTGTTAACCGCGAGATGAGACTCCGTCGGTTTGAGATTGCTAAAGCTGAAATGCATGAGTCCTTCTCTGTAGAAATGAATCAGACATGACTCTCTGGCGTTTTAAGAAAAAAGTGACTTCACTTCCTTCGGTACCTTGCAGATGATTTATAACTTAAAAATAACTTATTCTCTGACTCAGTACTAAGTTAGACCAAGCACGTACTAAGTTAGATCTATCAAATTATTTTATAGGGGTCCTAACTAGCGGTCTCCTGGGGCGATCGACACTTTTACTTGATAACTTATGACTCTTAACTTAAGTTTACTTTGCGTCTTGGCAGAGCGATTTAGAGTTTCTGAAGCGAGAGTTTTGACCCTTGTTCTTGTTGCAGTCAGGCAAACGAGCTCACGGTTCGTCTGATGATAAATTGTTACCGGAGTTTATAGACATCAACGTCAACTCTACTACTTAAATATATTGCTTTACCATCATAATGATGGCAGAAAAATATTATGATGAATGTGCCATTAAATGCTGATTTTGGAGAAAGAGCTCGAAACGTCATGTACCATATGAGCATGAAAATAATTAACAAAAACACGTGTCATGTTGTATGATCGATTTCCTTAAAAAAATAAAGATATTTTTTTCACTGAAAGAGCTTTTGGGCCACCAGTTGTTAAGTTGCTATCAGAACCAGGAGCCAGTATAATATGAGTTCCACCACCCACATTGAGATTTGAGGTCTAAGCCTCAATAGCTTACTATAATGGCTATCCCACCTGCCCTTCAAACTAGAACGCTTATCGGCTTTGATTCAAACTGACAACGTACGTACTTAAATAATCTACCACCAGCGAAGTCATATCGTTCAAAGTGTTAATAAAATCGGATGGCTTTTAATTAAAAACAATTAATATCCTTACTTTGACAACAGCAAGTACGTGTAATCACAGCGCTGATATTCTAATAGGTTTAGTACTAATCGTTATTTAGCACAGCACTATCTCTCTAATTCAGATTGTTAGGGCGCGTCCCTATTGTGGGATCCGTTTCTTTATTTTTTACTTAAAATATCTTCGCTTCTAGATCTATTTGAATTTAAATCATTGTGAATTTATTCCTAATCAACAAGCTTTTAATTTTAAAATAGTTGAATCATAACAAATTCACTAATATTTGCTGCTTTAGCTAGATTTACTTAGTGATTTATGTGATATTAACTATATTCATTTGGGAAATATGTTTTTTTATTATTTTTCATCAGATCGTATTATTTTTATTTTTCTCGTTTTCATTTTGTAACTTGAATAACTGTTTGGATTTTGTACCTGTAATTGAGGTGACATGTATGTGTGCTAGACAGATTAGTGCACACTTTGAAAACACCAGAAATGAAAACAATAAATTCATTTTCAATTTTTCACCCCACACTAGGGATGTCATGGTATCTCGGTATCTGTTCGCGATTGATTATTTTCGGTTATATTTATTTGAAACTAGCTGAGCCGGCAGACTTCGTAGTGCCTCAATCGATAAATATAAGACCTAAACTTTTGTATAAAATAAACTTAAAACGAACAAAAGGACGGTCCGACGGAGGACACATCAAAGGAAAAACAATATTGTTATTTTTATTTAATTCCGACAATTTTCAGATTTATCTACCTTTTAAACCTTCTCTGGACTTCCACAAATAATGCAAGACCATTTTATCTATTTTTATTTAATTAGCCAAATCGGTCCAGCCGTGCTCCAATTTTAGCGAGACTAACGAACAGCAATTCATTTTTATATATATATATTTGAAATTGTTATTGGAATATCTGCATTTTGCCTGCAGGGCGTCGTGCGGTTTTTTCCCCTACCTATGCTGATAGCCTTGAGAGGCTATTTCAGCTTCGAGGTTATTAATAAAGTTGCAAACACTTTACAATTAAAACTACTGCATTTAATATCGCATTTTTATAGTTATTATATGTTTTCAGACGCTTCCAATACATTTTTTTGTGGTCGTGGACGACCGAACCGATGTCATCACGGTAAAAAGAACGCGTCATATCAATCCATAAATATACTTTTAATTACGCATGCGACTCTCGAAGATTGAAAAAGATAACATTATGACGTCACTTATTCTAAAACGCAAGAATTTCCTCAGTCGCGAAGAGCCTTTACAAAACGGAGGTCTCATTAAGGATCATGCAAATCAGCGAAATGTAGATAGAAGTTGTTTGTGATAAAATGTGATTACCTACAAATTACTTGCGATGTTAATGTGCTAATTAAGCTAATTGAATGCTGTCTTTCGAATAGTTAAGATGTGGTTAGCGAGATTGTGGTGAGATTTCTTGAATTATTTTTCAAGACTGAACAGCTTTTGCGGTATATAAGCTCACGGCTCATCCAGTGGTAGGTGGTTGCTGAAATCAACGGGGACGGGAATTTTTACTGGTGATAGTATGTTTTGTGAGTCCGCACGGGTAGGTACCACCCTGCCTATTTCTGCCGTGAAGCAGTAATGCGTTTCGGTTTGAAGGGCGGGGCAGCCGTTGTACTGTTAATTAATACTGAGACCTTAGAACTCATGTCTCGAGCTAGGTGGGGGTATTTATGTTGTAGATGTCTATGGGCTCTGGTAACCTAAACACCAAGTGGGCCGTGAGCTCATCCACACGTCTAAGCAATAGCGCCTGTACAACAAAATCCCACAAGATGTTCAGAACCTACATATACATAGATTTAAGAAAACTATTAAAGAACATCTGTGCAATAAAGCTTACTATAAAGTCAATGATTATCTAGAAGATTGCACAAAGTGGGAATGAGTTGCTCGCTCCGGGCATTTCAATATTGTAATAATTGTAACGTTAGAATACTAATTATTATTGTAAAAATGAATATTTAAAATTAATCTAATATTAAAAAAATATATCTAATATTTAAAAAAAAAAGACGTGCGCGCTGAGTTTCTTGCCAATTCTTCTCAGGACGAAGGCTGGTTTTTTGAATTGGTGGTAGTTCTTTTGACGTTCAACAATTATGTACTTTCATTTATGTTGAAAAATTTTTTTTTATTTGATTTGAATATAAAAATATGTATTGAAATTTCACTTCTATTTGCTGATTTTAAATTGGCAATATCATTTTGTTCATCTTCCCGCGAGTCATAAAGTTATTTTTACGGTTTAATCTTGCATTTTTTAATTGTCATTATATTGTTTTCGAACCTTCTAATAGGTACTTTACATTTTTCGTAAGCCGTAAATTTATTTTTGAATTAAATTAATTAATTAATTATTTTTTATTTTTATTTGTAAAATATTTCTCATTTGCAAAATCCATTTTGAATACAGTTACTTCTCTATACACCACCGACTTCATTATTCATTTAGTCGCCGTGTTCAATCGTTCTGAATCTGTCACGATCGGCCAATAAACTGAATTTAAGTTGGAATAAAGCTGTTAAATTATGCAATCTACAATACATCTGTGAGGGACGTCCCTAATCGAGAAGCGAATGTTCTGTTCATACGGGTCGCGCTAGGGATGTCGAACACTTCATATTATACTTATATACTATATATGGTATTATACTACATATGGTATTATACCTGCTTATTTAACTACTTCCTTTCAATACTTAGGGTCTGACCACAGCCGAAATCTTCGTTCATCTCACAATCTTCTTCTTCGCTGTCCTCCACATAGTTCTGACTTTTTACACTCTTCATTCACTATTCAGTCTATTCTTCTATGGAATGCGCTCCCACTCAAAATAAGGTCGGCCACTACACGTGAAGCGTTTAAGACGAAGGTTCGAGAACTGTTTCTCAGAGAGTTAGCAGAGTCATCTAATTGATAATATTTGTTTATATATGTTTTTATATGTATATATTTATGATACGTATATGTATATATATATGTATATCTGTATATTTATGTATATGTATTTATTTAAGTACAAGTATTTGTATCTATAAATATTATGTATGTTATATATACACATATTATTATGTTTCAGTAATATCACCTTCACACTACACCTACCAAGCTTCATCTCTGCACTCCCCTAAGGTAGACTGTTAGAGAATGCCTATGGCATTAAGTCCGCCTTTATACTTTATAGTATAAGAAGCTATAAATAAATAAATAAATAAATATATATATGGTATTATACTTAATATTATATGTAACTATACCTGAGACCTTAGAACTTATATTTCAAGGCGGGTGGCGCATTTACGTTGTAGATGTCTATGGGATCCAGTAACCAATAATCACCAGGTGGGCTGTGAGCTCGTCCACCAATCTAAGCATTAAAAAAAATATTTTAATAGTTTTATTGCTTAGGTTGCTAGTACAGTTTTTTTTTTCGTCAACAGGAAATCTCCTGACTTCCGCCCTTCACTGGGGATGGAGGGCGGGGCATGTTGGAGTCGAACTGACTAAAACTTCCAGTCGCTCAACAACTCACGTCCGAATCTCGCATGAGACAGAACTCATGAAAAGGCATAGGGGGGAAAGTGAAGCGTTTAGTGCGGAGCACAACTCTCCCATCATCTTCCCCCTCGGGACGCCGGACCGGCTGCTAGTACAGATAAACGCATTGTAGTGGATGAATTTAAGATGATGCAATCGATCGCATATACGCCCTGCAGAATTAATAATATGACAATATTTACAGGTGTTAAGGAATCTTGTGAACCAATGAGGTAGACCGATGACGTGTTCAAAATAGCTGGTAAGGACTACTATGACGAGATCTATACCCAGGATCGGGTGGACATTTTGAAGAAGAGAGGACGTCTTTATGCGCCCACACTGGTATGCACAATAGGGATCACAGCGCATAAAATAATACTTCCACTGTTCCAAAATCTTCTGTTATTATAATAAAAAAATATTTGACGACTTTTTTATGTCTTAACCGTCTTCACCATCTTCCTTTTTCATTTTATCTATTCCCTATCATTTTCTGTGTCATTCTCTTTTCCTTTTCTTACCGTTTTCTCTCACTCACATCTTTATGATCCGTTCCACACTCTTTTCATACTTTCCGTTCTTACCAATCCTACAGGTATGTGCCATTTTTCGTCGTATTTCTAAGTTGAAGCAGTAATGCGTTATTAGAGCAACATAAGTATCAGTGATAGGGCTCGTAATCTGTCATTCGTATGGAAGCGGTACTATTGAGATTTGTGCTAAATGTCTCAAAGTGGGTCGTGTATCTAAAACTAATTGAAATTCTCTAGGACTTAATTTTAAATCCTCGTTTAATGAAATTAAAATTAAATCCCAGCAATTTCACTCGGTGCTAATTACGTGACAGCCCTAAAGCCGCCTTAGTTTGTCCTAGATGAAAGATACCAATTGAAAATGTATTAACATAATTAGACATAAGTTTTAATTGAATCTGATTTCCCTGAATGTCTCCTATCTTGTTCATTCTGTATGCGACCGATCAATTCGGATTGCGTCGTTAAATTTAGAAATTGGATTTGATTTTCTGTGGTCCGCGTGCTTATTTCAATCTATCGACGTGGGAACGTTTAAGAGGTTATATATGACGAATCATTGGACACTTAGTAATCAATTTTCAGCGGTTTCCCGCCACCGAATTCGACAGATTTAATAACTAATTACAAAACCGAATAATCCAATCATAAATTTGAAATCGTAATAAAAGTACAATTTAAATACTGTAAAATTATTTGGCGCCATTTTTGCGAACACTTTTTTTATTAATCGAGGCAAAGGGATTTATTTTTATACAACCAAGTTTTTTGTGAATGATAATTTAATTTTTTATATCATAGTAAATTAAAATTGTCCTTGTATACCCAATGCATGAGCTGTTACTGCTGTCTCATCACGATCATGAGTTTTGGTTTGTTAAACGCAACCTTCATGCTGTAATCAGCTATTATAGCATGAAGGTTGCAGTAGCTCTTCCGGTAATGCGTAAAAAAAAGAGTTTCTTAGACTGACATTATTCCGCAAACAATGTCCCATAACTATGATTAAATCAGAGAAACGTTTCAGAATAACACTAGTAGTACCTAATACCACCAGTAGTATCTGAAGAAGAAGCTCCTCAGTTATAAAATTCTAGAGTCTAGTAGTAAATTGTATTCAATTTGTAGAGTCGCGAGGAACTCGTTCCAATGACTTTCTGATTAAAATCGGAACTACACACTCGTTAATGGGCGATTCGAATTTGATTGTTAATGTTAAAATGTTAATTTCAAACATCAGTAAACATAGGGCGATTGACTTGGGAGATAAACGCTATTTCCTTCGTTTGAGCTTTATAGGCATAACTGAGCAAAATTCGTGGATAGCAAAATATATTATTGTTGGTGGCATATTACAGAACTGTTCAAACCCATAAATCATTCTGACATATATAGACTAATTCCAAGCATCTTAAAGTACTCAATTGTTCTTTAAAGGAAGCGTCAATGGTACTGGAAAGGGGGCGTTCTAAAAAACTTAGATGGACTGTGTCAAATATGATATGTCTGAGAAGGGTTTTTTTATTGCCCTTGTAGGCAGGAGAGCATACGGCCCACCCGAGTGGTTACCGTCGCCCATGGACTTTAGCAATGCCATGAGCAAAGCCAAGCCGCTGCCTACCATTAAGTACTCTCCACAAGCCTCGTTTGAAGAAGGACATGTCATAGCGCTCGGGGAACACCGTGGAGGAGAGCTCATTCCAAAGCCGGATGGTACGTGGCAAAAATGATTTCTGGAAACGCACTGTGGATGAACATGTGTGAGTACAGAGATGACGTATGACAGGCCTAAAGGGAATAAAGGGACATGCTGCATCGAACCCATATAGTGGGAGTAGGGTAGGAAGAAGAAGTCAGTGGTATCCTATAATCACAATGACGCCTACCAATAACGATGCTAATGACAGAATATTCTGGCACGCCTCTATTAGCTTGACTTGCAAGCTTCCTTGCTTGAAAGCATTGTTCCAACAAAAGCTACTTTAAATATATATATTTTTGCTGACCCTATTCGCGATGTCAGAGTAAAATAATAAAATTGCTGTTTCGTCAGCGGTCCTTACGAGCAAATTTTTTTAAAAGTTAAATCTATGAAAATTACGTTCAAAATTTTCATTCCACATATACAGAGTCAAGCTAAAAAATCGTGTTATAAACCAACATTAGTTCTAAACGCCTATGATATAAAATCAAAACCAACCACTTCATACATAAACAATTTATAAGGCAAGCTTGTTAAACGGTACCCCAGCTTGAAGTCGATATAAACTTCAGGACATTGTCAATAACGTTGCTATTATTTTATGGTCACTATTGTCCGATTCTAGTGAATACGCGTTGTAAATAAGCATTGATAGCGTTAACGATAGGTTTATTCTCGACAGAGATATTAACACCCACAATAGTTTTACTAAAATATACAACAAGTAATTTGAACTTTTTTTTTTTTTTTTTTTTTTCCACAGGAGAAAATCGCCGGATCCCCACCCGCGCGGCAGGTGGGGTATGTGGGAGTTGAACCTCACTAAAAACTCCTGCCGCTCACAACCGGCGCCCTACCTCGGACCGGGCCGGAGCCCAGTCGGGGCTATTGAAACGGCGGGACAGGGTTGACGCAGAGCACATTACATCCATCCCACCGTCCCACGGACGCCGGACCGGTGGCCGCCAGCGACACGACCACCGGTTCCCTCGTTCAGCGGGCCGAGAGCCCGCTTTGATGGCGCCGCGTTACACCTTCCCCCAGAGCGGTCGGGGGAACGCGGTCTACCATCGGCCGGCTTCCTATTGCGGGTGAGCGTGCAGAGCACGCCACCCCACGTCTGGGTCCCTCCCCGCACAAAACGGGTGGGACCCCTAGCTCTTAGGGGGCCAGGTCACGGATACGACCCCGGTCCCGACCCCCTGCTCGGCGGCGGCGGGTTTCTGCGTAGTGAGGAGAGCTTTCCCTCACTCGCCCCGCCGCCTCCTTCTGCGAGATGGTGCACTCGCAGAAGTCGAGCATAGCCTTCCATGACTCATCGCTGCCAAGAATCGACGCCACGACGCCAGGCAGCGACAAGTCAGGTCCTATCTTTGCGACCAGGACACGGCGCTGCACCTCCCAAGCGGGGCAGACAGCGAGCGTATGCTCCGCCGTGTCCAGGTCGTGTCCACAATGGTGACACCTCGTCGTCGGCTCAGCCCCTATCCGGCGCAGGTACTTCCCGAAGCATCCGTGCCCGGTCAGCACCTGCACCAGACGAAAGGTGAGACGTCCTTCGCCACGATTCACCCAGTCATCAAAGACCGGGTAAACCGCCTCGACGGTCCGTAGCCCCCACGTGGGGTTGGCCAATCGCCTCGACCACGACTCGAGCACGGACCGCCGAGAATGGGCCTTCCGCGCCCGCAGCTCACTTTCGGGGAGACGCGCCACGCCCCGAGCACGAAGCTCGCTGCGCCACCGATAGTCGGCAGCGAGCGACTCCGCCTCCAGCTCCCATGGCGGCGTCCCCGCCAAAACACACGCCGCCTCGAAGGAGACGGTGCGATATCCGCGAAAAGTAATTTGAACTTAGGGTATTTTGTAATGTCTGGATTTGATATTTAATGATTTCTATGCAGAAAATGCAATATAAAGATGTATGTAGCATTTTTATGAGTTAATATTTATGGCAACATCTTTACTGCTGTATTAGTGAATTTTATCTAAGTTTTTAGATTGTTTTTTTTCACCTACCAAATTCTAGTTTTACTGATGGTAGGACCTCTTGTGAGTCCGCACGGGTAGGTACCACGCCCTGCCTATTTCTGCAGTGAAACAGTAATGCGATTCGGTTTGAAGTGTGGGGCAGCCGTTGGAACTATACTTGAGACCTTAGAACTTATATCTCAAGGTGGGTGGCGCATTTACGTTGTAGATGTCTATGGACTCCAGTAACCACTTAGCACCAGGTGGGCTGTGAGCTCGTCCACCCATCTAAGCAAAAAAAGAGAAATCTACGACGTAAATGCGCCACCCACCTTGAGATATACGTTCTAAGGTCTCAAGTAGAGTTACAACGGCTGCCCCACCCTTCAAACCGAAACGCATTACTGCTTCACGGCAGAAATTGGCCGGGTGGTGGTACCTACCCGTGCGGGCTCACAAGAGGTCCTACCACCAGTAAATTTTGATAAAAATCATCTCAGTTATCTCTAATTCGAGTTTAACTTTCAGATCAGATCGAGACTCTAACCAATTGAGATATCTATCATGTTAACACTGTCATTAGAAACTGTAATTTGCAATTCAAAATACTAACTAATTGTCGGCTTTAAATGCCAATTACGATTCATAATTATTTATTAACCGAGTTCTATTATCGGTTTACTACTAACTTGAAATAGCTTGCACTTATATATGTAGAAGCTAAAAAGGTTTTCTGTGTCACAATCATCAGCATCAGACGAGTCTACGACCGACCTGGTGTCAAGTGGTTACCGGAGCCCATCAATAATCTAAATTTTTTTTTTTTGCTCTACGGCCCACCGGATGGTGAGTGGTTACGTTCATCTAGAGACTTCAGCAATGCCAGGGGTAGAGCCAAGCCGCTGTCTTCCAAATAAATGCGGCAACCCCCTTTGAGCCAAGAGTTCTAAGTCTCAATTTTTACAGTACAACGGCTGCTCCGCCCTTCAAACCCAAACGCATTACTGCTTCGCAGCAGAAGTAGGCAGGGTGACGGTACCTACCCATCCGGACCTAATAAACGCCCTACCACCAGTAATTACTCACATAATTACAGTATCTTAGCCGCAGAAATACTTCTGATTACGTGCAAACGTTAGCAATAAATCAGGCTTCATACGGACACTTCCCTTATGCTAACGAAGTGAAGATGTCTTCTAATCAATGTACAAAAACTGTATTTCATTTGCATATTATGTCGACATGTACCCACACTTTTCGTGTCACAGAATAAATCTGCGGTCGCCAATGCAAATAATGATAACCGCGAAACAGTTAAATGTAGAGTGTGAAGAAAGAAATCAGTGACACAATATGTTTTTACAGTTACAAACTAAGCATAGCTTTGAGCTTTATTAGGTACCACCACCCTGCCTATTTCTGCCGTGAAGCAGTAATGCGTTTCGGTTTGAAGGGTGGGGCAGCCGTTGTAACCATATTGGGACCTTAGAACTGATATCTCAAGGTGGGTGGTGCATTTACGTTGTAGATGTCTATGGGCTCCAATAACCACTTAACACCAGGTGGGCTGTGAGCTCGTTCACCCATCTAAGCAATAAAAAAAAAAGTACATTTGCAAAAGACTTGTAAATTTCCCAAATATGGCGTACATCTGGATAATCTTACCGTCTTCATGACTCTAAAGCAGACATCCATTACAATGGGTGGATATGTTTTAATCTATACAGCTTTAAATAGCCTTCAACTTGAGAAGCAATCAAATTTTTTCGAAGGCACTATTTTATTATTAAAATTGCTTTTGTCCCTTCTGTTTTATAATCTACGGTCCCCTCATCGATGCAAGTCATTATTTATTTATTCTGTGTACACGCCAAGTGTCACCGCATTGAACGAAAAGCGAATATCGTTTTAATCTATGCGGGCAAATAGGCAATGTAGGGGAATATTACGTCATAGAACAACAAAAGGGCTGTGACGTGATGAGCTATTTATTAGATATAAACAAAATGTTGTTTGTTTTTTTTTAGAATTTTATGCACTGCCCTACCTTACATCCGATTAGCCGCTGTCAAATCATTGTGCGGAATTTAAGGTATAGTACAATTAAGTCGGTAGATGGCGCCGGTGTGGTTTCAACAAACAATTCAATAATTCATACATTCAGAAACAATGGGGTACAACCTGCCTTCCCTAGTCTAAGAATATATAAATTTATTTTATTTATTTATTTTAACTTTCTATACTTGACAGATCTCACGCACCGTTTGGAACGTCTGGGTCTGCGGAGGGACTATCGCACCGCCCGCCGACGGAGTAGAGTTCATCCATACTACCTGGAGCCACTGCGCTCATCCACAGTGCGATTCCAGAGATCTTTTTGCCACGTACCATCCGGCTTTGAAATGAGCTCCCCTCCACGGTTTTTCCCAAGCGCTATGACTTGTCATTCTTCAAACGAGACGTGTTGAGAGTATTCAATAATAGGCAGCGGCTTGGCTCTGCCCCTGGCATTGCTGAAATCCATGGGCAACGGTAACCATTCACCATCAGGTGGGCCGTATGCTCGTCGGCCGACAATGGGCAATAAAAAAAAACATTATAAAGGCGGACTTAGTGCCATAAGCAATCTCTGATAGTCTACCTTAGGGAATTGCAGAGAGAGTTCGTTTCATTAACATCAAATCTACTGAGCACACGGTTTTCTGAAAACATACCTTCATAGTCAATGTTTCATTGTGTTACATTGCGTAGTCTACCAAGCAGAATTAGTAGGTAATAAATCGAAGTTTCTTCTTGTATTGCCATGTTACTTTATTCACTAGCAATGATATCTTAATTTTTTATAGACAAATAAGTTCACGGGACATCTGATGTTAGCTGGTACTGAACTCCAAAGATATCTCAACTTAATTGCCATCATCCAACTTGATACATCAGGACGGAATCTTAATTAGATTCATCATCATCATCATCATCATTATCCTGCCCTTCTCCCAGTCACCTGGGGTCGGCGCAACATGTTTTCTCCTTCCATACTCTTCTATCATATACCATTGTTTCGCTCACTCCCCTTTTACCCATATCGTCTTTCACGCAATCCATCCATTTCTTCTTAGGTCTACCTCTTCCTCTATATCCTTCCACATTCATAGTTAACATTCTCTTACCAATCTCATTTTCATTTCGTCTCATCACATGTCCATACCATCCCAAACGCGCATTTCTCATCTTCTCTGTCACAGGTGCCACTTTCAGACTTCCTCTAACATATTTTAACACCCTGTGTATTTAAAGAAGTGTCTGAAAATCTACAGTCCCTTAGACGAGAGACACAAGCGAGACAGCAGATAATTAATCACATCGGATAGCTTGTTAGAAAAGTCTCGTCGTAGTTAATAGGATGGATTACGGAGACGATTGAGCTAAACGAAAATAGTCACATACGATTCAACCAGTTTTTAAGACCACGTGCAGTATATATTAGCTTTGTTTTAATAAAATTAATCGTAGATTAATCATGGTTTTTTTTGTGATAAATAAACAGTATAAAAACATAATTTGGATCGTAATTCGGCAAATCACATTCGAGTTACAAGTCACAAGCTTAACGCGATTAAGAATTGTTTATTTTTAATCGGTGGTTTTAATTTCGCTTATGAAACATCCATCTAGTTCAGTTTATTGCAGATGCTCTTTTTAATGTTTTATTTATTTATTACTTAGATGGGTGGACGAGTTCACGGCCCACCTGGTGTTGAGTGGTTACCGGAGCCCATAGATATTTACAACGTAAATGCCGCTACCCACCTTGAGATATAAGTTCTAAGGTCTCAGTTACAAAGGCTGCTCCACCCTTCAAATCGAAACGCATTACTGCTTCACGGCAGAAATAACCAGGCTGGTGGTACCTACCCGTGCGGACTCAGCAGAGGTCCTACCACCATTAGATTACTAGACAATAGTACTATCAGTTTTTCATTCCTATAAGTTTTGTAATCAGGCATTCAAAATTCTTGAATTATTTCTCTTTGGTAATTGTAATCAGAAAGATAATGGAATAATTGGGGCCTATAAAATCAAAGGCAGCTAAACGCCTTGATGTCGTAAAATGGATTAACAATGGCGCTATCTTGTTTACTTAGTTGAACACGCTTTAGTGTTTTCATGTTATAACAAATGCAGCTAAATCTCTAACAAATTCAGTTCAAAAATTTCATTTTTACTCTGTACTAGGTACTAATAAACGAAGTTTTATCATTTAAAATTCAGATTATTAGTAATATTCTCATTCTTTAGAAATCTGCTTTAAAATAAAGAATATCATAGCTATCTGAACAAAGTTATTTCAGTTTCTCAAACTGGGAGTGTTCCGAACACTGGCCCTAGCAAGAGCATTACTTCGATGGATCGGGAGGATCCGTAATAAGGTGTTTCGAGCCGATTTTTGTAGTTTACCTGAATATTTGACAGACTTGGATTTAGCTGCCTTTGATTTTATAGACCTCAATTTGTGACTTGTTACTTGATTGACTTGTTACTGTATGGAGCTATTAAAATCGTTCAAGTCTTTTATACATTACACCAATCAGTAAAGTGCAGGGCGGAAAAATGTCACTAATCATATGATATGACAGTGATCTTTGGGCGGCAACAAATCAAAATGTAACATTTCAATCCGGGAGATTAACGCAGCGCATTCGATACAGATGGTCGAGTCTGTAATGACTTTGATTTACAGAGGAAATTTATTTGTTTGCTTCTGGATTTGTATGATTCATTATAGGAGTTTCGTTCTGTTATTGATGTGTGTGGGAAAGATTCTCTTTTGATTATAGATTAAATTTAATTTAATGTACTAGCAGCTACTAATGTAATTATTTTAATTTTTCGTGTTAGTTGTGTCTAAAATGTACAACATTTTAAATTATCAGCTTGTTACTATAATGGTTAGTGAGTCTGACATCTGCACCACGGCAGGAGTATCTTTTTAAAGATATTTGGTTTCTAGGAGCATTATTGTCGCATCTAAGAGTTTCCGGGTTGCGTAACACAGATAGCTTAGGGACCCCGGTAAACGTACTCATTGAACTCAGCAATGAGTTCGACGGGCAACCTAACCCATGCATCGCCCGCTGAGTTTCTCGCTGGATCTTCTAAACGGGTTACGATTCCGATCCGGTAGCAGATTCATTTCGCAGCTGCTTTTGAGTTGATAAGTCTCCTTTGGAAGCGCTCGGGCAGCTGTTAACAAAGCCTACCTCTCCTGGCTGAGCCTTTGCTCGCCCACCTGTTCTGGTGAAACCAGATGGAAAGGCCTCTGGGTCACCAGCAATCCTAATAATACTTAATACTAAGAATACCTATCGTGGCCAAAGTAGCCGAGTCCACTATTGTCCAGTGTACACGAAACGCTTCAAACCGCCAGATCAGGAGCCGCATCGCCAGGAAAGCAATCTTGGAAAGCATCGGGTACCTAAGGAATGCTTCTACATGTACATCGTCAGCGCAATCCCGACCTCTCTGCAATAGCATCCGACTAAGAAGATCGTGGCCAAGACCACGACAAAGTAGTCTAATTTGAATAACAGAAATAATACAATGATGACTGACTGTTCATTAGCAACTGTGGTCGTTTTTTGCAAGAGCACCCATTTCGTGTCGTCCACGCAACTGCTCGGCTTAAGTGAGATTAACTTCGAGCTTGTAAATTAAAATTAACGTGGGATCTATCCGCTGTGTCTCATTATAGCTTCATTCGAGAAATGAACTGGATATGTAGAGAACCTTTTTTGTAGGTATATGTATTTTTTTGGTTTCTTAATTAAAACTTTACGCAACTTGTTTTTATTTACTGATCAAAGTTATGTTATTGCTTTATTTATTTTGAATTATCTATATATTAATACGTGTAGCAAACATTTTGTACCCATTTTTATGAAAATTGCGCGGACGAAGGAGTATGAAATTTCCCACACTTATAGAAAACATAGAGAAGGAGTGCAGAATGTTAATATTTTTAAAATACATTAAATCAATAAACAAAAAACATTACACACGCTACCATGTATTTGACACACACACGCAGCATACTATTTGTTAGTGTCAAACTTTTCTTATTGCTTGCTTATAGTCTGTGGTCAAATTGAGAATAGATTAAATATTGTTTGTCTTTATTAATATTTGTCTAAAGTGCAGCCTTGGCTAAATCTATGATTATAGAAATATAATAAATAGTCTTTCACAATAGAATCATAAAGTGTACAAACTTATAATTTCAATTATTTATAGTTGAATTTCGGGGGACCCCTAATTTTGAGTTAATATTGTCGAACAATTAGTTGAACAACAATAGAGATTTAAAATTCGTGTTTCAAGATGATCAGTGGCTTTCACGTTGTGTTGCCTATTATCTTTGAGATCCGGTAAATACAGCATCAAATAGACTGTGAGTTCGGTCACCTATATAGTACAGTACTGAACACCAGTCCAAATATATGTAAAGAAACTATATTTCTTTATAGTAAATATGTACAGCGCTCTGTAGCTCCTATGTAATCATATATATGGCGCTGTCAATAATGATGACATACATTACTGTTGAATGAGATAACATCTGCCATGTTCGTGCATATTGTTACTAAATTAAATTGGATAATTGTTAAATAAAAAGAATTGAAAGTGGTGAGCTTTGAATGTCATTCATTTCTTTGTTTTCACGTGAGATACCTATTATAGGTTTGCAATGTGGTTGTACTTTTATAAAATATATATCTATACTAATATTATAAAGAGGAAAGATTTGTTTGTTTGTTTGTTTCGAATAGGCTCCGAAACTACTGGACCGATTTGAAAAAATCTTTTTCCATTAGAAGCCGACATTGTCCCTAATGAACATAGGCTACTTTTTTTATTATTATTTTTTTTTTTTTTGGTTTCATTTGTTTTTTTATGTTTCCGAAGCGAAGCGAGGGCGGGTCGCTAGTCTGTTATTAAAATAATAAAATCTTTGTGTTCAGAGAAACGCCATGTTTATATCAACTTACAATTCCTAGTTAAAATTCCTAGTAAATTAAATAGAAAATGTCTTATATATTATATATTGGCACGTTTACGATTTTTTTTGCATCGCTTTCAAAAACATAAATAATATATATATTTTTGTATTGTAGTTGTATTATTTATGACAGAATACAAATCACCGCCTACATGTGAAACGTCAAAGGAATCCGCTGATAGTGCGACCGCACAGATCCACACAATACCGCCGGATTACGCGATTTGTGACGCCACACCATCTTTGACAGTTCACGCGGCCACACGACTATTCCTTTCAACTTTTGTTTCATTTTGATGTCAAAGTAATTTGAAACATGAATTCATTTATCATACGTTTGCTATAGCTTCAAGCGGGCGGAATCGCAGCAGCTTCATTTTCGGTCCCTTTCAATCCTTAGCCGCTGAAATGTGAATTTCTCTAGCTATCCTTGTCCCATGCTCCAGAATTTCCCCCTGACTGCTTTGCGGCAAAAAATGCTGCGTTACCCATGTAGGTGCATGGTATTCTACCAGTAATGACTACGTAAATCCTCAACGAAGCATTAAAACAAAGGAACGAAAATTTTAAATAAAAGAACTGGTGGTAGGACCTCTTATTACTGGTGGTAGGACCTCTTGTGAGTCCGCACGGGTAAGTACTACCACCCCGCCTATTTCTGCCGTGAAGCAGTAATGCGTTTGAAGGGTGGGGCAGCCGTTGTAACTATACTGAGACCTTAGAACTTATATCTCAAGGCGGGCGGTGCATTTACATTGTAGATGTGTATGGGCTCTGGTAACCATTTAACACCAAGTGGCACTTAACCCATATAGGCAATAAAAAAAAACTATATGAAGCCTTAAGTGTAAAATCATTCGACAAACGAACATCGGAGATAGTTAAAAACGAATCCCTCCAAAAACCACTGGACTAAATTAACAAAATAATCCAAATCGCTAAAAGCTCAGAACTTGTTCCGAACCACAAACCGCATCGACCTGTTTACACGCCCGAAAATCGATCTGACAACCTACAATTAAATATAAACTAATATTGACAAATAGATTATTAATTACTCGGATACCTCAGACGCAATATGATCGGGCGGCCATAACTAGAATCGATATTCCCGATTTAATCGCAGGCCATTCGATTCGCAATCGATTTGATATAAATGCGTCGGAAACAATTTTGTCGTGTTCTTTCGATAAAACAAATAAAGGATCTTTTTTTTTTTTTTTTTTCCTACCTAAGCTGATAGCCTTAGGGGCTATTTCAGCGTAACCCTAACGTTTGTAGGTGAGCTCACGGGGCTCAAACCTGATGACGTTGCTAACACGAACCCTAGCAAGAGCCGTGCTTCGCAGAATCTACCACCGGATCGGAAACGCGACCCACTGAGAAGATCCAGCGAGAAACTCAGTGGGCTGTGTCTGAGAGTTAATTTACTCGTCGAGCCCTTCGTCGCAAGCGACGGGTTCGACGAGAACGGTGACCAGTGCTTGAAGTACCTAAAAGAACCGTTAGTGGATCCGGTATAGAGGATCATTTCAAATCAAGCACTATAGGATAAATATGTGACATTTTATGATTATTATTTTTTGCTATAAATATTATTTTAAGCTAAATTTTAGCCAAACGATAAAGCGTTAATGTTCAAAAGAAGAAAGAGGAGGCTATCTACTATATTGCCCTTGTAGGCAGACGAGCATACGGCCCACCTGATGGTGAGTGGTTACCGTCGCCCATGGACTTCAGCAATGCCAGGGGCAGAGCCAAGCCGCTGTCTACCGTTGAGTACTCTCCACAAGCCTCGTTTGAAGAATGACAAGTCATAGCGCTCGGGAAACACCGTTCAGGGGAACTCATTCCAAACCCGGATGGTACGTGGCAAAAAAGATCTCTGGAAACGCACTGTAGATGAACGCAGTGGCTCCAGGTAGTATGGATGAACTCTACTCCGGTGGCGGGCGGTGTGATAGCAAAAACGAGATGATGGAATCATCTCAAATAATAGTTCTAGTGTATAGTAACCCTGAGTTCTAACAACACTGGAAATTCAGTCACATACATCTATAATTAGAATAACATACGCTGTTATATCAAGGATTGTATCACGATTTTTTTATTTAATGAGTCTTATGGATAGACGAATATATGGTCCCTTTGCTTTTGTAATCCATAAGCGTTATAAAGTGTATGCCGTATGAGGTAAAAAACTATTGTAACTTTTTTTTTAAATGCTAGATGGGTTGGACGAGCTCACAGCCTACCTGGTGTTAAGTGGTTACTGGAGCCCATAGACATCTACGACGTAAATGCGCCACCCACCTTGAGATATAAGTTCTAAAGTCTCAAGTATAGTTACAACGGCTGCCCCACCCTTCAAACCGAAACGCATTACTGCTTCACGGCAGAAATAGGCGGGGCGGTGGTACCTACCCGCGCAGACTTACAAGAGGTCCTACCACCAGTTACGACTATCAGTAGCGACCGTTAAATGCAACAAAAACAATAATGATTACTTAAAAAGCCGATTACAAGCGCTCAGATTCCAATATATAGTATTTAGTATCTACCAAACATAATAATGTAGATTTATCTTCATTTACTAGCCGAAGTGTTTTAACTGGATTTCCGTAATAAGTTGTTTGTTTAGTTTAACTTAAGCGGACTTATGTTAATATCTGTGTGCTTTGGTAAACACGGCGCCCGCGATATGCCATCTCATGCCAGTTATTATAATATGAGGGAACAATGAAAGCAATGGAGATTATTACGTTTGTACTAAAATAAATTTGATTAAAATAAACTTATTATTTTTGCGTTTGTTAATTTATAGCTTACAAGCGGCCCGCTCCGGCTTCGCTCGGGTCTTTAACAAAAATTTCAACGATATTTGACGTTGTTTTATTTTTTTAAATAACATAATATGGGTGGCGCGTCTACGTTGTAGATGTCTATGGGCTCCAGTAACCACTTAATACCAGGTGGGCTGTGAGCTCGTCCAACCATCTAAGCAATAAAAAAAATAACTATAAAAGTTCGGCATATGCCGTCGCGACACTTTTTGTGAATAACAATGTGTTCTACAAAGTCGTAGTACATTATTTTATTCTATCATCAATAGTTTTCGCAGCGCACGCGATGTAAAGAATATTTTAGGTAATTTTTTTACACCTTGGGTTACATTATTGGAATTTTAGTAAGGATCCCTATTTTTTTTTCAAAAAATATTATACCCTATGTCACTCGGGAATCGTGTAGCTTCCAAACAGTGAAAGCAGTTTTCAAATCGGTTCAGTAGTTTCGGAGCCTATTCAATACAAACAAACAAACAAATCTTTCCTCTTTATAATATTAGTATAGATTATAGTATAGAAGAGTACGAGATCTGAAAACGCAGTTATTGTTATTGACTATGTTAATGAGCTATTAGACATTTATGTCGAACACCACAACGTGATCAAGTATTACTGTTTGTCTTCTACGCCTTTGCGATCTAGAGGACAAACAAACAGGACCAGTTTGATTGAAACTTTCATCTTATGTTTCAAGATGGACAATAGTATTCATGTACTGGTGGTAGGACGTCTTGTGAGTCCGCACGGGTAGGCACCGCCATGCGTTTCGGTTTGAAGGGTGGGGCAGCCGTTGTAACTATACTGAGACCTTAGAGCTCATATTTCAAGGTGGGTGGCGGCATTTACGTTCTAGATGTTTATGGGCTCCGGTAACCACTTAACATTGGGTGGGCCGTGAGCTCGTCCACACATCTAAGCAATAAAAAATATGTCGCTGTGCTCAGGGTACCCGGTAGCCCCTTAGAGCAGTACTGGGGCACTCCTCGTCTGGGCATTTGTCGCAATTACTCTCACTCAGTCCCGACTCATTAAGCATTATAAAATAAAATAAATGTGTATGTGTGCCAGTCACACACAGTAGAAGTAAAAATTATAAAAAATATAAATAACCGCCTGCATGATTAAGGTATCACTACGCTAGGTAAGTATGATTCAGCAAGAGAAATACGAGAACGCCTATCAACTGTGTAACATCTCGTCACCGCGATTCAGGAATTGTTGAATTTACGTGCAGCGACATCTGTTGATAACAAACTAAATAGAAATAAAAGTATCTCAGGGTCAGGGCGCCCCGAGAGCCACGACAGCGTGCACGGACGTCAAAAACACACTGAAATAGTCGGGGACGCGAGACCGTGTGGAGCGCTTCGTGATTTGTCGGCGCCGCTCGGGGCCGCTTCGGCAAGCCAATCGCGGCACACTTATTTTTTCGTTTCGTTTCATTTCGTTTCATCGAGTTTGAAATCACAACGATTCTAAAAAAGTTTCACTTCAAAAAGTACCGAATACGCTCCATTTGTTTCGCTGTTCTAACTGCAACGTCATAATTTGAGCGTCTCTCGCACGAACTGTCACTAGTACAAAATAAACGCACGTTCGAGACATTTTCCGCGTTTCCAAGTTGTCCCTCGAGTGGCAATTAGCTCAATGTCATCGTAGGTTGGCGCCTTGTAATTTAATAAAGGAAATTGTAAAGTGTCTCTCTCATTTCTGGATTACTGTGGTTTGGTTTGACGCGAATCGGCTAAATCCCACCGAGCTCGTACGTATCCTTGTTTATACAAATAAACAGCGGCAAAAGTGCCACTGCTGTTTGTTTGTCGCGAATTGTCGCAACGGCAGGATTAGGAGAGGGCTCTATGGATATTTCTTTGCACTATTCGACTGTAGACTAATGGCAATTCAAGCGTGTTACAAAAATTTCCCCAAACAGACTAGTCTTAATCTAAATCAACTGGTAGGGTGGATTGTGAGCTCACACAGGACGGCATCACCCACTCCAACTGTTTCTGCCGTGAAGCAGTGCATGCTGGTTTCAAGGGCAGCCATGGTACCGTTACGCCGGTAAAAGCAACGCCATCTATCGCTGAATAGCAAAAAGAATATTTTAAAAACTAGTAACATCGAGAACGTTCGAGAAGTGCAACGCCATCTATTTTCAAATAGCGGAAACACATATCGAAACAACTCGCCTTCCCGAGAATGTTCTCGATAACTCTAGGGATGTCGTATTGACTATAAAAGCGTTGCAGAAATGACACGGAGTTAGTTAGTAATCGGATCTACTCGAAGCGAAACAGCGAACGGATCACCTGAAGCGATGCGGAAGAACTGAATTTATAATTTTAAAGTGTTTTAAGTGTTAATAGAGTTTTAATTTGCACTTTGGTACAATTTTTTTTTATTCGGAACCCCAGTGCGTTACAGTACTATATAAATGAGACTTAGAACTCATGTCTCGAGGTGGGTGGTGGCGTATACGTTATCACATTTATGGGCCCTGGTAACGAACCACTTAGCACTAAGCGAGCTGTGAATTCCTCCTTCATTTAGTGTCATATAAACTTCACATTTAATTATAGCCGATCCTGTAGACTGAACGGTAAACAGTCTGGTCACCGTTCTCGTCGAACCCGTACCTTGCGACGAAGGGCCCGGCGAGCAAATTAAACTTCAGACACAGCCCCACTCAGTTTCTCGCCGGATCTTCTCAGTGGATAGTGATTCCGATTCGGTGCTAAATTCTCCGAAGCACTGCTCTTGCTAGGGCTAATGTTAGCAAATTCGTCAGGTTAGAACCCCGTGAGCTCACCGGTGTAGGTAGAGAAAAAAAAAACTTAAATCTTCATTAGGAAACTAATTTATTTTCAATTACAATTATTTCCTCGTTCTATTTTTAGGTTACTTTCAAATCGCGAGGATTTTTGAGTAACAATAAATATATTTACATCCGAATCGTCAGAGTATTCGCCGATTTACTGAAATATCCACGAGGAAGTCTGCCAAAACGCGACCAGACAGGCGGACGATAAAAGTTTATAAAAAAAAACAACATGCGATTATTTTAAATCCAGCCGTGTTCTCTGTAACGGACTGCTTTAGATACTAGATTTTATAGTTCACTAGTGTACCTAGGTAGTATTATTATAACTAAATGATGACCGAGCTTTGCTGGGTTTTTTTTTGATAACGCCATCTTGTTGTGTCTTTAAAGCGGTTAGTTGCCCTCAATTAAGAAAAATAGTATTATCGCCAATAGATGTCAGGAAGAGTTGATAATTGAAAACATGAATAAAACAACATTTTCTGAAAATAAATCGTAGCTAGATCGATTTATCGCCCCCGAAATCCCCTGTATACTAAATTTTATGAAAATCGTTGGAGCCGTTTCCGAGATTCAGATTATATATAACTAGTCAGGTCATAAGTATTGTCACACAGTAAAAACTTTTCTTTTAGAATGCTGGCCACAAAAAAGTTTATTGAATTCTAATTTAGAATTGTTCATGAAAATAAAAATGTATGCTTTTAGAATTTTACTCATTTTTAAATATGGAGTGGACGCTTAAAGAAGACCGTGTTGCAGTTATTGCGTTGCATCGTTGCGGTTACGCGCCAATTCAAATTTTTAACATACTGAGAAATTTGAATATAACCAAAAGATTCGTTTATCGTACAATGAAGACTCTAGTGTAGATGACAGGTCAAGAAGTGGTCGCCCTCGGTCTGTTAGGACTCCAGCGGTGATAAAAGCTGTGAAGGCGCGAATTCAAAGAAATCCCAAACGTAAGCAGAAACTGTTGGCCCTTCAGATGGGGTTAAGCAGAACCACGGTGAAAAGGGTGTTAAATGAAGACTTAGGGCTTCGGGCATATCGAAGAAAAACAGGACATCGTTTGAATGCTCGTCTAATGGACCTGAGACTGAAGAGATTCCGCGCTTTGTTGAAGCGGTACGCGGGAAAAAAATATCGGGAAATTCTTTTTTCGGATGAAAAATTTTTTACCGTAGAAGAGAGCTACAACAAAAAAAATGATAAGGTGTACGCACACAGTAATGAAGAAGCGAGCAACCATATTCCGCGTGTCCAACGAGGTCATTTTCCATCCTCGCTCATGGTATGGTTGGGAGTTTCTTATTGGGGCTTAACAGAGGTACATTTTTGTGAGAAAGGTGTAAAAACGAATGCAGTTGTGTATCAAAATACAGTCCTGACGAACCTTGTGGAACCTGTTTCTCATACCATGTTCAATAACAGGCACTGGGTATTCCAACAAGATTCGGCGCCAGCTCATAGAGCGAAGAGCACACAAGACTGGCTGGCGGCGCGTGAAATCGACTTCATCCGGCACGAAGACTGGCCCTCCTCCAGCCCAGATTTGAATCCGTTAGATTAGAAGATATGGCAACACTTGGAGGAAAAGGCGTGCTCAAAGCCTCATCCCAATTTGGAGTCACTCAAGACATCCTTGATTAAGGCAGCCGCCGATATTGACATGGACCTCATTCGTGCTGCGATAGACGACTGGCCGCGCAGATTGAAGGCCTGTATTCAAAATCACGGAGGTCATTTTGAATAAACTTTAGTGTCATAAGAATCTATGTTTTGTTAAGTTCATTTTGGTATATGAATGGTTACATAATAAATAAACTTGTTTCAATTATTTTACATTAAACATGTGACAGAATTTATGACCTGACTAGGTACATGTATTAATATACAAGAATTGCTCGTTTAAATGTATAAGATTAACTACAAATAAATTTATATGGCTCTTTTACAGGCATTGTTTGATTAGCACTTTCGATTCGGTGTAGCCTAATAAAAACGGCCATTTCAAAGTGTTGTTTTTAGCGGTTCTAAAGCAGGCGCTAATGAAAAACTTTGTGATTGTATTTTAGCGGGTCGTGGGCCTTATTCATAGAGCTACATTTAGTAGATTTTCGATGTTCGCTCGTGTAATTAAGTACAATAATATTTTCTTCTTTTTTTATTGCTTAGATGGGTGGACAAGCTCACAGCCCACCTGGTGTTAAGTGGTTACTGGAGCTCATAGACATCTATATGGTAAATGCGCCACCAACCTTGAGATATAAGTTCTAAGGTCTCAGCATAGTTACAACGGCTGTCCCATCCTTCAAACCGAAACGCATTACTCCTTCACGGCAGAAACAGGCAGTGTACCTACCCGCGCGGTGTCACAAGATTTTTTTTTACACAATGTTATTCCTTCACCGTGGAAGTCAATCGTGAACATTTGTTAAGTACATAGTTCATTAGAAAAATTGGTACCCCGCCTGCGGAATTTGAACACCGTTGCATCGCTCAACACGAATGTACCGGAAGTGTTATCCTTTAGGCCACGACGACTTTGAAACTATAGCTTCAATCCGTAGTAAGCGTTATTTATTTCGGTTTAAAATTATATTAATAAAGCTTTAACACTATAATTATATTGCCGATGCTTCCTATAAGTTATAGATTTGTGTTAAAAAAATCGCAACTTCCCTGATTTCATGTCTAAGATTTTAGCTCTGTTTACAATATAACTAAAATGAAGGTGAAATTAGAAAAAAAAAGTGTAAGTAAACGCGATTTTAACCCGTAAATTTAGTTTCAATTAGGTCTACATTCGACTATTGCATTCGTAATGGGTTTTGTCCTTTAAGATGTCATAATGTCCTTTTTTTAATAAAGAACAAGGAAAGAATAAGAAATATATTATAGTGTATATAACATGACTTCACCAGCGTAGTAGACGTCCTGAACATGTGTTAGAAGAATGCTCATTTTGAAAAATGGCGCCTTCCAAAGCATTTGAATCTCCGCACAGTGGCAACATTTGATACGATATTGGGGCGTCGCGATTATAAAGTCACGGAATCCTCCCTATTTATGTCATAAGCAATCGCGCGTTCTGTTCCGAAGGTCACATATAGGATATCTGTTATTTATTCCGAGCGCTAAAAATACTACACATATAAAAATGATTACGCGATTGTTACGCCGGTAAGAGTAACGCCATCTATTGTCAGATATCGGAAACACAATACTAGAGATGTGTGGAATATTCTCGATAATTCTAGGGATGTGGTATCGACTATAAAAGCGTTGCAGGGATGTCACGCAGTCAGTCAGTAATCGGAACTACTCGAAGCGAAACAGCGAACCGATCACCTGAAGCGAAGCGGAAGAAGCGAATTGAGAACTGTAAAGTGCTTGTGAAGTTTTTTAAGTGCTCTAAGTGTTGAATACAGTTTTTAGCTGAACCCCAGCTCGTAACACTATTATTTAGAATCCAAACTACACATAGACTCCGAATGTAAATATTCCTTATAAAACAATAGCTTTTTAACCATGTTTGCTTCTAGCTTAAATGGGTAGCAATTTATTTACACGATTCATATAAGTTTGTTAGTTTTAAATATATTTTTGTTGTATACGAAGGCTTAGCGTGCGACGAAATCAGGTCAGAGCATTTGGTTTTTTTAATTGAGAAAATTTGTGTACTAACACGTTCGGTTCATTGTGAATGCATTATAAAAGTTACTTTTTACCACAAATGTCTTATTAGTTTTTGGATCGAAGCTCCTTATGGGACGATGCGGAGGAGTACCCTAACCGGGAAAAAACTTCCGTAACGTAAGATTTTTATTAGTAATGCACACAGTGTACGACTTAACTTTGTAATAACGTACAAAAAATAACATTTATTTTTATTATATATTTTTTTATAAATCATTGTGAATAAAATAAACCTGATAACTTTGTAAAGTACATAGTTTTTATTTTTATTTTTATCAATAAAAAAAATCATAATAAAAAATGTATACCCGAATAATTATTTTCTTTATACCTCGAATAGAACTTAATATTAATATTTTTATAATAAGGAACTTCGTTCCTATCTGGTGTCCCACGACACCACAAATCTTTTTTTGTTTTGTTCCCATTAAAACATAAGATCGCCATATTGAGAAACAAGTCGATAAAATATTACAACTTAATTACAGTGCAAGTATTTTTTCACACGTTGGAAATATTTATATTACATGCAGATACATGTACTGGTGGTAGGACTTCTTGTGAGTCCGCACGGGTAGGTACCACCGCCCTGCCTATTTCAAGTGAAGCAGTAATGCGTTTCGGTTTGAAGGGCAGGGCAGCCGTTGTAACTATACTGAGACCTTAGAACTTATATCTCAAGGTGGGTGGCGCATTTACGTTGTAGATGTCTATGGGCTCCAGTAACCACTTAACACCAGGTGGGCTGTGAGCTCGTCCACCCATCTAAGCAATATTTTTTTTTTTTTTAAATATAAATGCAGTAACAATTAAAAAAAAACTACTGAATTTCTCTTAAAAATGGTAGTGTTGGAATTTTTTAATTAAAAGTAGTTTTAAAGATAGATAGATAGAAATATAATCTAAAGATTTTCCTATCTTCTTCTGTGTCTTGCCCTACTCCCTCATTATTTGGGCGTCATTATGGGTGCAGCATATAAGTATTCTCTTATCATCCAGCATAGGGATTTAGCATGAGTTTTTCTTATAGAATTTAACAATTGAAATAGTATTATACTTACGTTGAAGCGAAAAAAATGAATACGAACTTACCTGAAAGAAAAAAAAAAGCAGTTAATCATTTGTACATTGAAATAAAGATTTTTCATACATTAAATACTAGAAAGTGTAGCGTAAGAATCTTCTTGAATAAGAATGTTCCAGACTATAATTTGAATTATTGAAGGAAGGTATGATTTCAAAAATCACTTTTGTGTACTCGACGCATCCATCTAAATTTCAAATTATTAATTAATAAGTTTTAATTCTTCCCCCCATTTGTGAGAATTCAATTAACTCTTTAGGATCAACTACATATTTATATATATGATGTATACTATAGTTCGACTTTATAAATTTAAGCTATGTATATTTTTTATTTTTTATTGCTTAGATGTGTGGACGAGCTCACAGCCCACCTGGTGTTAAGTGGTTAGTGGAGCCCATAGACATCTACAACGTAAATGCGCCACAAACCTTGAATTTGTAACTAGTCAGGTCATAAGTATTGTCACACAGTAAAAACTTTTCTTTTAGAATGCTGGCCACAAAAAAGTTTATTGAATTCGAATTTCGAATTGTTCATGAAAATAAAAATGTATACTTTTAGAATTTTACTCATTTTTAAATATGGAGTGGACGCTTAAAGAAGACCGTGTTGCAGTTATTGCGTTGCATCGTTGCGGTTACGCGCCAATTCAAATTTTTAACATACTGAAAAATTTGAATATAACCAAAAGATTCGTTTATCGTACCATCAAACGATACAATGAAGACTCTAGTGTAGATGACAGGTCAAGAAGTGGTCGCCCTCGGTCTGTTAGGACTCCAGCAGTGATAAAAGCTGTGAAGGCGCGAATTCAAAGAAATCCCAAACGTAAGCAGAAACTGTTGGCCCTTCAAATGGGGTTGAGCAGAACCACGGTGAAAAGGGTGTTAAATGAAGACTTAGGGCTTCGGGCATATCGAAGAAAAACAGGACATCGTTTGAATGCTCGTCTAATGGACCTGAGACTGAAGAGATGCCGCGCTTTGTTGAAGCGGTACGCGGGAAAAAAATATCGGGAAATTCTTTTTTCGGATGAAAAAATTTTTACCGTAGAAGAGAGCTATAACAAACAAAATGATAAGGTGTACGCACACAGTAATGAAGAAGCGAGCAACCATATTCCGCGTGTCCAACGAGGTAATTTTCCATCCTCGCTCATGGTATGGTTGGGAGTTTCTTATTGGGGCTTAACAGTGGTACATTTTTGTGAGAAAGGTGTAAAAACGAATGCAGTTGTGTATCAAAATACAGTCCTGACGAACCTTGTGGAACCTGTTTCTCATACCATGTTCAATAACAGGCTCTGGGTATTCCAACAAGATTCGGCGCCAGCTCATAGAGCGAAGAGCACACAAGACTGGCTGGCGGCGCGTGAAATCGACTTCATCCGGCACGAAGACTGGCCCTCCTCCAGTCCAGATTTGAATCCGTTAGATTACAAGATATGGCAACACTTGGAGGAAAAGGCGTGCTCAAAGCCTCATCCCAATTTGGAGTCACTCAAGACATCCTTGATTAAGGCAGCCGCCGATATTGACATGGACCTCGTTCGTGCTGCGATAGACGACTGGCCGCGCAGATTGAAGGCCTGTATTCAAAATCACGGAGTTCATTTTGAATAAACTTTAGTGTCATAAGAATCTATGTTTTGTTAAGTTCATTTTGGTATATGAATGGTTACATAATGAATAAACTTGTTTCAATTATTTTACATTAAACATGTGACAGAATTTATGACCTGACTAGGTATATAATATATATTTGTATATAATGCCGTTTTTCAAAGAGACAAAATGAATTAAACAAAAAAAATTGTTTAGATTAAAACCATTAAATATGTCAAACACTAAGGAGATATTATCTCATTTGTAAACAAACATTGCTGAATGGAAATTCATAGTATTTTCTTGGAACCAGGTCACAGACTTCGTCGAAACCTACAGCGTGAGTATATTGGAAGGAATTTACTGGTGATAGGACGGTTTTCAAGGCGGCCTGGGCATATATTGCCTGCCTATTTCTGCCGCGAAGTGACGTTGTACTAAAGAACTGAGAATTAAAACTCACACATCAATGTGGCACCGTTGACACCGTTGATGTCTATGGGCTACGGTAACCACTTCACACCAGCTGGGCCATGAGCTCGTCCACCCATATACACAATTAAAAAAAAGATTTTTGAAAACAGAATGCAAAGCTGTACAAACAAGACGAGTAAAAATATTATTTTGAAAAAAAAAGTCTATTCGATTTTGATGAATGGGACAGGAGCCTACAAAACGTTTATTTCGATCTATATTTCAAAAGTGCATTAATTCCGAGCCACAGTCACCCCTATTGTGTGCTTTCGATACATTAATGAAGAAACAACAATAATAATCTCTTTAGGCTTTGAATCTAATGCCTGTTTCTCTGATTATAATCATTTCAAATAGCACTCGTAAACCAGCAGATCTCAAAGTTCGCAAGCTTTGAGAATTGCGTACGGATAGTTTATAAGTGGGTTAGCAACCGGATCCTCACTCCCTAGGGCCGGGGGTCACGAAGTTCCCAAACGCCTCATTCAGTTGAATAACGGAGCGCTGAACAGCGTATTGTTAATTTTTAATTTTCATGAAACTCAAATGAACGTTGCTTGTAATTATGATTGCACAAACTCGACAACCTATACAGAATGTAATAAATTTATTATAAATAATACGCGTGCTGAGTTAATTTCAAAACCAACGCCTGTATAATGTCTTCTTTATCAATAGCATTGGACGGATTTAAATCTCGCTAAATTTTCACAACGTTGTATATTTGTAACTATGGAGAGAATTATGGAGCGGTAAGGACCACAATCTCGTATAGGAGACAAATTGAAAAAGTGTACACCTGTAAGACTATTGAGATGTAGATTAGCTACAATAGGAATCGAATTAAGAATCACTCTAACTAATCTTTTACAGGACCAAAACCTAGTCGAATAAAATCTCAAGAAACTTTGGGAACTAGATTCAATACCATTTCATTATATTCAATGAATAGGTAATTGAGTCATTGAAGTATTTGCTGGTAGCCTATTAGGCTATTCCAGCTACGCCTTGACGGGTAGGTGATCTCACGGGCTCAACCAGAGAGAATGTTCTAACACTGTCCCTAGCAAGAGCTAGCTTCGCAGAATCTACCACCGGATCGGAATCGCGACCCACTGAGACAATCCGGCGACAAACACAGTGGGCTGTGTCTATGGGCTAGGAACAGAGTGAAGTGTGCTAGATTAAAGTAAAGTATGGTAGTTTTTGGTGCTATTTTTAAAATCTTTTCACTTGCTACTATAGCGCCACCTCAATTGGCTTCCTATAGCCGAACACTTTTGATAAACTGAGATTATGCTCCTTAATTCTACCCACGATAATTGTAACGTAACCGAAAAACCGTACAAGGAAACAATTTCAAAACAAACATCTCTCAATCACGGAAATGGAAAAATCGTAACACTGCCGCCGTATGTAAGCGAATAAAAGACACGCAGAGGATAAACATGAAACGATCGCACGAGCACGCGTGTTTATTTTCACGAATCGTTATTGTTAGAAATATTTTCATAGTTGAAATATTTCCGTCGGGCTGTTCACCTTTTGGCAAGGCCGCCGTTGCGCGAGCCGGGACCGTATACGATTCATACGTTGGAGAGGGAGGGGAGACGATGAGAGACACTGCCGGCGTGTGTGATTTTTTGAAGTGAAACTTCTTTAGAATCTCTATGATTTCAAACTCGATGAAACGAAAAAATAAGTCCATAGAGACACAAACACATAAATGTATAGGATTCAGCCGGCGAGAGAATGAGACAGAACACATTAGACGTTCTCGGTCTAAACTTTGTGCGATTCTTCGTAGCATCCCCACTATCGCCTACTAAACATTGTCCATATGTATGCTCCTGTGTAGTGGGATAGTCAGTATATCCATATCTATATTAAGATATATAGATAGAAGTGAAACTTATAAATAAGTTATAAGTTTCAGGTAGGCAGCGGCTTGGCTCTGCCCCTGGCATTGCTGAAGTCCATGGGCAACGGTAACCACTCACCACCAGGTGGGCCGTATGCTCGTCTGCCTACAAGGGCAATAAAAAAAAAAAACCGTGTGTGACTTGCACACACACACACTTTTTTGCCTATGCCAGTTTGCCAGTATGCCAGTTACTTTAAGAGGCTATTCTGAATTCACCTTAGTGGGCGAGCTCACGGGGAATCTGCTAAATGAATTCGCATCAGACCTTACAAGAGCAGTGCTTTACTGAACAAGCCATCAGATAGAAACCCATGAGATGATCCGGCGACAAACTCGATGAGTGGTTAGTGAGCGGTATTAGCCAAGCCTAAAAGTACCAAGAGTGGATTGAGAGGATCTGAAATGTCTAGGAGGACCGCGGCAATGCATTGCCCTCCGTCTGAGTTCGGAATGTAATTTGCGTGTGCTTAATGTGGATGGACAGTAATTTAGCGGTTTGTAAGATTCAGACAGCACCGATACACTGGGCGTTCGATCCTAATAACTACAAATCCGCTTCCACTTGGTATTAAATCAAATGCACCATTAGCTTAAAAATATAAATGTCGCGTATCAAGCGAATTTCCGCTTAAACCAAATAGCCTTTTACCTGACGATTTTTGAAAAATCACAACACGTATACCGTTTGACAATGCGTATATCAGATGCAGGCGATAAGAGTTCGTTGAACCGACGGCCCTGGCGCCTGCGTACGTAATCTTCAGCACAGATGTTGGTATCTCGTGTTTGCGATGTAGCACATTCAAGGTCAAATTATTTATTAATAACTAGTGGAACCTCTCAGAAAGTGGACTGACGAGCTATTGAGATTCGCTGGGGATCCACTGGATGCAAGCAGCGCAAGGCTTATCTTTTTGGCGAGGTTTGGGGGCCTCTGTGGACTGAAAGAAGAAGAATCTAGTGGAACCAGACTACGTAGTCATTATCGCTAAGAGCATAGAAAACGCCCATTTGACGGAACGAAACGCTTGCCACCTGACGTGTGCTGACCGTACTAACCCGTAAACTAATCCCCCCCCTTCGATTACCAACAATATCTCTAACGAGTAGTAAGTCGCTCAGTGTGCTTAGTGCGAGTTTTTAACTTTCTCGATAGCGTGAAAGTTAACTCAAATTTGTATGGAGATGGAACGTTTGCCTACGTTTGCCGCTTGGGGCGCTGTTCTAACTGCATACAAATTTGAGTTAACGTTTACGCTATCGAGAACGTTAAGAAACTCGCACTAAGTACACAGATATTATTATATCATGCGCGCACACAGATTACTACCAAACATCACTTGTATAAATCAGCTAATGTTGAGAGAATATGTTTACCTCTTTACAAGTCAGTAGCTTTGGTATAAAATTTGCATGTCTGACGTCATTATTCGGTAATGCTTCGTGAAATCATAATAGTATCCTAAAATCATATATTTACATCACAATAGATATAACATGTGACGAAGGTTTTCGTGGTAACGAAGGACTGGAAGGGCGTGGTACTCATTTTCTATAGACGATATTTGGATGGATTATTATCTATATGTATAAGTTTAAACGTATATAAATATGTATGCCAGTACTGGTAGGCCCCATGACACAGGGAATTCTAAATTAAGGCCGGATGACCGTGCGTAATTTGTTCCTAGTTATTAATATTAGGTAGGCAGCGGCTTGGCTCTGCCCCTGGCATTGCTGAAGTCCATGGGCGACGGTAACCACTCACCATCAGGTGGGCCGTATGCTCGTCTGCCTACAAGGGCAATAAAAAAAAAAATATTATTAATTATTATTAATCCTATGAAAACAGCAAAAATACATTTCTTTCTTCTTTCTGGTCGTTCCCTCAATGCTGAGGATCGTGACTGTATGTCAATCTTCTCCACTCGGTCCGGTTCTGCGCCATATGTACATAAAATACATTTACATATCGATAAATTAGTACAAAGTAAAATATTAGCTTAACTGACGTAGCGTAAGCGACGTTACGTAGTGGATAGCGCAAAAACCTTAGGTCAACGTCCCTCGTGTTTCCATGACCGCGCGAATACAGCACGTCAGCTGATTGTGTTGTGTACCATCCATTGCGTGCATTACATCGTGTTATTTTAGTCGTCGTCTTAGAAATCAGTTTTAATTGGTCTCGCTCCCCTCCACGGTATTTCCCGAGCGCTATGACATGTCCTTCTTTAAAAGAGGCTTGTGGAGACTATTAAGCGGTAGACAGCGGCTCGGCTCTGCCCCTGGCATTGCTGAAGTCCATGGGCAACGGTAACCACTCACCACCAGGTGGGCCGTATGCTAGTTTGCCTACAAGGGCAATAAAAAAAAAATTCGTTAAGCGGGCCTCGTCTTTTAAGACCGTTCGCATTATTTTTTAGTAATTGCTTTGGGTCGATTAACGATCCGACGAACTACCGCTCCCCCCACCCCCACTAAGCCCATAAAAATACCTAAAAATACGGCCACTTCAAAACCGCTTCCCTCTAAATCCGCTAAACAGTCGAGAGAACTCAGAAAGTCATATGATTGTCTTTATATAAAAAGAGTTGATGTTCTGCCAACGTTCCGTATAATGGTGATCGGTCAAAAACCTCAGTGCGAGACGTGAAGTTGCCACGTGAAATAACTCGCGCACTCATGTAATAGAAGTGAAATGTAATCGTTTTTTTTTTCTATATTTGTGAAGAGAGCAAATATTATTATGTGGCGTGGGTGGCAGAAAAGCGCTAGGTGCGAGCCACTTCCGAATGGTCAATATAGACAAAGAATAGTAAATATCTTATACCTTTAAACAAGCAATTCTATCTGTATATCTGAATCTCGGAAACGGCTCCAACGATTTTCATAAAATTTAGTATACAGGGGATTTCGGGGGCGATAAATCGATCTAGCTACGATTTATTTTCAGAAAATTTTGTTTTATTCGTGTTTTCAATAATCAACTTTATCGATAATCAACTTTATGACCCTTCCCGACATCTATTGGCGAATAATAATACTATTTTTCTTAATTGAGTGCAACTAACCGCTTTAAAGACACAACAAGATGGCGTTATCAAAAAAAAAAAAAAACGAGCAAAGCTTGGTCGTCATCTAGTTACTACTAATACAACAGTACCAAGTGCACCAAAATATCGACGATTTTTCAGGCCGGCTATTATTGAATTCATGACTTTTCATTGCCTAGATTGGTGTACGAGCTCACAGCCCACCTGGTGTTAAGTGGTTACTGGAGCCCATAGACATCGATAAAGTAAATACGCCACCCACCTTGAGATATGAGTTCCAAGGTCTCAGTATAGTTACAACGGCTGTTCCACCCTTCAAAAATCGTACCGCATACCTTATGTACCGCAAAACCCTTCGCTTATGTATCGCAACCTTATCGGTTGACCGGAATATATTTTGAATATTTATTAGAAAAATTTGTAACTTTCCCCAGGATTCTCCTATGGCGTGGCGGAGTCGTATTGGCGAACAAAAAACAAAAATTAGTTAATTAAGTTACCATGTGTCTATCCTCATGATTATTATTTGTGTTTATTTTCTCGAGATTAGAATCTTAACTGCAAGATGCGAGATCGCGTGTGTCGAATCAAAGAGATTGTGTTACACACAAGCAAGGAAGCGATTTGCTGACGAGCGGAGCGGGAGAGTTTTGCGTTTTTATTTCCGATAAGTCATTTTAAAGTGTGGAAGCACGTGAAGATTTTCCGAAATGCTATATTTTAAGCTTTTACCCTTATATACATTATAAACACTATTATTAAAAAAGCTCTTACCACTATTTTTGGCTTCAATGAGTCTCCCATATTTTGACGTTGTTGCAATAGCCATGATAACAAATATAATATGTCGAATTGTGAGAGGGAATAATAGTGATTTTTTTTTTAAGATAACAAATACCTCAAAATATATTATGATATTTACGTTAAGTCCCAATATTGGCATCGAGGGAGCGGTTTGGAAGCATTTCACAGACGATAAATACCAGCTTATTGAAGCAAGTACAGTATCAGATCAGAGCAGAATAATCAACAGCCGACCCTAATTAGATAATACGACGAAAAGCTTAAATACAGTAACAAACAAACCGCTATCTCTTATGAATGTGTAATGAGCGTGTAATCTGACACTAGAGAAAGGCGGCGCCGTGTGAGCCTATTTTAACTGCAGATCGCTCGATGTCAAGCAAGGCTAGCTTAGATAACGTGTTGAAGATAGACCCAGCGCGTATGGAGGACACCTTTATACGTTATATTCTCGTATTTTCTGTTCTGACGTAATTTGAATACAATTTGAAATCATCGCTGCTTAAGGGTTATGACGCCTGGTGTATCTATATCGAGCGGTGCAGCTGTTCTTTGTTCAAATCCCGCAGGCAAGTACCAAATTATTCTAATTTTTTTAACCTATTGCATGGCTTTTATCGCGGGCTTTGAGCGCGGCGACCGAATCAAGAAATTCCGAAAATGAAACCTAACACCCCCACTCCGCCTACCATGCAGCTCGCGTTCAACACATTCACACGTTGCGCTTGTGTAGTGTTTGTGAATGAGCGCGCGGCGTGGCGTCGCACACGGCCCACCTGTTGTAAAGCGACTACCGGAATCCATAGACATCAACAACGTAGAGGCGTCTACACACCATGAGATATGAGTCTAAGGTCTCCGTTTTACATTACAACGGCTGCCCCACCCTTTAAACCGAAACGCATCACTGCTTCACGGCAGAAATAGGCAGAGTGGCGGTACCTACCCGTGCGGACTCACAAGACGTCCTACCATTAGTAATTACTATATGCTTTGGCATAAGTCGGCAGGACAGCGTTACCCGTCCGAGCAAGCTATTAGCACTATTGATTGAAACCGATCTTAATAAAGACAATAACACAATTTAACGAGTTTCGTCGATGAACTACATAATCACGTCTAGCCTAGCCCTAAAACATATACCTCACATACACCGATCCACTAAAACGTCATGTCACGAATACATTTCCGCCTTTAAAACAATTCGCAATGATAACTTCGTAATGTAACCGGCAATGTTGACGGTATTAAGCAAAAGAATTGTTATCTAATCGTGCCTATCATGCGTTAATTGGTGTCAAAGGCTGTTTCCATAAATCTATTTAATGATAATTGTTGTTCATTATTGAGATACGAGTAATTTAGGTATTAGAAATTGCACATCACAGAAACCAAACATACGTTGTTTTGGGTGCTCCATGCTAAGATCATTTCATGTTTAATAAGTGTCAAAATGATATAAACACAAAAAGCTCCTTATTCACGATTACTTCATTCATAAAAAATGCGACCCAATTCCTATATTCGCGGCTAAAGATTTCTTTATTCGCAGATCTAATTGGTACATCGGCACATGCGTAATAATACGTATGCTAGTATCCAACTGAATATCCTTTGTAAACGCGTCGTCCAATTGACTAATAAAAAAGTAAAACAGACCTTATTACAATTGTGCCTAAAGTGTGTTTGTAAATTATATCGCTATTGTACGAGTATGTATTTTTTATTTATTTTGTCACTTAGGAACGTATCGTTTCGGTAAGCAGCGGCTTGGCTCTGCCCCTGGCATTGCTGAAGTCCATGGGCGACGGTGACCACTCACCATCAGGTGGGACGTATGCTTGTCTGTCTACAAGGGCAATAAAAAAAAAACGTATCCCCATATTCCCACTTAAGTAAACATATTTAAGTAACTGTTCCAAATTCACGGTTTCTGTATTCGCGGTATATTTACGGAACATTTACCGCGCGAATAAAAAGCTTTTATTGTGTGTGCTCACCAAATGTCCTCCCAACCAGTTATCAAACAATTTTCTTTAACTATCATTATACGACGTTACCACTCCCCACTCCCCAACCCCCAACAACTCCCTTAGTAGAATTGAGCCTCACCACAGAACAGCGGGCTTCAATCAGGCCAAGAACGATTCGAGCCCAATAAACTGCGCAAAAATATATATTTAAATAGCGGTTTTGATTCAGCACGCCACTATCTCGCCGATTTCACATTCAATTCGATTAATTATCCCATTAGCCGTGTTCCCGAGAGATTCATAGTTATCTTATCCTAAAGTGAAAGCACCGAGCGAAATGAGCGAAATAAAACTGAATTGCCTTAAACGAACAAGCCCGTAGCAGCTATAAACAGGGAGACACTGTCATTAAAAACGACGCTCTAACTGTTTCAACCCCGGTGCTTAATGAAAACCCAACATTAAGGGATCCGTTTTTGTATTAACTGTTGACCATACAATGTTTAGGCCTGTGCAAATATTATTATCTTGAGGTCGTGGTATTTAAAAAAAAAATACATACAATAATTTTTGTAGATTGCGTTCGAATTACAGAAGCGACCGGTCACGTCGGAGGTCCGCGAACGTCTGATTTCGGCGTTCGATTTTCAAATGTTTTTTTTTTGAATACCCGCACACACGAAATTGCCACAATAATTTCGGGTTGCCATGCTATGATTACGCGAAATGAAGTTATAATGCGAATGAGAAGATTGCCGGCTTCGGACTTTCGCTTTCCTCTGTGTTTACATTTCGTTGTATAATTTTATTAGGTGCTATTAAGTCGTTTTAAATTTGGGTGGTTTTCGTGCGCCACCCGAATTATGTTTATCAAGACATTGATTGGTTGATGAGTTAGAACGATGACGTCTTGGGTTTGTGGGAGTTTTTGTCTCGTTCGACATTGTTTTTGTTTTATTTAGCTTCTGTTTTTCACGCTATTCGTTTTCGCATATGTTTGACTATTTTCTTTTGTACCAAAGTTGTGGATATCATCGAAAAACCTTTGAGGCATATAGCAATATTTAAATATTCAGTAGAATAGTTCGAATTAATGAATACAATATTTAAAAAAAATATTAGTACATAATATTATACATAAAATTTAATGAATAACACTTATGAGCCTCGAGTTGAGTTTCCCGTAGTAGATGCAGTCGCGAAGCAACTGCCCTGGAACTATTATGTCTCCTTCGCAGACGCTCGGGCGGCTTTTAGCTAGTCCCACCCCTCCTGGCTGAACTCCATGCTCGCTCACCTGTTCTGGTAAAGGCCTTCGGGTCATATGCACCTCCTTCTCAAAAAAAGGATAGGACCTGCTCAAGTCCTCCCGTAGATGTCATAAAAGGTGACTAAGGGATTCTTCAGAAATTTGGACAGCAGAGTCTATAGCGCACTACGATCGCCAATCCAGAAGCCCAGTGGCGCGATTGCAGCGACCACCTTTAGCAGGGGGACCACCCCCCTTACTCCTTAACATGGCTAGTAATGACATTTTACCAAATAAAATTACGTATTTAATACGAGTGAACCTAGCAGACTGAAAGAAAGCCTCTCTGGAACAATCCAATCACAAAGTTCCGGTACATCGGACGTCGAATAGACAAAATGGCGGACGGTCCTTGACCTCAAATCAGTAGTAAACATATCGGCCAATAAATACAATGTTGCACCTTGACCCGTTCCGATCTACCGCTTGTCGCATGAGACAGAAAGCAAATGAGTTATCCGTTTCAATAATTACTTACAATGTAGTCACGTAATTGATTATTTTGTTTAATTAATTTTACTGGTGGTAGGACTTCTTGTGAGTCCGCGCGGGTAGGTACCACCACCCCGCCTGTTTCTGGCGTAAAGCAGTAATGCGTTTCGGCTTGAAGGGTGGGGCAGCCGTTGTAACTATACTTGAGACCTTAGAACTTATATCTCAAGGTGGGTGGCGCATTTACGTCGTAGATGTCTATGGGCTCCAGTAACCACTTAACACCAGGTGGGCTCTGAGCTCGTTCACCTATCTAAGCAATAAAAAAATAATTATATATATAACGTTCTGATATCTTGTAGGTTTAATAGAGGTAGATGTTAGTAAATAATGTGATCTATATTAAATTTCGACCCACGTTCAGTAATAACTCTTGGGTGCGTCCAGGAGCAGGGTGGCCTACGAACGAGGTCCTTATTTAAACGTTCGAGAATATTCTTGTGTATTGTATAATAAATATTAATGTTTTTAGAGTATTTGATTTAATATCTTGCGCGAGAGGTTAACGTGGATGCGTCTAGACGTATAATTATATATAGCGTAAATGCGTTTTGAATTAAGCGAGTGAAAAATGTTATAGTTTTAATACTGAGACCTTAGAACTATATCTCAAGATGGGTGGTTCATTTACGTTGTAGATGTCTTTGGGCTCCAGTGACCACTTAACACCAGGTGGGCTTTGAGCTCGTCCAACCATCTAAGCAACAAAAAAAATATAGAAAATTTATTTCATAATTTATAACGGATAAGCTATTTAAATGTTTCATAATACATTACTTTTGGTTTTTTTTCGATTTTCGGAGTCAGAGCTACTCATAAAGTATTAACATTTTCTTTTATTTAAATACGACTCTAGAGTATAGATATAACAGAAGATAAAGAAAGAAAATATTTTTAAAATTCAAACTACAATATTTAATATGTTTTATTTTAATGGATCTCAATCGTTAAGAGTGAATCAAAAGATGTGACCTGCTCGCCGACTCGATCTACTGTTGCTACGAGCTGTTCCAGATCGTTGGGGAGTCGTGTTACCAGAGAAATGATTTAAATATCTCAAATGTCTCAAGACTTCAATCTTAAATGACTACCTGTGTGCTTAGTGCGAGTTTTTTAACTGCTCGATTGCGTAAAAGTTAACTCAAATTTGTATAGAGCCGGAACAGCTTCCCTTCGTTTGTCGCTAGGGGCGCTGTTCTAATCCCATACAAATTTGAGCTAACTTTTACGCGTTCAAGAAGTGAAAAGACTCGCACTAAGCACACTATGCAGCTGCATTCACATCGTCAGTTAATAACTCGTCCTCCTCATTATTTCCAATAATTATTTAAAAAATGAATAAATATTAAAAATGATTTGCGAGGTATTATCCACGTTAGCCAATCAGGATACTAGTACGAGAAATTAGAATCAGTTTAAGTTTGTTTATGGCGAGCCACAGCGCCGTTAGCGGCCTCTCACAAATATACGCTTATCAATATTTGGATCAAGCTGGAAGCGGCCGCGGGACTTGTTGTACCACTTTACAATTATACTGTGGATCACTGTTTACTTATAGCATTGTTGATAATAGGCAGTTGCGTGACTGCATTTTCTTTACACTGTCGCTTCTCCTTGCGGTGAATTTATCATGGATTCAAGGAGATTGGCGTACCTACTGTGCTTTATTAATTATTGCATATATTAGTGAACAAGAATTCGCACTGAGAAACTCGCCACACATCTTGACAATCGAAGTCTATTTATTTATCTCAATTGTATAGTTATTACAACATGAATTAAGAAAATTAGAAAATTTAGTACCGGCAGCGAGTGTTGGTCATGCAGGATTCGAACACCGGCACAGTTTTATCGTTCCATACGAATTAACCGGCCGTCTTATCCTTTAGGCCACGACGACAGTGTATGTAACCCTTTTAGTGCTGAGCTTATTTGCACATATTTGGCATAAATTACAAAAGCATCTTATAAAAACTTAAAAAAAAATGTTTAACTTACAACAAATTAATTTTGAAATGGTTATGTATAAATTTTATTGTTAATAACTTTTCTTTTTTTTATTGCATAGATTGGTGGAAGAGCTCACAGCCCACCTGGTGTTAAGTGGTTACTGGAGCCCATAGACATCTACAACGTAAATGCGCCACCCACCTTGAGATATAAGTTTTAAGATCTCAGTATAGTTACAACGGCTGCCCCACCCTTCAAGCCGAAACGTATTACTGCTTCACGGCAGAAACAGGCGGGGTGGTGGTACCTACCTGCGCGGACTCACAAGAAGTCCTATCACCAGTAAACTGGCAAACGGACTTACAGAAAGTAAAGAAGCACCAAATACGTGAACAATTTTAATTTTGTAAAATACATATACATATATCAGAATAAGTGCAGTAGTATAAGAAACTTAATTGTATATCTGTTGTCCGAATAAAAGGCTTTATTATTATTATATTACTATTATTATTATCTCTTTTTTAGGGGAACTAATTAACTAGAGTTTCATTGTTTTTTTGCGACTGAATGAGCTAACAGAACGCCTGGTGTGAAGGGGTTACTCGAGCTTGTATAGATCGCAAATTGAATGCCCGCCTTGAGACGCAAGGGTCAATTCTCAATTATATTAAATAGTGTTTGTCTCGTCTTTTAATTTGAAATGTATCATTGCTTCGCGGCAGAAATAGCCATGATGGGGATACCTGCCCATGCGTGCTCACAATATCACCACCGCCAGTTAGTGTTTGCACTCAGACTAGGCCAGTTAGACTAATCACGACAAGATTTACTTCTGAGCTCTTCTAGACTATGTTGTTGATATGCATGTCTTGTCGGATTCCCCGGATCCACTCTCGGTGCTTTTAGGCCCCTCAAGAACCAGTCACGACAAAGAGTTCGACGAGCAAACTAACCCATAGACACAGCCCACTGAGTTTCTCGCCAGGTCTTTTCATTGGCTCGTGATTGCGATCGCGTGGTAGATTCAGCGAAGCACTGCTCTTGCTAGGGCTAGTGTTAGCTGTTCTCTCGGGTTGAGCCCGTGAGCTCACCTACCGGTCCGGGCATAACTGGAATAGCCCCTTGACTACCAGGGAATACTTCAATGACTCAATTACTCAATTACCCATTCATTGAATATAATGATGAGATCATGATATTGGTTCAGTGAATTCATCAAGAAATGGTATTGAATCAGCTCCCAAAGTTTCTTGAGTTTTTATTCTACTAGGTTTTGGTCCTGTCAAAGATTTGTTAGAGTGATTCTTAATGCGATTACTATTATAGGTAATATACATCTCAACAGTCGTATAATTCAGAATGGAGCTTTCCAAACGATATTAAACACTCCGACACTCAAAATAAACCAAATTCTGTTGAACATCTATCTCATTTGCACTATAAATAACTATTATACGTGAGAGCAGGACAAAAAACTTTCAGTTTATTATTACGATTCTAAGTCGGACTTAAGCTTTTACTAATTTGACGGCAATTATCATCACCCTGTAACGGTGATGGGTAGGCAGCGTCGTATGTTCGGTGGATTTATTGGTTTACATTTGAATCGGTAGAAGACTGGTGGTCAAAGTGACTTCGTTGTCGTTGGCGGGAAATAACGCACGTCATGAAGAAACAGTATGACGAGACTCCATTTTTTGGCGGGACCCACAATGTCATGAAGAAACAGTATGACAAGCCTCCATTTTTTGGCAGTACCCACAATGTCATGATGAAACAGTATGACGAGCCTCCATTTTTTGGCAGGACCCACAATGTCATGAAGAAACAGTATGACGAGCCTCCATTTTTTGGCAGGACCCACAATGTCATGAAGAAACAGTATGACGAGACTCCATTTTATGGCATGACCCACAATGTCATGAAGAAACAGTATGACGAGCCTCCATTTTTTGGCAGGACCCACAATGTCATTAAGAATCAGTATGACGAGTATCCATATATTTTTTCGTGTACTTTATTTTTCGTCATGCATCGTCTCGGAGTCGATCCCCACGGCCCCATTTTTTGGCATCGTATTTTCGAATCAACGAACTCGTAAAATCATTTACGCGAACGTCCAGAGATGCGGTTACATTTTATTGTAATATAAACAGTATTGTTGTTCACGTTCAAAACGAAAATAAACTTGAGATTCGAATTGGGTGACTGTTTCTGGTTTGAGGCGGTAAGGTGACGTCAGCTGTGCGGTCTAGAGTGGCACAACTCGATGCCTTCCTGTGTGTGCCAACTAAAAGTGACCAAGGAATCCGTCGGCGAATGGGAAGCAGTGTTATTTTATTACTGTAACATACCTTATTTGGCTTCCTATCAGCCAGTAATCAAGAAGCTATTCCGGCTTCGCTTCAGTTAGTGGACGAGCTGACGCGACTTAGTCTGGTACTGCTAACATCTGTCCTAGCAAGAGCAGTGTTCCGCTAAATCTACCACCGGATCGGAATCGCGACCCACTGAGAAGATACGACGAGAAACTCAGTGGGCCGTGTCTGTGGGTTAAGTTGCTCGTCGAACTCTCAACCGTGAGTTTTCCTGATCCACTACCGGTGCTCAAGGTACCTTAAGCACCAGTCACCGTTCTCGTCGAACCTGTCACTTGTGACGAAGGGTTCGGCGAGTTAATTAACCCACAGACACAGCCCACTGAGTCACTGACTTGTTAGGGCTAGTGTTACCAACGTCCACAGGTTAGAGCCTCGTGAGCTCACCTACTCATTTCGGCGAATCTTTTATAACCCTTCAAGGCTACTAGAATAGGTAGGGAATAAAAAAACAACTGTCAGCTGGACTTGTATAGTGTGATAGGTAGTGGATGAGACTGTTGTTGTTATTGCCGTCATCGACAGATGAGCATACGACTCATCGGATGCTCACCGTCGCTCACGGACATTTACAATACGGTGACTAAATTTTATAAGCTTGTAGGAATATATAGGATAATTGACAGATGCCTGAATCTCGCTTAGTATGATGGCTACCCACCACAAGCTTGTCAAACTTCTATATCGGGACACGAAAACAATGCTGGAAATTTTGATAGTAGTAAATCTTCATTCATATTAAAAAGGGTTATAGCGTTGTCACTGCCAACGGTACAGTTCTAGGTCTGCGTCAGCAAATAAAACAAAAATATTAGTTACGTTATTAATAAAATGTGGAATTAATTAAAAATAATTTGATCACAATCGTACCGGTGGCGATTCGAATACCTCAATTCGATCGCGTGCATTCAAGTTATTAAACACGAATCGATTAATCATTATTAAATCGATAATATTCCGTGAGCGACCCTAATATATTTATTTAATCCTTCATATCGGTGTGGTACTAATTCTTTTCATATTAAATGAATCGTAATATATGGGAATTTAGGATTAAGTTTGTGTAAATGTTCTACATTATAGATATTTCGAACATTGTTCAAGTTGAAGTTATAAGTTATTGTAGCCCGTAGGCAACAAATTTGGAAGACGCTTTTTTATTTATTATTTATATTATTTCTACTAGATGATGACCGAGCTTTGCTCAGTTTTTTTTTTTTGATAACGCCATCTTATTGTGTCTTTAAAGCGGTTAGTTGCCCTCGATAAGAAAAATAGTATTATTATTCGCCAATAGATGTCGGGAAGAGTTGATTATTGAAAACACGAATAAAACAACATTTTCTGAAAATAAATCGTAGCTAGATCAATTTATCGCCCCCATAATCCCCTGTATACTAAATTTTATGAAAATCGTTGGAGCAGTTTACGAGATTCAGATTATATACATATATATATTAATATACAAGAATTGCTCGTTTAAAGGTATAAGATAAGATAAGATACGAAAGACAAAAAAAATCAAATAGACAATAATTCCTCGCTCTTTGAGTTAGAAGTCACTTATTATTGTTTTTTTGCAATTAGAGATAATAAAATTCTGTTTTCTTATACACGGAACCAATTAGAAGCGTCTTAAAGTCTACTAATTAATAGTAACATCATGACTCTTTGCATTTTCATCTTTGAATTTGTTAAAAGTTACTTTGTTTTATTAACAAAAATAATTATTTATAGCAAATTTTTTCGCATTCACAGGTATTCGGGACGCCCTCCCGCTGCTCCAATGAAAGAATTCGTACTCAATAAACTATTTTATTAAATTTATTTTTTAATTATGTTAACATTTAAAAAAAAAAGTTAACGGACCAAAAAGTTATTTCGCTGATTTAACGAAACTAGTGGTCGCCCGGTAGTCGAAATATGACTATTATTAATTGAAATAAGTTTGTACACTATTATGATTGTATTTTATACTTCTATAATCACAAATTTCGCCAAGGCTACACTATAAAAAATATTAACAAAGACAAACAATATTTAATCTCAATTTGACAACAGACGTCAAGAACAAAAGTTTGACAATAAATAGTATGCATGCGTCAAATACATGGTATGTAGTGTGTATAATGTTTTCTTTATTGATTTAATGTATCTTTTATGCATTATTTTAAAAAAATATTAGCATTGTGCACTTCTTCTCTATATTTTCTATAAGTGTGGAAAATTTCATACTCCTCCGTCCGCGCAATTTTCCTAAAAAGGGATACAAAGTTTTTGCTTCACGTATTAATATATAGATAAAAATTTCATAAAACAAAAGGCGCGACCTTGAAATGTTACGTGCATTTGTAACATAAATATTCCATCCAAATTCGAATTTCAAACAAAAATTAATATACGAAACTCGTATAAATCGTAACGACGTAACTAATTTATTGCTCACAGAAAATCAGTCTGTCCGGCACGAGCACAAAGATCTATAATTGCATGATTCTGTTGTGCAGTTATCGCTTATGGTGGACTCAGTCAGGTTTCACCTTGATCGAGTTTTGACGTGTCTGCTTATGCAACGAGGGCGTTGACCTCGGTAATGTCGTGGAGTGCTAATTTACGAATATTTTACGATTATTTACTTATTGCACTTGAATTATTTCGCTAGTAGAACTTCCTTTTTTAAATTGCATATGATTCTATGTTACAGCAAAAGTCCGTGTTTAGTTGGTACGCGTTCTGCCTAATTAACTTTTTGTTCAAAATGAAGCAATCGTAATAACTGTTTTCTTTTTGTTCAAATTTTTTCTTTTTGGCGGGAACGCGGGGAGTGATGTTGTGTGATTTATTTTATTTTGTCTATTTAGTGCTTCTTCAGGTTTAAATGTGTAATAACGGCGGTTTATTAACTGTTTAATATCTGTGAAAGTTCACAAATTTGGGAAAATGAAACAAAGCCGCTGGACGTCACTTCTCGGATTCCTCCAAAAAGTCCACTGAAAAAATCTCAGTAAATGACCACCACTTTACTAAGATTATATTTCATCCCATGTCATCTCGTCTCATTTCATTTCATTTCGTTTCGTTTCATTTCACTCCATACTCAATTTTCATAAAAATATAAATTAAAATAAGACATGACCTAAAAGTCTTAGTTACCAGGTCATAAAATTCCTTTAAAAAAAATCACTACAAACAATTTGAAGATCAAATGCTCTCTAATTTAACACGCAGTAATAACGTATACATATTTATATGCGTTTAATTATTTTATTAGTGAACTTTACAATGCGGTCATTATTATTAAATACACGGTTATAATTTTTAACGCTTGGCCTATGCTGCATCCCTTTCTGTCGTCCGTCTGTCTCTCTCTAGCTTGCCTACATTCGGCGTCGTATTAACACTAACAAAATCGAATGAATCCAAATTTTTATATGGCGCGTTAGATTTTTATGACTTTCACAAATTGCCGTTGTAAAATCAGAGTTAAGGGTGCGAGTCCGAATGTTCTCGAACGAAGCTCAAAGTTTATTTTATTAACAGTAATATTTTGAATTGTTTAACTTACGGTATTCATTTTTGTTTTATACACTCTGCATATTTGTTTAGATTGCCGTTTCGCTCTAACGGAATAACTAAAGAAATGGAACGTAACAAGAAATGGATAGTGAAAGATATAGAAAGCAGTTTCGCATGGATGCAATTATTAGACGCCAAAGATTTAAATTCAGAATTTAAATCGAGTTTTGGAATTTTTTTATATTAAGGAATTTTTTTCGGGTAGAGGGCTGAACCTCCTGCGAGGTCCCCGCGCAAAAGGGGCGCGCGGGGTATGTGAGACTCAACAGTCTGCATGGTGTTGTGAGCAGACCGCGGGCCCAAGGATTTTAGGACCCACCCACTAAACGACTCCCCTGCACTCTTACACCCGACGTCCGATCCCCTCCGGGGTCAGAACCCGCATGAGGTAGGGGGGCTACCGCGGTCAACACTACAACCAGACGGCGTGGCTCACCCCAAGGACGCCCAGCCGACGGAGCCTTCGAGGCGAATCGAAGGCTCTGAAACATCGGCCGTCTCGGTACGGCAGCCCGTCGGGCCGCCCAGACGGTGCCGCTGGTGTCCCGGAATACCCCGCTGGAAGCAACATAGGTCTGACAAAAAAAATTTTTTTTATCGTACCTGCTGCTAGTAATGTCGAAGAGTTATGCCCACAGGGCTCAGACTCCTCGCCGAACCCGTCGCTAGCGACGAAGGGCTCGACGAGCGAATTAACCCATAGACACAGCCCACTCAGTTTCTCGCCGGATCTTCTCAGTGGGTCGCGTTTCCGATCCGGTGGTAGATTCTGCGAAGCACTGCTCTTGCTAGGGCCAGTGTTAGCAACACTTCCGGTTTGGCCCCGTAAGCTCACTTACATGTAAGGGCGAAGCTGAAATAGCCTCTCAAGTCTATCAGCATAAGTAGGTAAAAAAATGGCTTGTAAGGACTTGCCCTAGCAACAGCAGTGCTTCGCCGAATATACCAATTGGAACTCACTCCGAAGATCCGGCGAGAAACCCAGTGGGTTATGTCTGTGAGTTAATTTAGGTACTCTATGAATCCTTCGTCGCATTCGACGGGTTCGACGAGAATGGTGCTTGGAATAAATGTGGTGGATCGGGAGGAACCAAATTTCGTTCGCAATATAAACATGAAAGCAAATGTTACCAAATCAAACAACAGAACGTCAACAGTTCGTATAGTGTTCCAGAATAATCGATGCCAATTCATTTTGTTAACATAAGACGATCAGAAGTCGACGGTTGCATTGAGAAAATAACTCAATTTTGGTATCAAAATAACAACGTAAATAAATAAACAAAACGGATAGGTACATCGCTAGCCGTCGGCACATTTAGATTTCCGCGTTACAAGCGGACGATTGATTTAAAGCATATTTAGTGCCTTATACGTCGAAGAAAGCTGCTAGTATCATAAATATAAATCATTAACTGCTTGTTATCCGTGGCTTTGCACGCGTTTCCAAGGAACGCTTTCAGTTTATTATTTGCCTACCTATGCTGATAGCCTTGAGAAGCTATTTCAGCTTCTCCTTGACGTATAGGTGAGATCACGGGGCTCAAACCGGGAGTGCTGCTAACACTGGCCCTAACAAGAGCAGTGCTTCGCTGAATCTACCATCGGATCGGAAACGCGACCCACTGAGAAGATCTGGTGAAAAGCTCAGTGGGCTGTGTCTATGGACTAATTTACTTGTCGAGCCCTTCGTCGCAAGCGACAGGTTCGGCGAGGACGGTAACCGGAATTTTCTCGTATGAATGAGATTTTTTTTCGGGATTAAAAGTAATCTATGTCACTATCCTGATTTAATACTGTAATTGAAAAAAAAATCACCCCAATTCGTTGCTTAGCTTCGACGCGAAAGATGGACAAACAAACAAACTTTCACATTTATAATATTAGCATGGATATGGATTCGCCGTATTAGGGTGGGTACAATAATCGTGTAGTTTATTTAGAAGGTGTGGCTTGATGATTTATAGGTTATTTGGATGCGTATTCCACGAGGCAACGATGTTGAAGATATATCTGGTGTTCAGTAGTTCAAGACGTTTTTCATTGCGTAGAAGGGTGATGGATGCTGAAACACGTCATTTCGGATCCTCCCGATCCACTAACGGTGCTTTTAGGTACCACAAGCACAGGTCATCGTTCTCGTCAAGCCCGTCGCTTGTGACGAACGGCTCGACGAGTAAATTAATTAAATTTTAAAATAGTTTCCGTTAATTATTGTTAACCCATTTTTTCGATTCGCTGATCTTTTAGCACGTATCTTCATCTCTACGGGTTCTAGGAAGAAATTCCTATTTATTTATACATCCCACCTGTTCATCGCGTGATTAACATGACTTATAATAAAGCCAGCCATGGACTCGACTGATGACCAGACATATCTTGGGGGCGTGGTTGATCTGCGTGAGGCAGGCACTGGAAAGTACCACCATTCAGATTTATTATGTGTATATAAGTATATTAGTAAGTATTGTATCTATGTATGTATATTGGTACATAAATCAGTTAGTTATATATTTTATATTACATGTAAACGGAATATGTTTATTGTATGTATAATAATATATTTTCTATAATAATGTATTGTCAATAGTACACCGCAACATGCCTGCTATATTTTTATATTTTCCAGAATTTCTGTAAATTAAACTGTTGTCTGGAAGAGATTGATTTTAGCGATAAGACCGCCTAATTTACAAATGTATCTGCTTTTTTACTGTTTTTTTTAATGTAAATTTAATTGAAATTTTCACTTCATGTCTTTAGGTGAGTGGTGCCATCCACGCTCTCGTATCTATAGGCTTTGGTGGCTGTGAGGCTATGCACTAATGTAAAGAAGGACAGGAAACTGCCGAAACATTTTTTTGTTACTTTGTAGCTTGTTATGCCCACAGATGACGTTACACGTAATACATTTGTGTTCAGCTGTATGAAATCGTATGTACGTATTATTTACATTACACTTATGTATTGCTACCGTAATTGTGTTTAATCCGAAACCAATACTATAAATTACGAAAAGGTTTCTCGGTGAACTCCCCGACATCCTACGACTGTACCACGACAGTCGCATCTGCGACTAGTCGCACCCTCACCGTCGTCCTTAACTCCAATATTTATATTACACGAGCGGATTGTAAACATTAGCACTATCTGAAAACAGTTTCGCTTTGAAAGAGGTCAATCAACTCACCGGCTACACCTACATCTCCGATTGCGTAATTCGCAACTTGAAAAGTTCCAGACGGACTTGAAGGGATGACGGAGCTTCTGTAAGCTTGATTAAATGAAACATTTCCTATGGGCGTTTTTGATGACGAAGCAAACTTCGAGAAGTAACGAAATTGCCAAAAAATATTTTATTCAGAATAACTTATTTTTTTTTTTTAGATTATGTTATGATTTGCTCGGAAGAGATCAAATAGGCACATCAACATGACGTTAATATTCAATGAAATATCATTAAATTTTGACTTGAAACTTAAATATAATATTATTTTTGTCATTACCGAAACCAACAAAATATTGTTCTTTAAGAAAGAGAAGAGAGAGAGAGAGAAAAAAAACTAACTAAAATAAACACTTTTAGTCGATAAACTAACTTTGAAAGGACATAAATCGAAATTTTCATTTTTAAAAAAAAGAGAGATTCCCATAAAGAACTAAATGTATACTAGACCAGATAATATTTCTCACAACTGTTTTATTGACGCTTATCAATGGTTTTCGATCGTTAAAACAGTGATGGGAAAACACTCGACAGATAGCAGAACTCTAAATTTGTCGATAATCACGCCCCTTTATTCGGATCCTCGTAAAATGTTCACGTCGTTAAGGAGAGCTATTCACTGACAGATTTGTTCGTGTCGCCTGATATTAATGTTTTTTTTAATGTTTATATCCCGTAACACTGTGAGTAAATATTTAAATCTTTATAATTAAATGGGGTTCTGTTTGTCCGTTTGTGAATGCCGTTTTATTCGGAAACTATTGGCACTATGTAAAGATCCTTTCGGCTTCACGGGAACCGTTCGAAAACCGAAGCGTTAAGTCTAAAACTGAATTCGTTAATTCGAATGTGAAGATTTATCACGGACAGTTTCTTCTGTTTTGCTTGATACAGACGAAAATTTGAAGTTAGGTGTGAGCTGATACGCCGATATAAATAGTTTACCGAAATAAGAAGCGAATAGGAAGGACCAGGGACGTCTTAAATTAGGCTGGGTACCTTGGGCACACAAGAATTTGAGGCCCTTTGGGAAAGTAAAAAAGCGAATTATAATAAAAAAAAATTACTGAGTATGACAATTTATTATAGGTAATCAAATAAAGTATGATATAATATGTCATTAATGATATTAGAATGCTGCTGGTTTTTAGATGCGTTCGGAAATATTTTTAATTAGTACAGTAGGAATAGGCGCAGTTATCGATATAATGGCGTAGTATATGCCTTGTAAATACCTTCTGATAAGATCACTGATTTGTGAAAAAAAGGTAATGGGCCCGACAAAAATTGTTTTAAGAATAAATGTGTGAGAGAAATTGTCGGTCCTTAGGGGCCCCCTGAGAATGGGGGCCTGGGCACGGGCGCCGTGTGCCCTTATGGTAAAGACGGTATTGGGAAGGACATCTCGGCAATAAACCGGATTACTTCAATAACGAATTATTCTTAGATACTACATAGCACATTACCAAGTACAATTAATTCTTAAAAGTGCTACACTTTAAAAGTATTCCAAGCAAACATTAAACATATAACTCAGAAGTGACTATTAAGAACAAATAAATAAACAGAATTAATCTCCATAATACTTACACGACAAAACACGATAACACCTTAAAATTTACAATCGCTATAAAACCACCTCGTAAACTAATTTGAGTAATAACGATTCGGGAAATAATAATAATAAAAAAAAAAGATACGCGATTTCTGCGATGGAACAATAAAAATCGGCCCACCAGCGCGGCGACGCTAATGGCCCGCCTTAGCCCACCCCGTCATTAATGCGGCGAATTCAGGCAAAATTTTAGATTAGGCAGTAGTAAAATTTTTTATGTACATTGCTCTTTGATTAGCCTGTCCCTGGTGGGGAGATTAAAGGGCTATTAAAACGTTATCGGGGCTTTATTAGGCAGGAGCGGACGAAGGGCGAAATAAATATCTATATATTAATACGTGAAGCAAAAACTTTGTATCCCTTTTTACGAAAATTGCGCGGACGGAGGAATATGAAATTTTCCACACTTATAGAGAATATAGTGAAGAAGTGCACAATGCCAATACTTTTTTTAAATAATGCTTATAAGATACATTAAATCAATAAAGAAACACACACTACATACCATGTATTTGACGTGTGTTTATTGTCAAACTTTTGTTCTTGACGTCTGTTGTCAAATTGAGAATAGATTAAATATTGTTTGTCTTTGTTAATATTTTTATAGTGTATTCTTGGCGTAATTTGTGATTATAGAAGTATAAAATACAATCATAATAGTGTACAAACTTCCAATTAATTATAGTCGAATTTCGACTACTGCTGGACCTCTAGTGTGATTAAATATACTCGCAGCTGAAAATGCTTTCATATGACGTACGGATATATATTTTGACTTTTTTTTTATCGCTTAGATTGATAAACGAGCTCATAGTCCACCTGGTTGTTAAATGGTTAGTGGAGCCCATAGACATATACAACGTAAACGCGCCACCCACCTTGAGATATAAGTTCTAAGGTCTCAGTATAGTTAAAACGGCTACCCCACCCTTCAAACCGAAACGGATTACTGCTTCACGGCAGAAATAGGCAGGGCGGTGGTACCTACCCGTGCGGACTCACAAGAGGTCCTACCACCAGTAAAAAATCTTTTTGCTGTTGAAAATGTAAGGGTTTTCCCATGAATTTTCTGCTTAACCAGAATCAAAGTCGTGGGCTCTGGAAAAGGAGACCTTAAATTAATAGCGTTTCGACGTATCTTGTGTTTCGCGAATACAAGCCCACAGTTGACGAAGGCATTAGGCAACTGAGTGGACGGAATTGAAACTCTTAATACATCTGGCTTTAAGATAGAGAACTATCGGAATCCTAGGTAGCAGCTTCGATTGTGTTAAATAGCAGGTCCCAAATGTCAAAGTGGAACACAAGGCTCCTTTTTTTTTCTTCTTACCCATGCTGATAGCCTTGAGAGGCTATTTCAGCTACACCCTAACGTGTGTAGGTGAGCTCACGGGGTTCAAACCGGAGTGTTGCTAGCACTGGTCCTAGCAAGAGCAATGCTTCGCAGAATCTACCACCGGATCGGAAACGCGACCCACTGAGAAGATCCGGCGAGAAACTCAGTGGGCTGTGTCTATTGGTTAGTTCGCTCGTCGAGCCCTTCCTCGCAAGCGATGGGTTCGACGAGGCTCCAATACAGGATGCTAGTACACAGAAAATATTCCCGAAATTCCTTCCTGTAATGTCCTTGTAGGTCGGCGCTTCACAAACGAACTAACTATATTTAATGGTGATTTAACAGCGTATTTATGTCGTTAATGTGTGTGTTTAAATGTTGATGCGGACATGTCGTTAATTAGATGTTCAAGGGTAATTTGAATGAATAATTTAAAAAAAAATTTAATCTGACAGAAAACCGAGCGACATAAATGTTAGCGTTGTCGTAAACAATACGATTAAAGTATAACACGGCTGGTATATTCGGCTATTTACTCGGCTATGTATGTATTAACCATGGCGGTTCAAATAATTTTCTTATACATTTTTTTTAATATACATATTCCTGAGACGCCTTAGAACGACTACCATAATACATTAATAATAGTAAAAACTGTAAACAAATCACGCACGGTCATTCGGGCCTAAATTAGGATTCCCTGTGTTATGCAATATACCAAATACTATACCAAAGACTAACATACTTATATACGTTGAAACATGTACGTATATAGATAGGAAAAAAGCAAACAAACCTGTTCATCACACAATGCTTATCCGATGTGGGAATAGAAGCACGACTTTTGACGGAACAATCGGGGGCTCTAACTATTGCACTCCCGAGTCAGTCAAACACTTGAGAAAATGTAGTCATTGTTGTATTTTGATTCTGAGGTCATCACCTGATTAGTTCGTTTAGTGATGAGTCGAAATTGTTTTTGGAACAAAACACCACGCGGATGCTTAACTAAGCATAGTATAGCTTAAAATTTATCAGTCGACTTAAGTTACATCGATGACTTGCTACATTCACTGAGTTTCTCGTCGGATCTTCTCAGTGGGACGAGTTTCCGATCCGGTGGTAGATTCTGCGTATCACTGCTCTTGCTAGGGCTAGTGTTACCAAATTCGCCAGGTTAGAGCCCCGTGAGCACACCGACTCGCGCAGCTATTCTGGTATAATCCACCACGCTACTAGCAAAGGTAGAAAAAAAGATAGATATGTAAGTAGATGTATATGTAGGTGATATGCAAGAGCCTCTTTTAGATTCGTCACTATCGGATAAACAACTTCAAATTCACCTGAATGGATACCTATAAAAAAATCAAACGTTTTCGAACATTGATATTTAATTACAAGTATAACGCGGCGGTTATTTTAAAGGACTCACCGGAGTCAGGGGAGCTCACTCGTGTCACATTGCGAATTGAGAAGGGTGCGGGCGATTGTATGGGAGAAACAGTAAAGCAACCTTCCAACATAATTAATATTCGACATGAACATTGACGATTGCGAGGAAGATATTTCACTGTGGCTATAAAGTCATACGGGCCATCTAAAGAGGGCGGAGACCGTCACATTAGAAATGCCGCATTGCCTAGCAGCGTCCTACCACTGAGGATTTTGAAATTAAGTTTAAGGATACACAAGTATTAATAAGAACACATCATAAGTTTCTTCCAGTAGGGCATTTTCGTTCTAAATATAATTTACACTTATTTTACGATTTCATTTATGGCGTTTTTTTGTTTGTCATGTTATTTGTGACGTTTTAAATACTTTACTGTGTGGTCACGGGTGATTGGAGTATTTTTCATCGAGATTTGAATATTGTGTAACTAATCGGAAATATATAATAAATGGACAGTACAAAAAGACACGAGATTAATCAGTAATAGTATTTTTTATTACGACATTATGAGACTGTGACAGATGCACATTACTGAATCTTTCCGACGTGCGGGTCACGAGGAGGACCTCAAAAACGGGCCCTCTTATCTGCTACACGGTTCGGGACTATAAACAACTCACAGACAGCATTCCGCACTTGCCAAATAAATTTTGTTATCATAAATTAGAAGAAAGATTAGTGTGAGCATGCCTTGCGGTGCGAATTAAAAATTATATATTTTTCTATTGACTTTGTAGACAGACGAGCATACGGCCCACCTGATGGTGAGTGGTTAACGACGCCCATGGACTTCAGCAATACATATATTTTACTATACGATATTTTAGTATGCGATGCGAATTAAGGATCCTATTTCGAATTGAAGTCCGAAGTCAGCTACTAATATAAGGAACTGTCGTTTTATTTTATAATAGATGTGGCTTTGTCCTCATAATTGGTCAGAAAGTCGTGTTGGAAACGAATTAATAATGCCGCATACCAATCTATTTAATGATCAAACTGCGGAGGAAATGTCGTTGACTGTAAAATTGGTGTGTGACGTAACTGTGTAACAAATATCTCAGTAAATACTCTATGAAGCAACTCCAAATACTACAATTACAATAACTAACGTTTAGCTGTATGTTTGATTGAAAACAATATTACTGTTTACGAACATTACAGCACTGGGGAGTTCATTGTAGTGATAGCAAAGAAATTTTTTTACCATATACAAATATCTTATCCTTCCACGGATCCAATTTGTCGAAAAAAACCCGATTTTGAAGCATTATTTATTGGTGCTCCGCTTGTATTGGTCTTAGCGTGATATTGTATAGCCTAAATAAATAAGCTATCTAACACTGAAATAATTTTTCAAATCGGACCAGTAGTTCCTGAGATTAGCGCGTTCAACCAAACAAACAAACTCTTCAGCTTTATAATATTATAAGTATAGATGGGAATCGAAGCTACAGCCATCGACCCGGCAGACAAGAGCGATGACTATTACACCACAAAGTCGGTCAACACTGTTCACCTGTGTCCGTATTAAAATCGGCATATCCACATTAACACAACTGTATTATACAAAACACGATCGGTACACTTTGAAAACGAGAATTCATTAATCGTTCGTAACACGCATGTTGTTTTAGTAAGTAAACATTTAAATATATTTTGAACAAGGGAATTAAATTGAAAACCGGACAAAAAGCGTCTGACTTGCACACTGAAGGGAGAATTGGATACGAGATTTACTGGTGGTAGGACTTCTTGAGAGATCTTCTCAGTGGGTTGTGTTTCCGATCCGGTGGTAGATTCTGCGAAGCACTGCTCTTGCTAGGGTTAGTGTTAGCAAGTTAGTCGTCAGGTTTGAGCCCTGAGAGCTTACCCACTTGTTAGGTTACGTTGACATAGCCTCTCCATACTATTAGCTTATGTAGGAAAAAAAGGGCTCCGAAAACATAGCGTGAGAATTTTACATATCTGATGCAAAAAAAAACAATCGGCATTCATCTTACATGGATACAGGTGTTTTTTGAGCGGCAACTCTTCAAGATATCATAAAAGTTATAATGACCGACATGCCTGCACAAGATCTATCTTAAGATATATTTCATGCATTATTAATGGAACA